>NC_044977.1:26126461-26466682 GCF_008728515.1 Papio anubis
TCTTCCTTTCTTCCTTCTTTCTTTTTCTTTCTGTTTCCTTTGGCTGTGTTTCCCCCTCTCTTTTCTTTTCTCTTTTTTTTCCTTCTTTCTTTCTTTTTTCTTTTTCTTTCTTCCTTTCTTCTTTCTTTTTCTTTCTCTTCCCTGTGGTTGACTTTCTCTTCTTCTTCTTCTTCCTCCTCCTCCTCCTCCTCCTCCTCCTCCTTCTTCTTCTTCTTCTTCTTCCTTCTTTCTTCTTCCTCCTCTTCTTCTTCTTCTTCTTCTTCTTCTTCTTCTTCTTCTTCTTCTTCTTCTTCTTCTTCTTCTTCTTCTTCTTCTTCTCCTCCTCCTCCTCCTCCTCCTCCTCCTCCTTCTTCCTTCCTCCATCCTTCCGTCCCTCCCTTCCTTTCTTCCTTCCTTCCCTCCCTTCCTTCCTTCCTTCCTTCCTTCCTTCCTTCCTTCCTTCCTTCCTTTCCTTCCTTCCTTCTTTCCCTCCTTCCTTCTTTCCTTCCTTCCTTTCTGCTTTCTTTTTCTTTCTCTTCCCTTTGGTTGTCTTTATCACTTTTTGGTATTAACGACATGAATGTTCCATTTAAAAAATCTGAAGTTTTACTTTATTGTGATCTCATTTACCTACAATATTTTTAAGTTTTGTTTTAGATTAACAGAGTCACTCTTCATGGGAAGACATTTGGTTTTAACAACTTAGGTATATTCTTACTCTTCTTAGGAAGTGATCTGAACCATGAAGACATTGGGAGTTCTAGAGACAAAGTGGAATGAAGTCTAAGGGGAATATGGAGGATGCTGGTGATAGGCACCATTTAGTTTCTTTTTTTTTTTTTTTTTCTTGAGACAGGATCTTGCTTTGTCCCCAGGCTGGAGTGCAGTGGTGTGATCATGGCTAACTGCATCCTCAACTTCCTGGACTCAAGCAATCTGATCCTTAGCCTCTTGAGTAGCTGAGTAGCTAAGAGACAGGCACACACCACCAGGCTTGAATTTTTATTATTATTATTTTGTAGAAACAGGGTATCTCTCTGTTGCCCAGGCTGGTCTCAAACTCCTGGGCTCAAACAATCCTCTCACCTTGTCTCTAGACGGGCGGATCACGAGGTCAGGAGATCGAGACCATCCTGGCTAACACGGTGAAACCCCGTCTCTACTAAAAATACAAAAAACTAGCCGGGCGAGGCGGCGGGCGCCTGTAGTCCCAGCTACTCGGGAGGCTGAGGCAGGAGAATGGCGTAAAACCCGGGAGGCGGAGCTTGCAGTGAGCTGAGATCCGGCCACTGCACTCCAGCCCGGGCAACAGAGCGAGACTCCGTCTCAAAAAAAAAAAAAAAAAAAAAAAAGTACTAGGATTACAGGAATGCACCATGCCTGGCACTTAGTTTCTAGTATTGCCTTATTCTGGACTATAATGGGTCCTTAGATGAGGAAACATTCTGCTGTGTACAGTATACATAAAAGAGAAGTTATATATTTGCTTCAATGCTTAACTTCATACTTTATAGGTAACTAAATACTCTTTTATCTATTTCTTTCTGTTTTTTTTTTTTTCCTAACAAGTATACATTGAGCATCTGATATATGCTAGGAATTCTGCTCAGTGCTAGAATACAGAAAAATGTTCATAAATCAGCAAATCCAACACTATCACAGAATCAACTGATGTGAAAACTCCAAGCAATATTTACTGCAGCCAGAGAATGGGAATAAAAGCATTTAGAGACACGAGTTGAAAATGCCAGGCAGTAAGTGCCTTTTATCCCTAGAGAACGACTGCCCAATGGAGATGTGCATCACAGCATTACTAATGTAGCAATTAATCTAGTAACTTCTGGTATGTCCCAAGTGGGACAGGTAGGAGAGGAGGAAAGCAGAAATAGAATAATTTCCCATTAATTTAAATGCAATTGGGAATAAGAGAAAACAAAAAAGAAAACATGGATCTTGTAGACATTCCAGTTTGATGTGTGTGTGTGTATGTGTGTTTATATGTATGTGTGTGTTTATATGTGTATGTGTGCTTTACTGTCTTATTTTTCTCATACATTTTAATAATATAGAATTGAGTTCAAAAAAATAAGACAAGTAGTCTTATAATTATTTTGTTGGTTTTCTACTCAAAATTCTCAATCCAGTATTTTTAGATTCTTAACTTCTCAGAGGTAGTTGTACAATTAAAAGACCTTAATGGCAACATTTATTTATTTGAATAGAAGTTTGACATAGTCTGGAAAGATAAAATAAGGACACTGCTTGAGCAGACATAATCAAGCTATGGTATAGATGTAGTGTATACCATGAAGACGTAGACATGTTGTTATAATAGACCCATGTTAAATGATTATATAAATTCTTTTCCAGTGCAGAGAAAAAATTATGTCTGTTTGGGGACATTGATTCTTGAAATCATGGTTTAATTTTGCTCTTTTACCTTGATTGTAAGAATTGTTTATTGCCTTAAAAACAGAATATATAATAAACTACTGTAACTTCAAATCATACTGTTTTCTCATAATACATCATGTTATGCTTGAAATTAAGGGCATACCATTATGACTAACTAATCTTACTGTGATGCGATGTTCTTTTTCATTTAGAAATTTCCATGAAGTGCTTATATCTACAAAAGCTAGCAGTGGGGTGAGAGTCTTCCCAGGAAAACTTGCCATATAGGTAGTCCTTGGGGAACTTGAGTGAGTGGAAGGGGACAGGACATAGATTTTTTCCTCAGTGAATATATAAAGAAATACCCTTTCAATCTTCTGAACTTGTTTCAACCATGGTTTATAAAGTGAAAGAGACTCAAAGAGAAATACTTTTCCTTTAAAAGCAGAAAATTATTAGTTGTCTATCCTACAATCTTGATTATCCAAACAACAAAATAAATTAGAGCTACAAGTTTCTCTCTTGATTTTCCATCTATTATTTTTAATATCAGCATGTGGCAAATTTCAAAAGAAATACAAGCAATATTTGTAATTATAAAAAGTTTAACTACATACTCTGTACCTCACCCTCTCAGGTACATCAAGACTATTGACATGCAGAAGCAGTTCATTTAGAATCATGTTGATTTGATTTTTTGGTTGATAATATACTTCTCTTGGCATGATGTTCTAACTTAAGATATCATTAGCTTTTGGAGAGAAATGACAGTATAAACTTATACAAGACACACTTTCCCAAAAAGAATGTTAAAGCTATGTTTGTGACTGTCTGGAGATGCACAGTGCCTCCTCTGCTAGATAGATAAGTCTAAGTTAACACTTTTTCAAGGCTTAGTGACATTATCCTTATTGATTAAAAGGAATCTGGGTTGCTGAATAGGGGAAAAATATAACAGGAAGTCTTTTTAATCTTTTGTTAACTTGCCAGATAGCATGTGAATTGAGGTGGGTAGGTATGTTAGGAAGATGTAAAATCTCTTTTGATACCTGTCATGCTCAAAGGGAAAATTTGTCAAAAGTACTTAAATATTTAATAATATCTCTATTACCTTTCTTTTTCCTGTATTATCTATCCCTGAGATAAGTCTTATCTACAATACAGTCATCCACAATGTTGTAAATAGATAAATACATGCTGTGTTATCAAGAAAATGATATTACATGTAAGTGAAAATTAATCCTTTATATTCTAACAAATACTAAAGATGGTTAACACTTTATTAATCATTAATTTCAATTATTCATTTATTAAACTAATGTTAGTTTAAAATCAATATCTTTATGGTAGTTCTTAACCATGCTTGGTGACTCAAGAAGGTCATTATGGTGATCACCAAATATACCATAGTTGCATGGTTGCTGAGGCACAAATATATTTTTCTCTTCACTAAATGACACCATAATTTGGACTTCTTTTGTTTTTAAATTTGCTTAATTTTCTTCTTTTTCTACTGTTCTTTCCTATTGTCATTGGACTATATACCCACAGAAGTCAAGATTGGCTAGGTGATGCTTTAAGGGGGCCAGGCAGTACAATCATCCAGTGTTCCAGGAAGTAGAGAAGAAGTGGGTATCAGTGAACACTTACCTATCTTCACAATGATCCTGTACTAGAATTTACACTAGAATTATCTCTCATTCATTTGTGAATCAGCACAGTTTTTGGTATACAGTAGGTTCTTATTAAACATGTGTAGAATAAATATATAACACTGACCCTAGCATTTTTGGAATGCAATATGAGTTCAATGTTATATATGACATGATTTGCATATTATTGGATTTAATTTCTATAACATCATGCAAGATAAATGTAATTATTTTCACTTTACAAAGTAGAAAACTGAATATCATGGAGATGAAGTGACTTCACTATATTCAGCCATTTAGTAAGTAATAAAGCTGAGATTTGAATTTGGGTCTATATGGCTCTAACTTCAGCAACATATATTTGCTGGTTTCAGAGTCCTATAACCTTGTCTTCTCGCCTATTTTAATTCATTTCATCTGCTATATCTGAGAAACCAGATAATCTGTGAAAACATGTGTACATCACTTTATACTTTGCTTATTTTCTAGTTTTTGACCGTATTCCAGATAGTAGGAATTTATAAATACATACTCAGTTATGGCCCAAACCATAAAGTATACTGATAAAATTCATTCTATGTCGAATACACATATAATATTTGAAAACTGTACAAAAGTACAAATGTGGCTAGTTTAGGAAACCTTGATTATGTTAGAATCTATTAAAATTGGAATAATTTGATCATTTTTCATCAGTCCACCTTACATTTGTTTTGGTTTACAAAGTTTGATATGTATTCAATATTTTTAGAAACAATGTCACACACAGACAAGTATGGGCCATGTTACACATACAAATAATCTTTCAAACAGTGCCTCTTATGAGAAATATTATATTTTTTTCCAAAGCACTTTTGACGATACAAGTTGAAATATTGCAAAAAAAGAAAAATAGTCACCAAACATGGCGCATTTACTAAATGGGCAGAAACTCTTTTAATGCAGTCTAAAGTTGGTTGGTTTTATGAGAACAACCATTGTGAAATTTTGCCTGGCCCTATTTTGCATCTAACGTTATTAACATTAAAACAAGGGATGCAAGTTAAGAAGGGCCTTACTTTCTTCCAAATTTAAAAAAAAAAAAAAAAAAAGCCATTAATGCAAAGAAGGCTGTTGGCTACTACGTACTGAACAGGAAGCTCTTAGAACCTGGAGCTGAGCCATTTCGATCACAATGACAACACTGGATTCACTTTTTAAATGTGGACTTATGATGCAAAAACAAGAAAAGATTGAAATGGGAGCGGGTAAATAAAATTGATGTCACTTAAGAATAAGTTGCTTGTTTCAATTACATTAGGCTCTTCTTAGCCCCTGTAAGAGTGTATTCCCCCTCTCACTCCTGGTGAAAGTCTCATTTTGCTCACAAACATTTTAACACAGGTAAGGGGGTATAGAACAAGTCCCAAAATAGTTGAGTTCTCTGACTAGAGATAACTCACAGCTGAATTTCAGAAAATAGGCATGGCCTTAGTCTTTTTATTAGAAGATTAATACAAATGAATGGAAGACTTAGAGCAACTCAGCTAATAAGCAAATGAGACAAGTTGATTCTGTTGCCAAAGCACATTATTATGGATAAATAAAACCTTCAGAAACTCAGAAGAAAGATCTTGCCTCATTCTAGCTAACTGTGTAAAAAGAAAGGCAGTTTGACAAGGTGTAGACATTTATTTCAGGGAAGAAAGGATATGTGTTGGCACATGGGTCTCTTCCCACCTCTCATGTTGCTACCACTTTCCCAAAACTGATCTCCCTGAAAAGGAAATTATTCATATAAAATGCTTAGAGAGTGCATTAGTGAGATTAGTGTAGGCTATACTATGATAATTATGGTAACAAACAAATTCAAATATCAGTAGCATAACCTAATAAGCTATACTATGGATGGGATGACTTTTCAGAGCAGCTCCTATCCAAATGTGACCCAGAGATTTATTCTGTTTGCATCTTTTGCCTGTAACTGCTTCCAGGTGATGAGCTAGGGAAGAATGAGCTTGCAGGAGCACATCGACTCTCATATACTTTGGCTAGAAATGTATATATATCAACTCAACTCATGGTCTGCTTGCCAAAAATTGGTCAAATGGTTCTACTTATCTTTGAGGGGACTGAAAGAGAAGCACATGGAATTTTGGCATGGATCAGTATCTACCACGGGGAGCCAGTTTTAGAATGATCCAACAAGGAATAACAATATTTATAATAAGAGAGACATAATAAGAATATTTCATATTTAAAGGCTTACCTATCTTTTAAATAGGGGAAAAAGTCATTTTTATCTTTGGAGAGACATGTTTTCCCATCCATTCACGTTCATGTAAGTATTTAATTCAGAACACTGTCAGCAAATTTTTTATTTTAAAGAAAACGTGCTGAGCAAGATGTAATCGGGTTCCTTTTCACAGTCACCTGAAACAGCTAGGAACTTTTCTCTCTCTTTTTTTTTTTTTTTTTTTTTTTGCCATTTCACTCCATTTTATTCACTTCTTAAAGTTTTCATTTAATTCACCACAAATACAAGAACAGTCTCAACATTCCTGTTCTCCAAACCATAGCCCTCTTTCTAAACTGAAGTTCAGAGTCCATTTCAGAAAGCTTCTCAAGGGAAATTTCCCTCAATTAACTATGGCTCATTCTTTGATCTGTGCAAGCCTCTCCTTATCACTCTCTGTCAGAATAATTCTTTGTATGTATTCATATTAATTGAATACTGACCTATCTCATCTCTTTTAAAGATTATAAAATTCTCAGTGCATGAGTCAGGTCTAATCTCAACTATATACTTTAAGTTCCTATTATAGTGCTAAGCATCTGTAGATACTCAGAAAATGTCACTGGCCTATTTATAAGGACTTGGAATTCTATATATAGGGTTTGGAATCCCCCATGACTTCACTAAATTTTTTGATTTTTTTCATGTTCATCAAAAAGCACATTTCGATGAATAAAAAATAAGTCATTTAGCAGTGTCTGTTTTATAGCTCTTTTCAGCTTTGTAATAATGAAGGAGAAGTTGGAAATGTTGATACTCTAAGACAGTAATGTATTCATTGGCTCCCAAAATGTATTGTGAGTAATTCTCAAGTACAAAAGTAATTAACATTAACCAGCAAATAATAAAAACAGCATTATCTTCAGAAAACAGCACGTGTAGAATGCAGTTGAGAGTTTGGAATAGGCTGTTGCCAAAAGAAACCCTCTGTTTATTTTCCAGCTGTGGCAGTTTGCTGCAAATTTTATGGATCTGAAAGTGTGTTCTAACCTCGACCTGTTGATTTTTGATGACAGTCTGTAGAGTTTTAAAACAAAAATCTTTTGCCTCATTCACTTGATCTTACTGAAGTATTTTCTTGCTTTGCGTACATTTGTTTTATTCTTTCAATGTCATATAAAAATAACCTAAATCCACCTTTCCCTGAGTAAAGAGAAGAAAATAATAGAGCAACTGCATATTCTAAATAAATAGATCTTAATTCTAGTTACACATGATTAGAGTCATCATGGATGTGATTACAAATCCACTGCTTGACCCTGCCCTAAATGACTTTGTTTTGATTGGTCCAGAGGAGTTGGGCATTAGTACTGTTTTTTGTTTGTTTGTTTGTTTTGTTTTGTTAAGGTCATTTTGGTTTTTTCAAAGGTTAAGCTGGCAGTCTGATTCAATGTTATAAAGACCCAACAGTATTGGCTCTTTTTCTTTGTGATCAGCTAAAAAAGACAAGAATCTTACCAAATCAAGAACTCTCCCAAGAATCAACCCCATCGATTTCACTCTGGCATTTTATTGTACTTTTCAAGAGTAGAGAAAAATACATGTAACCAGAATGTATACAGGTAAGTAAAAATAACTGGGATTTCATTAGATCTTTTACTTCCCAGATTCATTTACTTGATTGTGTATGTGTGTGTGTGTGTGTGTGTGTGTGCATGCATGTGCTTGTGTGCACTTTGGAAGGTTAGGAATGGATTTTAGAATGACATAGGAAACAGAAATATTTAAGCAAACACTTAAAATATTACTAAGATATGTATCAGAATTGTGCGTCTGCTTTGTTTGACACTATTTACCTTATAACATTACAAATGTGGTTATGTAGTGTTCCTTGTAAAGGACTAATTTATAAAAAGTGCACTTGATTCTAACTCTCCTCCTTCCCCATCAGAAAGTATTCAAAATGTAGACATATCAAGTCAGGATGGGAGAACTGAAACCAGGAAACTGAGCAATCAGAATAAGACATTGGAAGCATCAGAGCAGGAGGTAAGTGGTGATCAGAAGAAAAAGAAAAGGGAGTGTCAGTAACAAGGCGGTAACATTACAGGGAGGAAGCAGGAATGAGTGAAAGAGACTCAGGGATCTTCTAAGGTGCTCCTCTTTAGGAAGCGAGTGTGCTGCTGGGCAGAACCAGGAAAAAGGCAGAATTAGACATGAGTATACTAGAATGAGCCCTATATTTATGCCTTCCTTCATTCTTTATTCAACAAATATTTATGGAGTACCTAGTATGTACCAGGCACTTTGCTGACTCCTGGGGAAAGTACAGGTGAACAAGATGGACCTTCTGAACAGCCTTCCTTCTCTACTCCCCACTGTGTATTATCACTGAGAGCTTATTCCTCTACTAGCTTTGGGAGGACAGACCCCTTAGGTGATTTTTTTGAAAGGTTGTTTGTTGTTGTTGTTGCTTTTTTTCTTTTTTAGCAACAATGCATAATGTGATAAACTGCTATGTTTGCCCTGTTTGAGTTTATATTTCCACAGTCATGACCAATATTCATATTTATCATCTTCAAATTATACTGATTTTAAAAGTTTATTTTTCATTGTGCAATTTTCACTGATTTCCTCTGGGTAATGAGCCCCTGAGCAGAACTGATAAAGTATTAAAACTGCTCCTTGAATATCCTATTTTAAAATGTGACCAAATGAGGTCCCTGCTTTGAGAAGACATGGAAAGAACGAGTTGAGAGCTACTGTCGTTAACAAAGATCACCGAAGAGTATTCTTTCCACAGGTAGTGGGAGCTTCTTATTCCCCCATGAGCCCAGTAAATGATCAGGCACACACTGTTGCCAAGGAATAACTGAAACTCAGGAACCATCATATATTTTTATGTTCCCTCCTTCCAAACTCCTGACTGTATTCTAGCTCAGATAGATATGAAGGCGTACAGTAATAAAGCATGTAAGCTATGAAATTGTACCAAGTAGATTCAGAAAGGATCACCAGTGCTGTGCAGAAACTCCATCCAAAGGGCCTAAGGTGTAGACATTCAAAACCTGCTGCTTCAGGTGGGCACTGAAGCTACCATTATAATAGCAAGGCGTGGGCAGTCCTATTTCCTACAGGCCCTTTCCCACACGGCTCTCTCAGCAGGCTGCATTATGACTTTTACAGGCCCTAAGTATCATGAACCGCTTACCACATTAAAAAATAAGATTTTATTTTTGATAGAGTTGGTATACAGATAAAGATAGTAATTAAAATACATTTTAATATTTTCTTTCATCTATTATAAAAGTTCACTTTTTTCCTTCTGATTTTGAAGAAATGTAAAACATTTGATGGGGTCCTAAAAGTATTGTGAATCCTGGGCAATCTGTCCACTGTACCTAATGGATAAGGTGTCCCTGCCTCTGGGTCAGTGCCACTGCATGCTCCTAGCATTGACTTGTGCCACCTGATTGCCATTTCCTTTTTCAAAATGAAAACACAAACTTTAGATTTCCTTTTTTTGGAATAAAAAGGGCTCTTTACTGCTCACAAGGTTATTTCTTATTATAAAAATTATTCCCCACCCCTTGCTTTTAGTAATCCCTCTTTACTGCTATTCAATCCCAGATACTACAATTAGACAGAAAACATGAACTTTTTTTCCTTTTTCTTCTGTAGCAGTGGACACCTTATGAGTAGATAGATATTAACTGCTCCAGGTCTGTCAAGTAGATGCATCTCCTTTGCTTTTGATTTTCACTGAGTAGAAAAAAACCCTCTGTTACTTGTTACTTTATAACATAGAGACTCACTGAAATAGCATTAACAAAATGAAAATGTAAAGTAAACCACAGCAATGGTGTGACTAGGGGTACAAAGTGTATGATGCATATGAAAGACAGAAGCAGACAGGGGAAGAAAGAGACAAGCAGAGAGACAGACAAGAGGCAGAAGGAAAGAGAGAATACGGAGAAAAGTAGTTGCTCTGATAGTAATGTGAAGAGAAGTCTAAACGGCAAGAATAGAGAGTGCTAAAGGAGAAAAATAGGGATTTCCACCTTTCTCTTCATTTTCTTTCTCAGATCATTACTTCTAACCACCTCCACTCAAAATAATTTCCCAAAAGTCATGTTTCCACCAAAGTCTTTCTTTTCACTGGCCATCAATGGGGGAAAAAAGGGTGATAGGAAGAGAGGGATTGCTCTGGTTATTACTTCTGCTTAACGGATTACTCCAAAATTTTAGGGTTCAGGACAAACATTTTTTGTTTGTTTGTTTAGAGCATCCTTGGGTCAGGAATTTGGTCATCTTTGAGACAGCAAGAATGCCTCATCTATGGTCTGTGTCGTCTGGAGCATCAACGAGGAGGACTCCATGGCTGGAGATGACTCAACAGGTAGGAGCTGGAATTGCCTGGAGACAATTTTACAGTGGTTGAAATCAACTATGGGTTGAAGTCCTAGTGGGGGCTGTTGTTTAATGTACCTACACGTGGCATCTTCACGTGGCCTGGGTTTCCATTGCTCACAGCATAGCAGCTTTGGGGTAGTGGCATTTCTTACACAACAGTTCAGAGTTCCAACAGGGAATGTTCCAAGTAAAACAGATGGAAGCTGTGTGTCCTTTTTATAAATCTAGCTGTGAAAATTACATGGCATAATTTCTGCCATAGTTTTTGAGTTTAAACAGAGACACGTCCTGTCACATGTATGAGTGGGGTGCATGTAGGTCCCACCTCTCAATGGGAAGAGAGTCAAAGAATGTGTGGACATATCTAAAACCACCGTAGGCAGGTTTTAAGTAACTCTTCAACTCATTACTTTCTATCTCTACTGAATATTATTAAGAACATTAGGTTCCACTGGGCGCAGTGGCTCACACCTGTAATCCCAGCACTTTGGAAGTCCAAGGTGGGTGGATCATGAGGTCAGGAGTTTGAGACCAGTCTGGCCAATCAACCCTGTCTCTAATTAAAAAAAAAAAAAATACAAAAATGAGCTGGGCATGCTGGCATGTACCTATAGTCCCAGCTACTCATGAGGCTGAGGCAGGAGAATTGCTTTAACCCGGGATGCACAGGTTTCAGTAAGCCGAGATCACACCACTGCACTCCAGCCTGGGTGACAGAGCAAGACTCCGTCTCAAAAAAAAAAATTATATTCAAATAATCCTACTCAGCCTTCACTAAGACCACAGAGCCTACCCTGTCATAGTGCATCTTTCTTATGTAGAAAAATAACTAATACTCCCTCAAATGACCTCCAAGTTAAGGAACCCATTCATCCTAATTCTGGGGCTATTATTGAGGAAATGCCTCCATTTTGTTATGGGCCTTATTTTATTATGCCATAGAAATGCAGGCTATAAAGTCCAATGTAGTCAAAGTAAGTTATTATGTCTGTGTACAGAAGTAAGAATCCTACGATAAAGCTATGGATTCAGCAGAGCCCCTTAGTAAATTACAATGAGGTTACTTCAAACAGAAATCTGAGATGCTAATCTCCAAATTTTTTAGGATTAATTCTTTTCTGACTTCTCCGTATTTTAGTTGACAGCTTGGTATGTATCATTAACAAAATATCTCCTGATTTCATACTAACCTGTCACCTCCTATGAAAAGCCTTATGTCTCTTACTATCTGAGCTGTTACTCATATCGGTTTCTTTTTAAAACCTATAGTACATTTTCTTAGATATTTTCAGAACCTCAATTATATACTGTACAATTTATAGTCTCAAATTAGATGAATAAATGAAGGAATGAATAAGTTTATTGTTTTTAATTGTTTCATGTCCATTAATCTGGTCTTCCAAGGTTTTCAGTTCTATAATATTGTATCACTTTACCCTATATAGTATTTAACCTTTCTTTATTGGTTATACCCCATATAGCATTTAACTTTTCTTTACTGATTAAAACTATTATCATCTATAAACACAAAACTCTATTTAGAAGTATGGTGGCAGGTGAAACATTGACTACCTGAAATGCCAATATCTTATTTATGGCAAATTGACTGTGGGTGGTGGAGGGGTAACCTGGAAGGAAAAGGAAATGATGCTTTCTATATCTGTTGTGCTGAGATTGAACTTGAAGCTAGTTACAAGGAAAAATAGTCTATGTGAAGGAAAGGAACTACACATCCATTTAGCCTAGTGGTTGGGGTGGGATGAGGATTAGGAAGATGAGAGGAGTTTGTTGTTCTTCGGATTCAGGAACTAAGCAAAGACTCCAAGTTCAAGGGGATTTTCAATTATCACTACATGAGGAAGTCAGTAATTGTAATAAAAGAATGATGACTGTAAGAACATATTAAGATACTTTGCAATTTATCTATGTTAGTTACTTTTATTACCCTCTATTTTTCTGCCATAGTTAATAACAAAATTCTTGACACTAAAAATCGTAGTGTCTTATTCAGTGGCAGCAACCTCCTGGCCCATTCTACGGGGTTGACTTGGATAAAAGACAGGTCAAAGCACAGAAGGGTAGAAATACAAAATGATTCTGTTTCAAGTGGCTGCCTCAGGACAGATGAATAGTCTGGAGCTCGGCTTATCCTGAGAAAAACCTTGAAAGAGTGACAGTAGAAAGACAAAGAATAAACAAGCAAGCAAACAACAAAACAACAAACAAGCTTATTTATATCTCTTTGATTTAAAAAACAATTTAGCAGTAGACTATGCTTTTAGAAGCAATCCCCTCCACTCCAAAGTTACTATAGTGTCATAGACAGTGACAATTAACTAATGTTACTCAGGGGCCAGGACAGAAGCCCAGAGCGCTGCAAGGTTTGTCTGAGCACTGCAAGTGTCTGTGCACTTACTGTTGTTCCTTTAAGCTTTTTTGCCCTGTCAGTTGCACATCAAAGAATGTCTCTTTGCAAGCGTGGCTTATACTTCCCAGATGGGCCTCCAAATGCCCCTGCCCTCATTAGGCCTCTCTATCATCCATGGATTGACCTGGGCATCTGGAAGGAACTAGTTTCTGTTTCGTCCTCCTTCCCCGACCCCATGCCTATCTCCTGCCTAAAGTAGTGGAGAAAATATTTTTTGTGAAAAAGACCTAAATGCGTTGATTATTTTAGAAACATATCCAGACCAAGAACCAGCTATTTGGAGACAGTATATTGGCTTCCTCTATAAGCTGGAGTCTCCTTTTAATTAGCTAAAGGTAAACTATGCCTCTAGCCATGAAACCTAAGTTATGTATCATTTTGTGGCTTTTAAATAGAAACATCAGTTTTTATTACTTTACTAGCTCAGACTTGGCCCTTCTTTCCTATTGAATTATATAGGCCTGAGACAGGCCTGAACACTAGAAAAGATACAAACACGAGAGACACTCAATCCTCAGTGCACTTCCTTTTCAGATTTTCTGATTTCCCTCTACCTGGCTTTATGGACTCTTTTGAATAAACTTTCTCCTGAACTCTTCAACCTACAATTAATTCAAGAATTATTATATGGATTCAAGGACAGAAATATAACTATTTCATTTTAACACACATAAGGTTTAGCTTCTCCATAAAATCTTAAGCTTCTTTTGGGAAAGATATACGTCGTGTATGATTTCATGTCTTTTGCAATATCGAGTAGAGCACTCACTGAGGATATGCTGTTAAAGGCCAGGTTTTTGAATTTTTGAATTTCTGGAATTCCCCAGGGTCAGGTGCTGTTTTTTTCAAGCGTTCTAGTTTAAGGCTGGGCTATGTCTGGTACATACTTTGCTCAAGGGGACAGAGACGTGGAAGCTGCCAAAGGAATGCCAGCACGGGACACAGTTCCTCGGAGGTGGTGACTAAACTGTGTTGAGGAAAGGAGACAAAAGCCAGTGAACAGATCTCTAGGGATGGGAAGAAAACAGCCAGTTGACAGAATCTCAAACAGGAAGACTGAGGTATTTTTTTTTTCTTACCTGCAATTTTTATTTTTATTTTTTATAGAAAATATGTATTATATATACATTTTTGAAATGTTAAAAAACAGCCTCTGTTTAAAGTCTTTAAAAACCTAAATTTCAAATTAGAGTAATCCCAAACAATTTCAATGCATTTTGACTTTAATGCAGATTTTATATATTACATAGATGGATAACTGTGAATGAAGCATACATGCATTTTTATTGTATTTAAAAACTTTTTTTTTACCTTAAGGTATGTCTCCTTGTTTCCATTTTTCTAACTTTCCTTGTTTGTTACATTGTATTGTATTCAACAGAGATTGTCTAATACTCACTATTCTATATCTTTCTGTTCTCACTAAACAATAAATCATAAAAATCACACTAAATCAATTGTTCACTGATACAGTTTTAATTCATTTTTTAATGGCTGAAGAATAGTTTGTGATACAAGTTTACCATATTTTTAACCATTTCTCTATCAAAGGTCCTTTTGCTTCATATTCATTATTTGGCTACAGTGAATTAGACTGTGATAGATGCATATCCTGTACTTTTTTTCCTACTTGCTTGTGCTTTATTATGCTTGGGCTAACAAGAAGAAGGTTTTCTGTGTCACAGAATAGATGCATTTTAATTTTAATGGACAGTGCATTCCCAAATGTCTTTAATACTTTAGATTTTATACTTTCCAGTCAAATTGTCACCATTTTAAACTGTTGCCAGCCTCAGCCGTGTAATGCGGTATCTCTTTGTTACTTTAAAGAGCATTTATGTGACTAGCAGTCAGTTTGAGCATCATTTTCATATTCTTGATAATTTGAAGATAAGTCTCTGTGAATTGCTTCTTTAGCCTTTTTTTCTGTTGAGCTTCTATTCTCATCTTGACAAATTTTCAGTGTCCTATGTGTATTGTAGAAAAAATCTTCTGTCTGTATTTTCCATTGCATGTATTTTTTTCAAAGCCTATTATATGTCTTTTGATTTTGTCTGTGTTATCTTTTGCTACAGATTTATATGCCTTATCTCTTAGTTTCTGGGTTTTCAGTCTTAGTTAAGAAGGTCACACTTGCCCCTAGATGTGCATATAATCTCCTAGATTTCTGCAAAAAATGTTAGTTTTACTTTTTACAAATAAGAGTTTAATACATCTGAAACTGCTTTTTTTTGGTATATAATGCAAAACATGAATAAATAGCTGACTGTGCCAGGGCTATTTATTAATCATCCATCCTTTCTCTGTACAATGAATGACAACCTTTGTTGAGTATAAAATCTGCTATTATAATCCTGAATTGATTTCGAGATTCTGTATTTCTTCTAAGGATTTATTTATCTATGTCATGCTATTAAAAGAATGACTAGATATTAGTACTTTATAGAATTACATTAGATATTTAGCATTTTACATTTCTATACTTTTGCCCACTTTTACTATTTATCATATGTATGTAGGCAATCTATAAAATCTACACTGACATACAAATAGTTAAGATAATTTTTTGTAATTCTGAAAATTCATAGTTGGGATTCATATTACAATTGAATAATATAAAATCAGTATGTTAATTTTAAAACATTAATAATTTCTATTATATTATTTCCCATCTAGAAACCTAATCTGTGTTTCCATATGTTGAGGAATTTGTTTTATATCCTTCAATGAGATTTTATAGTTTTGTTCATGTAGGTTCTAAGCCTTTGAAAATATTTTCTTAAGCATATAAAAGATACACTATATATAGGTACATTTTATGGCAGTTACTCAATTCCAGCAAAGTTTATGGGTTCTATTTTATGAGATCTACAGCAATAAGTTAAATATGTGATTTTGTGTGTGTGTGTTGTGTTAAAACAGCATATCATTATCCTCCGTATCATAGTCTAAATATAAAGTATGGGTCTTTCCTTTCCCCTTCCTATAATTACCTTAATGTAGATAGTTTATAACCTCATATCTCTTCAACCAGTTCTAGAGTCAATGACCCTATATTACCCATGTCTGTCTACTATCAATTGCCTTATTAGTAAATAGTCCTTTTTCCCAAAGGAGTTGATGTAATCACCAAGTCTTGTCATTCAGAACCAGAACATGAGCTTCTGATTGACTCTTAGAAGTGATGCAGGCTCCATGATTTACACAGTAGATTTCTATCTGTCTGTCTATCTATTTATCTAATCATCTATCTATAGACATATGGGTGACCTAAAATACACAATACATCCCAATTTCATTTGAAGTTTATGCTTGTATTATTTTCATTTGAGAAAATATAGGTTTGGACCTTGTTTTTCATTTTGTTGTTTTTGTTTTTTTTAAAGCTATGGATCAAATTCTAGTTCCTACTTAGAGCAACAAAGCAAATAAAAATCCATAACATAAATCTAGTGCAAGCTAGTTGGTGACCAAACACTTTGTACCCAGACAGCCATGCCAATTAGAATCCTGCTTTGTACAGTAGCTATTTTGAGTCCTAGCCAAAAGTTTCCATTTTCACAACAATAGAACAGATGCTAAGTTATACTCAAGGACCTATGATTTGTGTAATAAAAACTGAGACAAAACATAGACCCTACAATTTAAAGCTTAAATATGGCAAAACTCATTTTAAAAAGATTGATTTATAAGGAATTAGTCACAACTTAATTTTGTACCCAAAGTTGCTCTAAGTAGGAACCAGAATTTGGTCCATAGCTTTAAAAACAAAACAACACAAAACAAACAAACAAAAAAACAAAAACAAAAAAAAAAACAAGGTCCAAACCTATATTTTCTCAAATGATTTGTCCATTTGTCTATGTTTGTCCTATTCTGGGCTACAGAAATTCATGGCTCCCATTATTAGTAAACATACCAAGAAGGAACAAATCTGAGGGCCTGCATTTGAATCCTTGCTCTGATATAATGAGTTGTAAAAGCTTAGACAAAGTAAATTTCCAATACCACATCTATGAAGTCTTATACACTTTATATTAGTGATTCTCAACCAGGACCAATGTTGGTTGTTACCACCAGGAGGATGCTACTCACATCTAGTGGGAAGAAATTGGGGATCCTGCTAGACACCCTACAATGCCCAGGACAGTCCCCACAACAAAGAATTATTCAGCCTAAAGTGTCGATAGCGCTGATGTTGAGAAACTGCTTTATAGCAGTTTTGTGAAATAAATGGGATACTGCTTATAAGGTACATTGAACAAAGCACCTGGCCTGTAGTAAAGACATACACTGTCACTGCTCTCATTATTATTGCGATTAATTATCTGAACTCATTTATTTTTTCCATTCAGCATTTTCTGAGAACACTTTGTGGTTGCTTGTGGGGAGGGATGAAGTGGTAAAGTGCAATATGGTGAGTGCTGAATTATGCAGTAAGCAAAATGCCATAAAAGCAATGACATATTAAAAGACATTTACTGATAACTGCTTTATGATATGTCCAATAACTTAAATCCAAACATTTGCTGTCTTCTATGAATGCTTTCCCTGCTCACAGCACTTTCGTGAAATCAGCAACTCAGGGTAAGGTTTTTGGGGGTTTTTTTTTGACCGAGTTTTGCTCTGTCGCCCAGGCTGAACTGCAGTGGCGTGATCTTGGCTCACTGCAAGCTCTGCCTCCCAGGTTCACGCCATTCTCCTGCCCGAGTAGCTAGGACTACAGGTGCCCGCCACCACACCCAGCTAATTTTTTTTTGTATTTTTAGTAGTGACGGGGTTTCACCGTGTTAGCCAGGATGGTCTCGATCTCCTGAGGTCGTGATCTGCCCGCCTCGGCCTCCCAAAGTGCTGGGATTACAGGTGTGAGCCACCACGCCCGGCTACTCAGGGTAAGCTCTTAAAGTGAGCTTCATCAAATACTAAAATAAACAAACACCAATATTATCTGTATAAAGTTTCTGTCTTCTATTCCTTAAATTTGATCAGATATGATGCAGCAATATAGCATCTTATATAAAATGCTCTCTTAAAGATAAGTAAAAGGCTGGGTGTGGTGGCTCACGTCGATAATCTCAGCACTTTGGAAGGCTGAGACAGGAAGGTTGCTTGAGGCCAGGAGTTTGAGACCAACCTGGGCAACATAGCACAACCCCTTCTCTGAAAAATAGCCAGGCATGGTAGCAGATGCCTGTCACCTAGCTACTCAGGAGGGTAAGAGCAGAGTATGGCTTGAACCCAGGAGGTTAAGGCTATAGTGAGCCATGATCCCACCACTGCACTCTAGCCTGGTGACGGAAACGCTATTTGTAAAAAATTAATTAATTAATTTAAGATAATAAAAAGAAAAACACACATTCACCGAATTAATGATTATATAATCTGAAAGACCAAAATATATAAACGTCGTATGTGCTAGCCTTGAGTCTAGTAAACCACAAGATGGATAACTTAAACTCTGCTCTGTGTAACTCAAGCTCTATTCTATTTGGTTTGCAGTAGGACTTCTTGATTAATGAACAAAACCTGACTTACTAAGCAAAGAGAATAGAGATTTTAGTTAAAGATTAATACTAGATCAGCCAAGCCTTACTGAGTTTACATTTGAACAATTTAAGAGCTCTCACTCTGTCGATTTTAAGGCAGTGTCAAAGAGTGGTGCTAGAACCAGCAACATTATCATTCCCAGGCAAATTGTGAGAAATGCAAAGCCTCAGCCCCCAGCCCAGATTTCTGGAATCAGGAATTCTGAGGGTGGACCCAGCAATGGGTGTTTAACCACAGCCCTCCAGGTGATGCTGATGCAGCCTGAAAGTTCACCGAGTAAATATTAATCTCACCTACAAACACAGAAACATCCAGGATAATGTCTGACTACACATCTGGACACTGTTGACACCTAAAATTAACCATCACATATCATTTCTATTTCCTTCACTGACTGTGCATTCACTGTGTTGTACACTTTAATTATATACAATTTGTATTTGACAGTTCACCTTGAAATTGGCCCGATTTCCCCCATAGAGCTGATGTTTATGGTTTTCCTTGAATGGAAATAGAAATTTACCTTCCTTGTCTTAGAGCTTGAAAAATTACCTTTGTCTTATCTAAATTCCTTTCTTAGGAAACCAACCACCAGGTTTCCTGACAGTACCAAGGAACTGAAACTTACCAGATCACTGCATCTGGCCAATAAGACACAAGACACCTCCATCTACCAGCAGATTGCCTAACAGACCACTGCTCCACACCAACCTCTTGCCACACACAAGACAAGATCCCCCCATCTATCATGATTTCCTAACAGACCACCTGCTACCCATTGACCAACTCCTCTTTGGCCACAAGACACAAGACTCTATCTGTTAGCCTCATAGATTTCTAACAGACTACCTGCTACCCAGGACATTAACTCCTCTTTTAGCTATCAAGACATGTAAGACTTCATTCACTTCATGATTGCTTCCAATAGACTCACCTGCTACCAGTCATTGACTAACCTCTTTTAGTCTCTTTAATTTCTAGTTTTTCCATAATGAAGGTATATTTCTTCCTGCCATAAACTGTAAGTTTAGTCACTAATATAGGCTTTCTTAGGATTAATTCTCTTTCATTTCTCTTGATTGTAGTAATCGCTATAAAGCTTCCTTTCCTGGAGGCTCTATTGCCTCTAGTGATTGATTTTCTGTAGGAGGTCTCCGCGCTCCTGGCAGCAACAACCAATGTTTCATGGTCTAAAACCGCGCTACTACAAACGTCTCCCGCATGAACCTGGAACAGCGCCGAATTCAAGAAAACCCCCAATGATTCTTCAGAAAAGGGAAAATCAATATCTTACAGTACAGTTTCCATTCTAAGAAATACTACACATTGTATGTTACAAGCCAAATTTTATGGAATAGTTTATGAAATAAAATTGAACCTCATAGTTTTTAATTTCTTTGTACAATAATGTTTCATTTAGGCACTGCCCCATCCTCCTTTTAACTATTTACTGTGTAATTTTGGTCATAACTTAAAGTAGATTTATTTTCTGTGCCTTTTTAAAGTTAATAAGTAAGTATCTTTGGATACTGTAGTTGCCCTGAGTTCAACTGCATGTTTTGTAAAACAGGCACAGTCTTCCTTTATGGGAGGAGGAGTTTCTTTCTATGTCTTTGGTTATTAGAATTAGAAAAACTGCCTTAAATCAGCATATATTACATTTTTGAAAGTTAAGTTTTTCACTTCTTGTGAGACTAATTCTATCATATTCTTCATTTGTTGATGATTATGATGTGACTTCAATTTACCCTTCCTCATGTGACTGTAAATTTTCATGTAATGAAAGAAGAGGCACAACCAAGATCACTGCACAGCATTAGCAACACATAGAAAAGATATTTCACATTCTGAGATGAGATAAACTCTTAGCTCTCAAGGTCAAATAATGCTGACAGTTAATTGGCCTTTTGAGAAATCTTGAAAGAAGACTAAAAATTGCATTCAAGTATTATTCAAGATTTTGTATAATAGCAATACAAAAACACAATATGGTAAATTATAATTAATTATAATTGTTTCTATAAATCTTTGCTACATACAAGAAAATGTGATGTAGACTACTAACTTATGCTTGGAATTGCTATTTTTTTAAACTACCTGTCTGATAAACGTCTCTTACTTGAGGAGGCTACATGCCTATAACCCTAGCATTTTGGGAGCCCAAGGCAGGCAGATTGCCTGAGCTGAGGAGCTCGAGACTAGCCTGGGAAACATGACAAAACCCTGTCTGTACTTACAATACAAAAACCTAGCTCAGCATGGTGGCACCCGCCTGCAATTCCAGCTACTTGGAAGGCTGAGGCATGAGAATTGCTTGAACCCGGGAGGCAGAAGTTGCAGTGAGCTGAGATCGCACCACTGCACTTCAGCCTGGGCACAGACCTCACTCTTTACTAGTCTCATACAATATAACAGCAGGACTTTATTTAAGAGTGTTTTCTGTAGCTGCAGTAGTAATGATGCAGTTACAGAACCTTCACATTGGCTAATTTCTCCTTCAGAATTACATGGCAGTTTGTACTGGGTTGAAACAAACATTGCGATGGACTAAGCTTCACCATCAGAGACAAAGCAAGACTTTGAAAAACTCAGAATAAACCTGGGCACGGGTTGCTTCTTGCTGCCACTGTCCATGTTGTTCCTAAAATCTCACTTCCAAGATGCCTTTTCATATGTCTCCTGTAGAACTTCCACATGTACTTAACCCACTGCAGACATGGCAAGAGAGGAGTACACTAAAAGAGTAATACAAGCATCTGTATTTTTTAAAACTGTGCTGGTCAAAAATCTGTCATTCCTATCTAAGGTATAAAGAAGACTGCAAAACTTAGCAAGGATGATATCTGACAACTGCAGATTGAGGATCTTAATAGGCCTTTTCCTTGTTTCTTTGAAAAACTTTAGTTATCCACAGCATAATGGGACCAGAATAGTATGAACTATTTACTCATTTGTTTAATTCAATGAGTAGTAATTGTCTCCTGTTTGCCAGATTCTGGGTCATGTACCAAGGACACATTACTGAACAAGGTGTTACTTGGAGAACTTACAGTTCTAGTGAGGATGATCAAGGTGAACAAGTAATTATAACAGTTATAACATGATTAAAAGTGATTGTATTCATTTTCTAAGACTTCCATATGAAGTGCCACGAACTGGTGACTTACACAGAAATTTATTCTCTCATTGTTCTGGAGACTAGAAATCTGAAGTCAAGGTGTTGGCAGTGTCATGGTCTCTCTGAATACCCAGAGAAAAATTTCCCTCCCTATTCTTAGCTTTTGGTGGCTCCTGACAATTATTGGGGTTCGTTAGCTTACAGCTGCATCACTCCAATCTCTGCCTTCATCTTCACATGGACTCCTCTCTGTTTATCTGTGTGTGTCCTCTCCTCTTATAAGAATACCATTCACTGGATTTCAGTTCCATCCTAATCTAATATGACCTCATCTTGATTAAATTACATCTGTAAAGACCCTACTGCCAAATAAGGTGACATTCTGAGATTCTGGTTGGACATAAGTTTTGGGAGGACACTGTTCAACCTGTTATACAGGTATATATTTATTTTTAGGAGAAAACCATCTTTTGTTATAATTGGGGAGATACTTATAAAATATGAGGATCCCTTCCTAAATAATATAAAGCAACAATTTTAGATAAAGAGACCAAAGAGATAACCTGAATATTTAATAAATGAGGAAACAACACAGAGAGTTGAGTTATTGGATGAACCTCATACAGTTCAATATGGAGAGTCTTGGCTTTTAGATATAATTATCTTGGAAATATGAACTTGCAGTGGTTCACTATTAGGTGCTTTTAACAATGCTTACTGGTTATGCATTGAAAATTTTCATCTGTATAGATATGAGACCCAAATCTTATTTCAGGCAATAATTGCTATGTTATTGCCTTAATGTCTTAAATAAAACCACTGAAAATATTTCCTCCCACTGACTGGTAGAGATGATAATGAGCTATGAAATATTACACATTCAGGCAGAAGAAAACATAAACTAACTTTACCGACAAATCAGGTACATAATCCTGGATCCTGGATTCCTGGGTTTTTGCTTAGAATAGACTCAACCAGGAAAGCTAACTGACTTGCACTGTGCTGCGATGTGAGCAAGAAATAAACTTTCATTGTGTAAAGCTATTAAAATCTTGAAGTTATTTGCTATGATACTTAGTGTTAATTACCCTAATACCTTGACTTTTGGGACTTCAAGAGAACTTATAGATTAGTTGATTTATTACCTCCATTTTATAATGAAAGAGAGAGAACATGTCCAAAATCACTCAACTAATTAGTAGTTCATCACTTTAAGTGGGGCTGTAGTCAAAAAATCATTCTCTAGTTGTTTGCTTCAGAAATCCAGTAGAAATGACACAGTCTTAGAATAAAAATATTCTACAAATACATTTCGTTTTATGTCAGAATTTGACACTATAGCCTAACCACTTGGTGACATTCTTTGAACAATGTTAATTCTGGGTCAAGAAGAGAATTAATTAGTGTGTAGAAATGAAGACGCTGAGCTAAAAGTGATTAGATATGAATTTGATGCCAGGTGGAATTTGAAAGGAAATGAAGAGAGGAAGACAGACACCGAGGTTTTTCTGTGGGAGGTTGTCAGTTGCCAGTAATCAGCAGAAGAGAAAAGGAACATATTCAGGTCACCTGGAGACACACCTCTCTGGAAACTGAGGCATAATGGAATGTCCAGAGTGGCTAGGGTTATGGGCAAATTAGGGATAAATATTAGGCAGAAGGGCAGCTCTAAAACTAAACATTGAAAAAGTGGTAAAACGTAACAGCCATGTAAAGGAGCTATGGGGAGGTTAGGTAAACAAATCAATAAAGTTTTGGGGGTATTTTCTTTTGTGTGTGTGTGGTTTTTTTTTTTTTTTTTTTTTTTTTGAATATGGAGTCTTGCTCTGTTGCCCAAGCTGGAGTGCAGTGGCATGATCTTGGCTCACTGCAACCTCCACCTCCCGGGTTCAAGCGATTCTCCTGCCTCAGCTTCTGGAGTAGCTGGGACTACAGGTATGCACCACCATGCCCTGCTAATTTTTGTATTTTTAGTAGAGATGGGGTTTCACCATGCTGGCCAGTCTGGTCTTGAACTCCTGACCTCATGATCCACCCACCTCAGCCTCTAAAAGTGCTGGGATTACAGGTGTGAGCCACTGCGCCCGGCCACAAATAAATAAAGTTTTGAGAAGGGAATGGAATGAATTAAAACAGAGAAGAAAGTGTATTTCACTTTGCAGTAAAAGCTTTTATGTTCTGTGAGAAGTACAATGGCAGTTGGAAAGATTAGCAAATCTTGATTTCTCAGGATTAAAAAGCTAAATTTTCTTTAGGTGAAGAGGTGAAGCGAATAGGAAAAATATGAGGAACTTCTTGTTCACAGAGGGAGAACCTTAATTAAACCAATATTCAATCCCTTTAAAAATCATTTCAAACATAATTCCAAACTTTGAGGCCTGGTCTTCTATTTAGTTTTTGCAAAAGAGTAACCTTTTATTTTTTTTATTTTTTCTGATTCCCTGGGTAGTCCTACTAAAAAGAATCACTGTAAACCTACATTTATTACCACGTATAACATAAGGTTTCCATTTAGCAAAGAAAAAAGTCAGCACTTTTATTTGAAAGTGGCTTTTAAAAATCCACAATAGTTTTGTTTAAGGAGAATGTTTTTAGGGAAACTCGATATTTCTTAAGACTCTAAATTAAAAAAAAAAATGTTTTGAAGTCAGAGCAGAAGCAAGTTTCTTATCGGTACTCATAATAGAAGGGTCACAACCTTCAGCCCTAACAGCAGTTATATTTAGTTTTTATTTTAAACATTAACAGTGTAGTTTGCCTGAAACTGATTTTGCATAAAAAATGTTGTCTCCTTAGTAAATTGAGAAGGAATCTGCTTGCTAATTAAGTATAGCCTTTCAGATTACAAATAATTAATGGAAATATTTCACCTTCTCCCCACACCCTCAGCTTTTCTACTTACTATATCCCCATACACACTGCAGTGAATGCTGGTTGTTGATGATGGCAGTGATGGTGAATACTTCACATTCCGTTTTCTTTGGGTAACAACAACCCGGCTTCCGTAGGAATCAACTAGTTCTCACTCCATTTGATTTTCTTTGTGTTACCAATCATAGTGAGGATTTAACCAACCAATCCCAACACTTCATCCTCCTGACCACAGAATTGGTTCAGGGAAAGTCATATGACCAAGTTACACAAATTGGAGTGATTATCTGGCATTTTATGTGAACACTAAGGAAAGCTTTTTCTTTGCCTTTAAACCGTGATGTGATTCCAGAGCTTCTGGTTACCATAACCCTGTCACACAGAGGAAATCCTGAAAAAATTCTCAAGTAGCTGGCTTAATCGTGGCTTTTTTTTCTCTTTGTTTCAATTTAAAATATATTGAGTGTCTATTTTACACAGGATGCTAGGCTAGAGACAGTAAGAGACTGAAAGATAAATATGATATTACATCTTTGTTAAGCTTTCTGTCTACTTAATAGCCTGCAATATTTCAATCATCATAGTTTATTCTACAGATTCTAAGTAGAATATATTTTCTTCCAGCTATTTGATAGCTCTGAAAATATAGTGGTGAGAAAACAGACATGCTCCCTGAACTCATGGAGCTTATAGTTTATGAATAGAAAGACATTAATTAAATAACTATGGGAATATTTAGTTATAAATTACAGTAAATATTCTGAGACGAATCTAACATATTTGAATACTTACACAAAAGAAGAATCTGCTTGAGATTTGATAGTGGAATGCGGTTGTGGTGGTAATATAGTGAGACTTGAAAGCTAATGTTGGAAGAAGGGAAGACCTAAATCCTTAATGCTACTACTGGGCCCTCAAGAGAAATATGACACTGTGATACTAGAATAGGAATGCTGCCTTTGACTTAAATGTTCAAGGTCTCCACTACCATTCTCAATCACCCTCCTTGAAACTCCCTGGTAGCCTAAATAAAAGAAGCAACAGAGGTTGGTATAGAGGAGCTATTGGGACACATCCTGGAAGTCAGTGTAAAGTGGACTGAAACAGCAATGGTCCCTACATTTCTGGGACACCCCCACCCCCCCCACAATGGGGAGGGGCAATTGCTTCTGGCTGACTGATGGTGAGGAATTTCTAATAATAATAAATTATTCAATGAAAAGAATGAGATAATTTTTCACAAGTGTAATTTAGCTATAATCCTCCAAGACATGGTTTGAATAAGAGAAACTTGTTGAAGCAGAAAAGATGGGTCTATTCAGCATATTTTGCCATCTGTTGCAACTTTGCTGGGACGAGTTTTCTGCCATCAAAGTATTGGGTCTGGTATAGGTCCTAACATGAGGTTAGTACTCTGTCATTGTGTTGAATGAATGAAAGATTGCAATGAGAAACAATTCACATGTTTATGTTCAGCAGCTTTGCCTAAGTTCTAGGTAGAATGACTTTCTATCCCAATATATTATTTTTGGTCATTTCTCCATTAATGTCTCTTCATCAATTCCTTTCAGAAAAAAATAGATTTGATTCTATTGACTTCTTTATTTGAAAAAAAAACTGTATTGTTATAAAGTAAATATCTTAACTATATTCCTAGCTCAGAAAGTTTGTAGTTCTGTGACTAGCATCTTTTAAACATCCCACTGTTGCTACAGAGGAATTTTAGTAACCACAATTCCTACTCTAAGAACTACTAGAGACAGTTAGTGATGACAAGTATCAAGTTCATTTCCAAAAGTGTGTGGTTATTTACTGTTCACTGTTCAGCATGTGGAAAACTTTGGTGAAGTCCTTCCTGGGGAATTGGAAAAGACATCAAAGAGGAATTAAAAGTACTCAAAGACTTGGGTTCAAGGACATCAAATAGTCAAAGATTAGAGAAATGCCATTCTAAAGCAGAGGCAAATTAATAAAATTGCATGCAGAGAAAAGCAGAGTTTGATTTTTAAAGATCTTTAAAGCTATAGTGTGAGCATTTCAAAATTATTTCTAATGAATTTTCAAATTAACTATCTCAAAGGCGATCTACTCTCCAAGAGTTTATATCAATTTCCATCAACAGACTATAATCTAGAGAACACTCATATGGTAAGTAAACTTTCCTTGTTAGAGAAAATTTCTTTGAATTACCAACTGGTGAAAGTTTGCTATAATTGGAGACAGCAGAGAGGGAAAAGTAATAACTTCAAATGGAAATTCTAGCTTGAAGGAAAGTTGATTGAGTTAAATTATGAAATGTTGAGTTATCTGTGGGTATAGGTTACTTTTCTGATTATAAGGTCCATATTTCTGCTCTTTATAATCATCTATAGCTCCTTTCATGATTTTCTTGTTTATGTTTTAAAAGCTTCAGGAAGAAATGCAAGCAGAGTGTGTCAGGAAAATAATTAAATTCAAAAGAAAAATAAAACACATTAAATAATTTAAAGTAACATAAAATGAAGCAAATAAAATTTTAGAGGCAACAAATTAGGCCTTTTGATTTATTAGAACCGAAAGAAAGACAGAAGACTAGAAAGAATAAAGGAAGAATGGATGAATAGGTATACAAGTAGTTATCAGTCCATCCATCCATCCATCCATTTATGCATCCATCCATTCATTTATTTGACTCCAAACTGTCTACACGCCAGATTCATTTTTCCAGATACTTTTTGGAAAATTCCATCAAGACTTTACAGCTTTCTGTTTCTCAGTAAGTTGAAAGCACTAACATTCACTTCATTTACCAGGATTACAAACTCAGAGTCATTCTTTGACCTTCTTCTCTGCCACTCATACAAAATTATCAAGTCACATTGATTCTACATTTGAAAAGTCTCATTTGTTTTCCCTTTTTGGGGACACATCATAGATCATCTTGCATGGATTACTGTAATAGAATTGTAACTGTCTTCTGATTTTACTTCTTAGACCACTTCCAATTCATCTTGTTTATTGATGCTCAATGTATTTTTCTTTATTAAGAAATATTTCTTTAAAATATGCATGGTATTATACATTATAGCATAACAGAGAACGCTATTTAAAAATTGTTAGTATTTTGCAATGTTTGTTTCAAACATTTTAATTATTTTAATTTTTTAGGACATAAAATACTACTGTTAACAACTGAGGACACTTTTGTACCCCTTCCTTGTTTTCATTTCTTTCGGACCGTTTTCAAACAAACTGAGTGCTCTAAGGTTGGCATGTACCTTCCCAAACATTAAAAATAGTTGTATCATGTATGTATACATTCAAAGGAATATTTTGTATAGTTTTTGTATTTTAAAATAAAAAGGCATGGTATAATACTAGCCATATTTTTCTGCATCTTGCTTTCCTTACTCACCATTACTTCACATTTCTTCAACATTTTTTCATTCAACATGACATGATGTATTCCTGTTGATACAATTAATTTGAAATTCTGTGTAGTATTCTATCTTCCCATATTCCCTAATATTTATTTTTTAAGATTTTAGTTTCATCTTGTTATTAATCATTACCTCTTCCCAATTGGTTATTATTAGTATTATTAATAGTGTCAGTAGCAGTATAAGTAGTATAAGTGCCAGTCAGTGCTTGTTTAAATTTATAAACATCTTCATCAGTTTCTTCGCTCATTTCTTCTTGCATCCTACTGTGTTTTTATGACAGGTTCCTTGCTACTAAAGTCCATTTCTTAAATGGTAAACTCTCAGAGTCTTTGAGTAAAAGCATCATTTAACTTCTTTCTGGATTGAGTCCATAGAAATGACTGGAGCTCAAAGTTGACAGTCATTTTACAGTGGCACCAGATATTATTTTATCCTTCTCTGGAAAGTTTTACTTTTAGCCTAATTATTATTTTTGTATATAACTGTCTTAGTCTTCTCAGGCTGCTGTAACAAATCACCATAGACTGAGTAGCTTATAAACAACAGAAATTTATTTCTCACTGTTCCAGAGGCTGGGAAGTCCGGGATCAAGCTGCTGGCAGATATAGTGTTTGTCAAGGGCACATTCAGTTCCTTCTTGCTGCATCTTCACAGGGTGGGGCTAGACAGCTCTCCGGAGTCTCTTTTGTGAAGGTACTAATCTCATTCATGAAAGCAAAGCTGCCATGACTTAATCACCTTTTAAAGACCTCATCTTCTAACACTGTCATATTAGGGATTATGTTTCAATGTATAAATTTTGGAGAGATGCAACTTTTCAGACCACTGCAGTACCTTGTAATTTTTGGAATTATTTTAAAGATTTCTATGTGTCCTCAAAAGTGTCTGGGCCTTTATTGTGTCGAATATTGTCTCTCACTCTTTCTGTTTATTATGAAACTGTATTAGACATACGTTACTTAATCTATCATTATAAAACTTCTTTTCAGGTCACTTCTAACTTAACTTCTGAGTTACATTTTATATGATTTTTTTTTCAAGGTCATCTTTCCCTGGTTTATTGTCTCAATGGAACTTACCATCTAACAGTCTGTAAAATGTACTTACTGTCTTTATAATTATTTATCATTTCAGGGGCTATATTTCTTAATGTTGACTTTGTTCCTAACTTAAATCTACCTACCTTTCTTTTACACCCTTAGTGCTTTCATTGTGATTTCTATTTTTTAAATCTTAATCATTTACCACTTGGGTATTAATATTATCATTTAGACTAAAATTATTATTTCCAATTCTTGGGTGCTAGTCTCCCTCTTTGTTGCTTTCACAAACTCTCCCTCATAGTAGATAGTTTCCTCCTTTATTATATAATTTTTTAATGTGAGCTAATCCTTAGTAGGGTTCTTTGTACTCTGGGAAATCTAAAGTGTTCTGATATATGAGAAGGTTTCTGTAAAGTGGTTTATTTCCTCTCTGGCTTTAGGAATTTCAGTGGTATGGTAGGCATTATTCATAGATGGCCCTTATGACCTTTGTGTCTTAATATTACCCCATGATTCTGTTATATTACATGGTCATGATGATCAAATTTAGGTGTAAACTTGGCTAGGCTCTAGTCCCCAGTTTTTCAATTTAATAATAATCTAAGTATGGCTGTGAAGTATATACCAAACAGTACCTGAGACAGATCTCGACCAATTTAGAAGTTTAGTTTACAAAGGTTAAAAATTTATATGGTCTGGCTCTGTGTCTCCAGCCAAATCTCATCTTGAATTGTAATCTGAATTGTAATCCCTACGTGTTGGAGGTAGGACCTCATGGGAGCTGATTAGATCCTGGGGGCTGTTGCCCCATGCTGTTCTCATGAAAGTGAGTGAGTTCTCACAAGATCTGATGGTTTTATGGGAGGATATTTCCCTGTGTGTACTCATTTCTCTCTCCTACCACCCTGTGAAGAGGTGCTTTCTGTCATGATTGTAAGTTTCCTGAAGCCTCCCAAGCCCTGAGGAACTGTGAGTCAATTAAACCTCTTTTCTTTATAAATTACTCAGTCTTGGGTATTTCTTCATAGCAGTGTGAGAACGGGCTAATCGAAAGATGATGACCTATGAACCTCAGGCAGTCCTAAGAACAGGTGCTCGAGGTGGTTGGGTCACAGCTTGATTATATACACTTTAGGGAGACATAAGTTACAGGCAAAGACATAAATTAATACATATAAGCTATACATTGGTTTGGTCCAGAAAGGCAAAGGGTGGAGCAGGGGAAGGGTGTGCTTCCTAGTGGATTTCGAGGTTTCCTGACTGGCAATTTGTTGAAAACATTAAACTCTGCCTGAAAAGGTGAAATCAGGTTGAGTTACAGTAAGGGTGGTGGTGGGGACAGTGCAAGCCAAGGTTCTTGTCATGTAGATGAAGCCTCCTGGTTACAGGCTTCATAGAGAACAGATGTGAATGTCTGCTATGGAAGGAGTTATGCTTTAAGAAAGACCTAGTAAGGGAAGGGGATGCTCTATAGAACGAAAAATTTCCCTACAAGAGACAGCTTTGCAGGGCTATTTCACAACATGTCAAAGAAAAATACCTTGGGGTAAAATATTTTGATTTCCTTTTAGGGCCTGTTACCTGTCATTTGATGTTATACCAGGGTCATGCTGGAGTTGGTATCTCATTGCTACAGAGTCTGTTCTGTCAGTCTTAGGATCTCTATTTTAATGTTAATGCTAGTCACTTGTACCTGAACTCCAAAAGCAGGAGAGGCATTAGGACTTCAACAGATGAATTTTGGGACACAGTTTATCCCATGATGGAGATACCGGTGGATCACTTGTCAGGATATTGTGCAGAGGCGACTTCCCATGAAAAGTAGATTTTAAAAAAGGCTACTAATACTAGGAATCTATGATTCAACACTCCTGAAGAACACAATGGAAAGTTTCATCTAAAAGAATATTCTTTATAATTTTAAAAGAGTCAAAACTTTAAGTTTCCTAAACCTTATTTACTCTCAGTTAGTATCTCCTCATATCTTCCAAGCTATTTCTTATCTGTTAAATCTGAACAGAAACTTTTGTTACATAAGGAGGGTACATAACATGTAACTATCTGCTTTATTATTTTAATGATAATGCAAGTGTTACATATTTTTCAAATATTATTCTGAGTCAAATGGTTCAATCTAAAATAACTTTTTAGAGATAAATATGCATGAATAAGTACATTTTAAGTAAAATTAAGCTTATAACTTACTTATTTTAGATTGCTTATAGTTAAGATTTTAGAATTATCTTTATTTAATCCTTTTAGGGTTAGCCTGAGGCTTCTTTAGGTTGAGAAGGCTCAAGAAAGAATGGAAAAGAAATAATGAAGCAGAAGTGGTCTGTGTTTTTTACAGAAAAAAAAAAAGATAAGTTGCTATCTTGAAACTTCCAAGCTAAACACCATAATTATAAGAGAAATTGGGATCAGGTGGTAGAATGAGAGTGCAGTTTCACAACCAAATTCCTTGGAGACAGATATTTCAGCATTAAGTAGTCTTCCAATCTGACAAAGGCAATACAGAGCATGTAGTATATATTACATAATACCCTTCTAAGCCTAGAATAGTGCCCTATAATTAAAGATACTGGAATACAAAATATAAATATTAATACTAGGCAGATAAATGAAGAATGTGCCTATCTTTTATAAGTTAAGGTGATGTTTCAATGCCTAATTAAGTTCAAGTTAGTCAAATTTTGCCACCAAAATACATTAAAATAAATTTTAAGATTTTGAAGCTCTTGGATTTCAGAATTTTTAACATGCAATTGTGGACTTGCATAAACATTCAGTGAGCTGTGTATTTAGTGGGGAAAAGATGCGATCCTGAAAATCAGGGTAAAGTGTGTGATTCTTCCATAAATATCAAAGAACATCTTGACAATTGGGCTTTCCAAATAATTATAAATTTGTTTAAGAAAATTAACTGGACAGATTCCTTTCATCTAGAATTTGCACGGGCTTTTTAAAACCTGTACATTTATAATTCCATCTGGGTAGGAACATATTTTATCACCATTAGCACTAAATAAATATTGTGATGTCAAAAGGTAACCAAACCCCCAAATTGTTGGCCATGTGCTGCCTCACAGATCCCCTGACTTCTGTTTTCCTTTGGGAGAAGAGCAGTGTTTGTCAGTAATTGGACACTGTCATTCCAAAGGGGTCCTAAGCCCACAGATGCCACCATAGCTGGGAGGAATCTGATTTGCAACTTAACTAAAACAAAGTCATTTACTTCTTTTGTTGCTCTGCAAAGGCAATTAGAAGCAGAGCAGCAGCTGCATATAGTAGTAGAATAAGGGTGAATGGGGAGTGTGTGTGTACGTGTGCTTAGCATTTTAAAGCAGGTATAAATAAGCACTCTTTTCATCTTTTCATTTATTTTAATTCTCTCAAAGAAGCCAGAATTAGGAAAATTGGAAAAGAACAGGGAGGACCTTGTAAGAGAGCTTATTTGTCATCAATCTCTGCTTTTCGTTTCTGTCAGTTTTAATTCCAGGATGCATTCCCATGAATTAAGTGATCCCCCACTCTAGTTCTGTGTTTAGGATGTTTGCAATGACAAAGAGCTTAAATCTACCACATCTTGATTCTCTACTAACAACATTTGTCACAATTAAAACAAACATTTACTTCTTGTGCTAAATGGTTTTCCTGACAATCTCTGGCCTTTGTTCCATCTTTGCTATCTGTTCTCCTGAGGCTGTTTTCCTTAATCTAACTAAACCAACTGAGAGACCATGGATTGGGGCTTGTTTAAGTAAAGAAGATAGAACACCTTTCTATTAAAACTGCTTTTGAAACACACTTCATCCTTTAATTTTACTTTAATAGTTTCTCCTACCTCCTATGCTTCCAGTTAAAAAAAGCTTCCCTGTCATCCTCATAAGTGACAAATGGATAAAATTACTGATGGCAACAGTAATGGGCTGGATAGTGGTTAATTGTGCTCTCGTCCATGTCTTTCATTAAGGTGCTGTTTTCTTCACCAGAGTCCTCAATAAAGCATTTCTCAAAGGGCCCCTTAGGAATTTGTGCAAGAAGGAACAGTCTATCAGGGAGCTCCAGGCGGGGTGTAGAGCTGAAGCCTGTGAGGCGGTATTATTGAGCCTGAGTAATGCAAGCTGACAAGGCCTGATCAATGGGACTCTCCGGGGGTATGGTCTGACAAATGTAGGCTCCATGGCAGGCATAGTTTTCTAAACAATGTGAGGCTTTATTTACTGGTTCGTTGGTTATGAAAAAGACTTTGTCCAGAAAAAGAATTGGGATTTAATGAAGAAATTGTCCCCAGTAGCTGAAAGCAATATGAGTTGATGGTATTATCAATGACGGGCTTATTGGTATTCATACTTTTCATCCTATGGCATCAGTAAAATCTCTGGCTAAAAAGCATTACTAAGGAATTGCTTAGTGGCAAATTTGGGTGAGAAAAGTCGTATTTCTGGACTTGGCATCATTGTGTTTGCCAAGGTATGCCAAAGGTGAAAACTAGTACCGTCCAAGGGCTTTGAAGCTTTGGCTTCTAAAATATGTTTCATTATACTAGTCTTGACTATGATGTTTTGTATCTTCAGTTTAGAGCAGTCTTTGTTTACTTTACTGTTTTGTAATGTTCCATATCTAATGAAAATAACTTTAAAATAACATTTGGAAAGGAGTACTCTTTACTTGGTTTTTACTACATTGGAAACTACATCTTGAAAACTAGTTACATTGTTTTTCCTAGATCAGCTATGTTTAGTAACAGAAAGAGGAGGCTCTTAAAGTAAGATCTTTCAGAGATAACACAGTTTTGTTGAGGGAGATTGAGAAGCACCCATATAGCATGAAGTGACAGTTAGTACACAGGATTTCACTCTCAGTCTTCAGTTCCTTTGGTCTAAACAACTGACAATAACCCATAACAAGTATATGTAAGAAAACAGTTCTTTCAGAATATTGCCTTGTCCCACATCATTTATGTTAGGAAGGCAGCTTCTTAACTTTCAGGTCCCTGTTATTAAGTTTTTAGTATGATGGAAGTTTTTCAAACCACAGGTTTCGTTATCACTTAGCATAATTTGCAAATTGTTGGTCGTGTTTCTATAATGTTACAGCTCTCCGTTAACCTTTGTGATTCATCCATGTCTACTAGTGGCTCTACTGTATTGTGTTATTATTGTTATTTTTAAATTATTTTTATTGGTAGAATGACAGAGGAAGAGATATTTTCAAAATCTCTATCTCCTTGGAGAATGAGAAGGAAAGAGATATCCAATTATCAAGAGATATGGAACCCGTGATGTTTTCTGTGCAACACTATTCAGTATAATCACCTTTCTTATCCACTTCACCCCGAATTCCCTATAGTCAAAAGAAGGATTGGCACCACTTCAATTAATATTCAAATTTAATACACTATCTTCGAGTCAATCCCACGGTTGGAGTAATGTATTCTTCTGATAGATGCATAGCTTTTGTCCAAAACAACTCCTTAATTTGCTTTAAAATCAACCAGTACTTTGTCTCCATGTTCAAATTCTTTTTTGCTTCTATTGTGAGGCCCTATTAGTATTTGCAAGAACTTCTTAAAATGTGAAGATGACTATAATCATAACATTTCTTTATGAAGTTCAAATTCCACAAATTCTTTCATTAATATCACTGAATTCATGTCTTATAATAGCTAAAAGGAGAGAGTTTTTAGTCCACAAATACAGAGAGGAAAGATGTAGAAAATGAGTCAGCTTACAAAGAAAATTCATATAGATTAGATTAAGTACACTGGTTAATCTGCAAATCCACCTTAAGTTCTCTCAGACCTGAATTTAAGCCTTTTGACTTCCAAACAAGTATTTTATTATGTAGTTTATCTTAAATTCTCCCTAATGACAATAAAATCTTTGAGTCTTGAAAAAAGCGTGAAGTTAGAATTCAGTGTTTGCATTACCATTTCAGCCTTTCTCTTCACTTCTGTCTAACAGTGTAGAAGGTTTGGCAACTTCTCTGGGCTTGTTTAATGACTGGTTTCTCTTGGCATTTAGCCCTGTTGGTCTCATTTTATTTCCTTATGCAGAATATCCCAGATAAAGCAAGATTATTTGAGAACTTTACAGTAAATAAATGAATTTTTAAGTGGCTGCAATCATTTCTAAATCAAAGTTTTCTTTTATAAGTCACTGATAAAAGAAATATATCAAGCCAATTTAAAAGAGGAAAAGTAATGCCAATATAGAAATTTTATGCACATGTTTGTGTGTATGTGAGGGACCAGCTACAATAAAGAAATGATAATCTCAGATGAAATATTTCTGCAGTTAAATCATTTGCTTTTCTTTCTGATAGTAGTTCTCACAAATTTAAATAGTTTTCTCTTTCTTTTTGATGGACTAAAGATATCTCAGGAGTTCATATGAAGGACAAAAACAAAACAAAACATGTATATCTCAAACTGCTCCCAAGGAAACCACTGTGTGAGTTTATGTTAATTGTCTTGTTTTATTATATGTTGCCATGATGTTCAAATAAAACATTTTTTCGAGTTGAAGACCTGAAGTACAGAAATATAATGTGAAGATGGAAATATAATCACCAAATTCATGACAGTATCTACATTATCTGGAATTAAACACACACACATACACATACACACAAACACATATACAACACATAGCCACTGATAATCATTCTTTTCAGATTTTAAAACTTTTCCCTTCTACCAAAATTATTACTTTTGCTAAGTGCCCAAATGATCATGAGTCAAAATGAGTTAAAATGGTTATATGAGTTAAAATATTTGGAGAAGGAAAATTTGTTTGAAAATGCAGAAAATTTTTAGATTTTGCGACAACTAAGCTCTTTAAAATGTTCTGGACTTGCATGAAGAAGCAAAACTTAGTAAATGTAGGGGCACGTGAACTTTTTATATAACCATGAGATTATAGAATATAGTTACTTCTTATTTTTTTCTAAAATGTGTAGCTCAGAGACATCCTGATTAACAAAAATAATCTACACTTAAGACATTTAGTTTTTTTGTTAACTTGTTAGTCCTGATGAAAAATTGATAAACAGATAACTGAATATACAGACACGCATACACATGTAGAATAATTTCAATATGTCATTTGTTTACTGATTAACTTTTGGATCAAGTGATTCCAAAAGGTCTTAGTCTTAATATTTTTGGCATCTGAGATTATTAATTATTATTATTTATTATTTATATATTTACAATTATTATTTATTATTAATTAATTATTTTACAGTCAGGGCTATTACAAGGTTGTGAAACTTCACAAACTATCATAACAGTGTGCATGCTGTATATATAACTATGCCACATATTCCTTAGTATTTCAGTATAGAAAACAAAATCAATTTTAATCATGTGCTATATATTTTGCTGGTATGAACTTGTGCAACTAGGAAGAGGGGCAGTAAATAATGGCTGAAACTATAGTAATGGCTAAGAGATTGTGACAGTGCAAAATAATGTGCAAAGTGAGATAAAATTTACCTCTAGACCATTTCAGCAATTTCTACTTTTAAAATCATCATTGCTTCGGCAGGGAGGAATGATATGCTATTTTGGACGCTTTTCTCTTCTTTTACTTTAATTTCTTCTAGGCACAGATTCTGTTCCTTTGACAGCAGCACAGCGTTCATTATGTACAGCAAGTCATCAAGCGGAGGTTAGGAGAGTAGAAGCCTGTTCCCTGAAGCAATTTGTTTCAGCAGTGCTGCTAGAGCATAGTTCACAATTATCTTTAATATGAATGAGAAGCTGGAGCCTCTTGAATAGGCAGATGGAGTTCTGTTTTTTCCCCCAAGACCATAAACTTGTCTGCCTCTTTTTTTAAAGTACATTCATCATCTTGTTGCTATTTTGTTTAACCTTGTCCTGCCATTCTTTCCAATTACGCTGTTTAGTTTATCCATTCTGGGTTAGCTAATTGGCTTTGCTTAGCCCTCCTTTTCACACATTTCCATTCCATTCCAGATGTAATTCAAGTCCCATTAGCTCCTACTTCATTTAAACCACCATAGGACTCATGGGACTGGTAGGGCTGTTGGAGACAGGTGCAACTGGCCAGATGGCTGACTTGCCAGGAGGGTGGAGCAGACCAAGCAGGTCCCCTGCCAAATTCAGACTGTCAGGCTGAGACAGTTAAAAGGGTTAGCAGAGGGTTACACTTCGATTTAATTGTTATAGTTCTTCTGTTATTGGTCCCTATTTAGAATCCAAATGCGTATTATTTTCAGGCTTAAATCCAACTTAAGAAACAATCAAGTTGCTTATAAAATATTAGGTATCCACCATTATAATGTGTGCTGCCAAGACATTGCTTGGTTCTATTTTGAAAAAAGGAAGTTAAGACCAGTTAGAGAAATTATTTGAGTGCTAACCCTCCTCTGTGAGCAGCTATTTCTATGCTGTATTTGCTATTCCTCTAAGACTCTCTCACTGTTTTGAGCTCAGAGGGCACCACTCTGATCCTTGAATAGGCTCTCTTTTATTGGCCAGTGCATTAGTCCGTTTTCATCCTGCTGATAAAGATGTACCCAAGACTGGGCAATTTATACAGGAACAAGCATTTAATGGACTTACGGTTCCAGGTGGCTAGGGAAGCCTCACAATCATGGCAGAAGGTAAGAAAGAGCAAGTCACGTCTTACATGAATGGCAGCACGTAAAGAGAGAGAGAGCTTGTGCAGGGGAACTCCTCATTTTAAAACCATCAGATCTTGTGAGACTTATCAATTATCACAAGGACAGCACGGGAATGACTTGCCCCCATGATTCAATTACCTCCCACTGGGTCCCTCCACAACATGTGTGAATTCAAGATGAGATTTGGGTGGGGACACAGCAAAACCATATCAGCCAAGCATGCAAAATGGAGAATCATGTGGATCTTGACCACTACCAATTCATGATATCCAATCAACTACATACTGGCCTAATTATTTTGCATTATTTTTTGTCAGAATATTATACAAGGTGTCTTAAGAATCACCATCAAATCTGGATTCTACCCAGATCTTTGCTTTTGCAAAGATGACTGGAAATTCATTTCCTTGTTGTCCATTGGCACATATTACTCTATATTGACTTCCTTTCACATGCCTCTAACAATGTTGTATACTTAAGGGACATCCTTAGCTTGTAATTTCCAATTCACATTATTTGTTTTTACTTCAATTCCCATTTTTGCTGAACTTGGATCAATGAACAGTGTTAAACCCCTCAACGTGGAGATCTTATTTTTCTATTTGATTTTTGAAACAGCACATTTTTGGTTTCTATTGCATATTCTGGCTCCATCTTCTTTTTCTTTGTCTTAGTGTATTCTCTACACTGTGTGTTGTTCAAGTATCTCTTCAACCCTCTGAAGTTATCTCTATTTGTTTTTCCACAATAAACTGGCCCTTTGGCATCCCACAGTGACTTTTTATGGTGACTCCCTATCTTTGGCTCAAGTACCAAATACTTATCCCAATCCCAGGTTTTTATTATATTAATATAAGAATTTAGGATTGGTAGATTTCAGAACTAGCATTACAGTCTTCTTAGTTCTATGAGATCAAAGGCTATTATTTTTTATTCCATTTATTCCACATTATCTTGTTAATCCCTCCATCTTTTTTTTTTTTTTTTTACAAAAATATTCTTTTATTTCTCTACTTTCTTAGTTCCACTCCTAAGTATTCTGGTCTAAGTGCTCATTAACACATATTTGAAATATTACAATGGATTTTACCTAAAAATAATTGATACAGAAGACAACAGAAGCTAAGTATCATTCACTATTTACTATGTGGTAGATTTTTTTTTAGTCGATTCATGCATGTTGTCATTTGGTTGCCACAATATCCTTATGAAGTAACCATTTTATAGATAAGAACATTGAGGCACAGAGAGGTTATGCAGCATGCCTAGTATTATAGAACTAATGTAAGATGTAACTTGAGCCCAGGATTTCTGAGAACAGCTATGTTATAATGCCCCTATTTTCCTTCTTTCTCTCCTCTAATTATGATAATGTGGTTTTAGACAAATACAGGACATTTCTGGGCTTAACAGCTACCAAAAACAATTCTTTTGTTTTTCTTTTCTTTTTTTTTTTTTTTTTTTTTTTGAGACGGAGTTTCGCTCTTGCTGCCCAGGCTGTAGTGCAATGGTACAATCTTGGCTCACCACAACCTCTGCCTCCTGGGTTCAAGTGATTCTCCTGCCTCAGCCTCCCAAGTAGCTGCGATTACAGGCACCCGCCACCATGCCCAGCTAATTTTATACTTATTTTTAGTAGAGATGGGGTTTCACCATGTTGGTCAGCCTGGTCTCGAACTTCATGATCTCTGGTGATCCGCCTGCCTTGGCCTCCCAAAGTTCTGGGATTATAGGTGTGACTCACTGCGCCCGGCCCAAAAACAATTCTTAAATACTATTCACACAAATCAATATGTGCCTATCTTCTCACTTGACTCCTGGGGTTTTCTTCCTACCTTGTTCATCCCTTCCTTGGAATTTTGATATCAGTTATACCTCCTGCACTCTGGGTCTTAAAGGAGAAAAACAGATCAGTATTTAAAGGGAACACATTATGAAGGATAATTTTCCCCAAATAAAGGATCTTTGTATGAAAGCTTATGGCTAAAGAAGTTATATTTTTTATCTTGACTTCATCAGTTATTGCATTAGCCTGCCCCACTGCCACACTTCCAATTTATTTTTACTCTATATTAATCTTCCTACGTCACCAACTTTTTATGTCATTCTGTTTTGTTTTGTTTCTTAAAGGTGCCTCTTTCCCTGTTTCTTGAAGGATAAAATTCATTGCTGGCCTATCATTCAAAAACCATTGGCAAATAAGTATAACTTTACTTTTATTATTCTTACTGTATGTACTTTCTGCTTCAACCAGAGTATTATCATTGCCTCATTAATGTTCCTTTGTTCCCTCCAGTCCCTATGCCTGGTAAGATCTCATCTCTGTATTTTGAAATTCTACCTATTTTCCTAAAGCCAGATCATGGTTTTTATGCTCCTCAGCTTGTAACCGAAAATTAGGTCTTTCATTTCTCTACTCTCATTGTACTCATACTTCTCTTTTCACATTTATCATATGCTGATTTGAATTTTTGTTTTCTCTTTATACAATTTTCTTAGTGTTCCTGGTGGACCGTAAAATATTAATATAAGGGGTCAGCATCACATACTACTTTGTATTTTCTCATAGTTAGCAGTGGACTCCTTATAGTAAATGTTCCATTAAGATTTATTTTTAATACTATACGTAATAAAGGATATCATTCTTACCTCAGCTTATAAGGTGTTTTGATGAAAATTCCATACCCACCATCACCATGATGGTAACAGCTATCAATTAAGAAATGCCAGGGACAATACTGGCATTCTGAATAGTCTTTAATTTCACTCTTCAAACTACCTGGCATTGTAGGTATAATGACTCTTATTTTATAGGTGAGAAAACTAAGGTTCAAGGCATCTTGTTCAGGATCCAGATACTAAATGTTGGAGTTAGCTGTAAAATTCAACTGTGCCTGACTGTTCTCCAACACCCAATTCTGCCAGTCTTATTTTAAATATTCCTATATAACTGTTTTTAATAAAACTCATTAAAATATCTCTTAGGCTGCTTCATTGTTTTGTGTTCCCACTACCCAGAGAAAAACTGGGGGCACCCTCATCAATAGATATAGATTTTCCAACTATGTTCTTAAGTGATTTGCTTCCACTCAAAATCCCCCTCACTAGGCACTATTTCCTATTTATGGTTGCCTGACTTATTTACCTTAAAATGTTCTCCTCTCATCACATTTTTTCACAGTCAGCTAGTTCTGAAATGTTTGATTAATGTTTTTGATTATCAATTTTGTATCTCTAAAATGGGAATAATGACATAATCTATCTCATAAAGTTGCAAGTATCAAATGGATGCTTACAAAGCAGGGCTCTGCTCACAGAGTAAGCATTTAATACATTTTAGTTATTTTTTATTTAAAGCATATTCTAAACCAGAATAGCCATGTATAACCTCATTTTACAGAGAAAGAAAATGATATGTAGACAAGAGCTTTGTCTCAAATCAACCAGAGGTTAGAATCAGGTCTAAGAATATACTCTGACCCTATTACTTGCAATACTAATACTTTTTATAATATGCAAAATTATTTGACTTACCTTCTACCCACTTTTTTCCCACTATCTGTCATCATGTAACTTTTGTTTGCCCAAGGTCTGTTTTCTCACCATCCATTCTAAGCAGTGTGCTCACTGGTACAATTTAATTTTTGCTGTTTCAGTTTTGAAAAGTCCTCTTAAACCCTTGCTAGTTATTAATGTTGTGCAACCCACAGGTCCTGTTCAAATAACACTCACTCATATGTTTTCCACAAAAGCCTCAGGTCACACCTACTTGTTCCTCCCTGACTTTCTCTCATGTTTCCTTTGTCTATAATATTATGCATTTATCATAGTATTAAATTTATTATACCTTGCTTGTCCTATAAATGTTTCATAGTGTGTGGTACTGATTTTAATTTTACAGAAGGAACTATTAACATCCATAACTGGTTAGAGCTGAAGGATCTATGACTGCACTGCTTTGCCGAGACTTTGTCACTGTCATTACGGTAAGACTTGGTTTGCTATCCCATGTGTTATTTTGGACTACTGTGGAACAGGCAAATTTGTGCTTCTAAGCTTTTATACAAATGTATGAAAAATATTTTTTCAATAATGCTTTTTGCACCTGTTCAAAAGTCAGACTTTAAGTTCAGAGTTGTCATCAACTCTACCGCAAAAACTCAATTTATTATCTTCACTAATTTGCTATTTCTCTAGAGACTTGTGTAATGCTGAAACACAAAAATATTTGTTCTACAAAATACATTTTCCAAAGTGCCTAAGATAGTGGACAGAAATTTTCTAGAAATTTTCCTTTCCTGTTTCATTGTACTGCCCCAATTTCTTTCTCTTATTTTATCTTTTCCTGACACAGTAGAAGAGTTTTATAGACTAATCTGGAGTTTGGGGCAACTTACAGCTGAAGTAGTGAAAAGAATCCCCCATTTCCATGCACAATTAATCTCTCTGGTAACTTTAATCAGTCTCTTTAACCATATTCAGGGAAGGTTTGCTGCTTAACTGTTTTATGCTGTCCATGGGTCAACTTAAGACTACACTGTCCACGGAAGCTTAAGGAATGTGTAACAGGAAGTCAACATTGTTATTCCTATGGTGATAAGGTTTGGCTCTGTGTCCCCACATAAATCTCATCTTGAATTGTAATAATCCCCATGTGTCAAGGGCGGGACCAGGAGAAGATAATTGAATCATGGGGGCATTTTCCCCCATGCTGTTCTTGTGATAGTGAGTTAGTTCTCACGAGATCTGATCGTTTTATAAGGGCCTTCCCCTTTTGCTCGACATTCATTCTCTCTCCTGCCACCTGTGAAGAGGTGTTTTGTGCCATGAATGTAAGTTTCCTGAGGCCTCCCCATCCATGCAGAACTGCGAGTCAATGAAATGTCTTTTCTTTATAAATTACACAGTCTTGGGCATTTTTTCATTGCAGCATGAGAATGCACTAATACATATGGTGAAATATATTCCATCTTTCATTTATAGATTCATTGTTTTAATTTGTAAACTCTTGTGAGAAAATGTTCATTTATTTTTATTTTCTGCCTATATTAGCTCTGAGAATAAGCAAGAAATTCTTCAAATTTTGAATAATAGTTTAAATATTAGCATTGTCTTTGGGTGGTAGTATCATGATTAGTTTTTTAATATATCATATAGTATTTTAAAAAATTAATATGAAGTACTTTTATAATCAGAACAAAACTGCTTTAATTTCTACAAAAAAAAAAAGACTTTTCAAAGTTATCTATTTAAAGTAGTATTTCAACTTATACTTTTTAAATGTATCACAACTGTTTCTCTTTCTTCCAGTATTTTTAAAGGTATATTCTGTTGCAATGTTCAACATATTGGTCTTGGATAAAGTTACTCATCTTTGTCACTTTTAGTCATAGCAGGATCATGATTGGGACATTTAAATAGATACACTTTCATATACACACTTTTTAACTTTTTTTATTTTAAATTTTTGTAAATACATAGTAGGCATATATATTTATGGGTTATGTAATACAGGCATGTAATGTGTAATAATCACATCAAAGTAAATAAGATATCAAGTATTTATCACCTCAAGCATTGATCCTTTGTGTTAAAAACAATCCAATTATTCTCTTTCAGTTATTTTCAAATATGCAATTAAATAATTTTTGAGTATCATCACTCTGTTATACTAGTAAACGCTAAGTCTTATTTAGTCTTTCTAACTATAGTTTTGTATCCATTTACCGTCTCCACTTTCCCACCATTGCACCCCTCCACTACCCTTTCCAGAATCTGGTAACCATCCTTCTACTCTCTAGCTCCATGAGTTCAATTGTTTTAATTTTTAGCTCTCACAAATAAGTGAGAACATGTGAAGTTTTTCTTTCTCTGCCTAGGTTATTTTACTTAATAGAATGACCTCCAGTTCCATCCACGTTGTTGCAAATGACAGGATCTCATTCTTTTTATGGCTGAATAGTACTCCGTTGTGCATACGTACTATATTTTCTTTACCCATTTATCTGTTGATAGACACTTAGGCTGCTTCCAAATCTTGGCTCTTAGGAATAATGTTACAATAAACATGGGAGTGTGGATATCTCTTTGACATACTGATTTCTGTTCTTTTGGGTGTATACCTAGGAATGGGATTGAATAGGATTGCTGGATCATGTAGCTTTTTGAGGAACCTTGAAACTGTTCTCCATAGTGACTGTACTAATTTACATTTCCACCAACAGTGTATGAGGCTTCTCTTTTTCTCCACATCCTCACCAGCATTTGTTATTGACTAGCTTTTGAATAAAAGCCATTTTAACTAGAGTGAGATTATATCTCATTGTAGTTTTTATATGCATTTCTCTGATGATCAGAGATGTTGAGCACATTTTCATATACCTGTTTGCCATCTGTATGTCTTCTTTTGAGAAATGTCTATTCAGATATTTAGCCCATTTTAGAATAAGATTATTACATAATTTTTCTACAGAGTGGTTTGAGCTTCTATATATTCTGGGGATTAATTCTTTGTCAGATGAATAGTTTGCAAACATTTTCTCCCGTTCTGTGGGTTGTCTCTTTGTTGACTGTTTCCTTTTCTATGCAAGAAGCTTTTCAACTTGATGTGATCCCATTTGGCCATTTTTGCTTTGGTTGCTTATGCTTATGGGGTGTCAATCAAGAAATCTTTGCCAAGACCAATGACCCGGAGAATTTCCCCAATGTTTTCTTTTAGTAGTTTCGTAGTTTAAGGTATGATATTTAAGTCTCTAATCCATATGGAGTTAACTTTTGTGTATGGTGAGAGGTAGAGATCCAGTTTTATTCTTCTGCATATGAATATTCAGATATCCTAGCACCATTTATTGAAGGAACTACTCTTTCCCCAATGTATGTTCTTGGCACCCTTGTCAAAAATGAGTTCGCTGTAGATGTACAGATTTATTTCTGGGTCCTGTATTCTGTTCTCTTGGTCTTTGTGTCTGTTTTTATGTCAATAGCTTGCTGTTTTCGTTTCGATAGCTCTGGAGTATAATTTGAAGTCAGTTGATGTGATTGATCCACTTTTGTTCTTTTGCTTAGGATATCTTTGGCTATTCTGGGTCTTTTGTGGTTTCATATAAATTGTATAATAGTTTTTTATATATCTGTGAAGAAGGTCATGGATATTTTGATAGGGATTGCATTAAATTGGTAGATTGCTTTGGGTGTTATGGATATGTTAACAACATTGAGTCTTCCAATTCATAAACATGGAATATCTCTCCATTTCTCATGTCTTCTTCTATTTCTTGCATCAGTGTTTTTTATAGCCTTAATTGTAGAGATCTTTTACTTCCTTGGTTATGATAATTCCTAGGTATTTTATTTTATTTGTAGCTATTGTAAATGGCATTTCTTGATTTCTTCTTATTATTCATTATTGGCTACTGATTTTTCTACGTTGATTTTATATTCTGCAACCTTCCTGAATTTTTTTATCAGTTCTAATAGTTTTTGGTGGAATCCTTAGGCTTTTCCAAATACAAGATTATATTTGTCCAAACAAGTATATTTTGACTTCTTTCTTTCCAGTTTGAATGCCCTCTACTTACTTCTCTTGCCTGATTGCTCTAGCTAGAAATTACAGTATTATGTTGAATAACAGCAATGAAAGCGGGCAGGATAGTGGGCTCTCCTCTGGTCCAGGGCAGGTCAAGAAATGCTGTCTAAGAACCAAGGATTCCATAACCCCAAGATCTTCCTTGGTGTTTTACCCGCACCTCTCCCCCGCTCCCTTCCCCTCTGCATCTGAGTTGGTATCTAAAGTGCAAGACAAAGTCTTTACTTTTTTCTCTCAAGCTGAATGAGGAGTCTCTCATGCTACCTCCCACAGCTGGGAATGTGCTGATCTCACCTGAAGCCAGTACATCTCAGAATCTCACTCAAGTCCCATGCCATACACCTGGCTATGCTTGCTCTTTATTCAATGCTCAAAGGCACTTTTGTCAGCAGGTAATGAATGCTGCCATGACTGGGTCCTTTCCTTAAAAGCAGCAGGTTTCTTTCTGGCCCAGAGTATGTCTAGAAATGTCATCCAGACCTAGATCATGGAATGTGGGCCTCATGTCTCTGCCCAGGGCCCTATCCTACTGTGGCTGAGCTGGCATCCAAGATGCAAGACAAAGTCCTCTTTACTCTTCCCTCTCCTCTCCTTATTTGAAAGGAAGGGTCTCTTTTGGAACTGCTAGCTGTGTTACCTGTGTTTGTGGGAGGGGCAAGTACTCTGTTAGCCACCTCAGCTAGTGTCTCAGTAGGTGATATGCTCCCCACGTCCACTGGCTCTGAGTCCAGCTCAGCACTAGGATTTGCCTAGGAGTTGCAGTCCTTGTGGCCTAGACTGCCTTTCAAGTTTATTTAGTGCCCCACAGCCATTTACCTTGCAGTGGAAAGGCTTGCCAGAACTCAAATTCCTATTGCTGTGGTGGGCAATTTCCTTCTGGACAGGACAGGTCTTAATGCCCCCATTGTAGGCAGACATCAGCTGAGTTCAGCTCAGTTTTGCTTTCTGTTGTGACAGGGCAGCATTGAGTTCAATGCAAAGTCACAATTGCTGTGCTCTCCCTCTCTTAACCACACAGACTTTCTCTCTGTGTCACATGGCTGCTGCCAGGGGATAGGGGAGCAGTGGCATCGGCAATTCAAGATCATCTTTCCTACCCTTTTCCATGTTGCTTTCAATGATAGTTAAAATCAGGTACTATGAACGTTCACCTGACTTTTGGTTCTTACAAAAGTGCGTTTTGTGTAAACAGTTGTTAAATTTGGTGTTTTGGCAGGGGGCATGATCAGTGGAGCCTTCTATTTGGCCATTTTGCTCTGCCGCTCTCTTGACGCATTTTTAATGGTCCCAAGACATCCCACTAATTGCTCCAGTGTCATCCATTGCCTCCTGGGGAAAGCAGTTTAATACCCAGAAGGAAAAAAAATTCCATTGGGTTGCCCCATAAATATTTTTAACTCACGGCAGAGAAACATATCTTAAAATTAATAGTTTCAGGTTTGCACCCATTATTCTTGTCCTAGGTGTCCAAGGTTGCACTATATCCACTATCTGAACCTGCTTTGGACCTGGTGGCTCACTTCAGTCATTTCCAAGGCTCTCTCAAATGCTACAGAAACATTTCAGATATTCCCCTTCATCACAATGTTTGATGGTGCCTGTGTGCCCACCACCAAGCATATCTCTTCGCATTTGCAATTTTGTGAGGTTTTTCTAATTCTAAATAATCATTCAATTATAGATCCAACTTTTCATTTATGATTTTGTATCCTTTTTTCCTTAAACTATCACCTCCCCAATTACATATGCTTCAAGCCCTTGAAACCTAACTGACTAGAAATATTATCATATCTTTTACAGATGCTTAAATGCAAGCTCATTGAGAGCAAACGTTTTTCTTTTTTCTTTTCTCACTGCTATACATCAATAGTCTATAGAGGATCTGAAATATACAAGGCACTCAATCAGTATCAAGGAAAACAATGAAAATCATTGTTTAAACTTTATATTTCTAAACTAAAGAACTCTAATGTTTTATTTGTTCTTATTCAGTAGACTTACTCCACCCAGTTTCCTGTATTAGATTTTCCCCACAAACTGAATGATGTTTACATAGAAAGAAATATAAAAAAAAATTTATTGGAAGAACTGGTAATTTTAAAAGAATTTATTTTCTATCATAGTAAAGAATTCAGTGTAGAACATATGCAAACACAGGACATCCAAAAAAGAACAAGGTGAGAGGGGAAGAAACTAAAGACAAAACAGGTAAGATATAAGAGGTAAGAGAAAGATGAGAAAGGGCACAAACTGAGTGGAAAAACTGCTTAACTCAATTTTCCTTTTCATCTTAAGAGAAACTCAAAGAGAATATAAAAATTCAGCTTTCACATGTATCCAAATAGCCAACCTATGCTATTTCTATAGATAGATGTTTGAAAATCTTCAATCTCATCTTTATATAGTATTTACTGGGTAACAAAAACACCCTGAGGGATAAACAGTTAAAATGACAGACTAGCTCATTTTATATAGAGGTGAAAAGTAGCACAAACCACATGTATCAGAACTGGAATGCTAAGTGAAGCTGTGAGGTACAAGCAACAGGGCCAGAGATGTTACTGTTGAGACTAAGCTCAATAGACTAGACTAAATAAATAACGAAAATTTAAAATTTGGGGCCACTGATATTAAAATTTTATGACTTAGGAGAATTTTAAGCTTTAGAATAGTAGCTCTCATTCATTCAACTCTAACCTCAGATCATGCCTTAATTTTTTTTTTCTAATAGTAATAACAGAAACTCATATAAATAAAACTAAAGATTTAAAATTTCAAAAAGCAATCTTTTTTAAAAAAAAGCTAGAGTAATTTGTTAATCCCCTTCTGTCCCCAGCATCCTTGATTTCCCCTGTAATTTGGCATAATACGTATTTCTTAGTGCTATACAAGTCTTGTCCATATTGCTTATCTAAATGATCATCTTCCTTCGTGCTTGTAGGAACATTCACAGAAAGAGAACTCTCTTTCATCCCAAGATCCTTTTTTTTTTTTTTTTGCAAAGCTCATATTTCTATGTATAAATGCATGTGCATCTGTTTTGATGTATCTATGTTTAATAGCCTCCATGAAGATCAGGTTTTCTGTAAAATAACTTTTCTAAATGTGTTTCTTCCTAATGATTTATTTTATTCCTTTGGATAGTTTAACCCATTTATACAACAGTTCCTTAAATGTTTGGTTATACAATGATGCCAATCAACCTTAATTACACAGAAAAACCTAAATAGAGAAACATTCTAGTAAGGATATAGTGGAAATCCACAGGTTAGCTGGCTTATGTATCAGTAAAATGCAGCTGAATAAAATGGAGATAACACCACCCAGTGCTACGAGGTATCTAGTATAAATGAAGTAATGTCAATGAAAAGAATATATTTGAAGTTCCTTGAGAAAAAGGCTATATAACATTTGAGAGCTATCATTATTGATGATTAAGATATATGTAAGTGTTAACCTTTACTGAATATCTGCTATATTCTCGAGACACAGTGTGCTAAATTCTTTATAGGTATTCTTGTATTTAATTCTCAGAACTCTAAAATATAGGCACTACTATTGACCCTGTTTTTCTGACAAATAATTGAAGCCAAGATAGTTTAAATAATTTGTCCAAGGATTTGTGCAAGTAAATTTTATATTCAGTAATTAAAACTCAATTGATCTAATTTTGAAGATTAATTTCTTAAGTCCTAAACAAGTGTTTCCCAACTTGGGATGAATTTAACTATTTTAGTAGTTATTTTATTATCTTAATGTGTATCCAAAAAATATAGCATATTTAACCCATGATTTTACAGATATTATTTTTGAGACTAAGATTATAATTGACATTTAATTTTTAAAAGTGAATTAATTTAAATATAAATATTAAACAATAGTTAAGGTGATACTCAGTTACAGGAAAATCAGGAAAGTGGTATGTGATTGAATTTGGGGAAATTTGCCAATGACCTGTTATGCATCTCTAGACAGCAGCATAGGCAAGTGGGTTCTATTCAGTACTGGTACTAGGGGAGATAGGTGAGTTGATTTTTCAGTACCTTCAACATTTCAGGAATTCCTTATTAACTCTGGGTCCTGATGATACTCTTTAGCTAGTAAGGTACCTTTCTCTATGTATCTGGTATTCATCTTCTCTCTCCAAATTTATCTGATCTTTGTTCATTCCTTAAATGTCACTCTTCCTGGGAAATTATGTAACAGGTTTGTTCCATAAGCTAAATTTTTGTAACAGCAACATTTATTGAGCATTGTGACACAGCCAGGACGTTACTTCCAGGCAGAAGGCCTGGATTCTCTTGATCCTCCTTCAATCATACCAGGACATTGTGATGTCAAACTAGTTGTGAAGGTGATGCTCTTTTATTAGCAATAGGAGTAATATTATTTTGAAATACAGTTGACTCTTGAACAATATGGGTTTGGACTGCCTAGGTTTGGTATATGAAGATTTTGTTCAATAAATATATCGGAAAAAATTTTGGCGATTTGTGACAATTTGAAGAAATTCTTAGGTGAATTAGCCTAGAAATACCAGAAAAACTAAGAAAAAGGCATGTCATGAATGCAAAAAACATGTAGATACTAGTCTATTTTATAATTTACTATCATAAAATATACACAAATCTCTTGTAAAAAGTTAAAATTTCTCAAAATTTATGCACACAAACACAGACTGGACATGGTGCCATTCACAGTTGGGAGGGATGTAAACAAACATAAAGATGCAGATTAGATCGTAACTGCATAAAATTTACTGTAGTCCACAGGGTCCTACTGTAATAATTTTGTAGTCACCTCTTGTTGTTATTGCAGAGAGTTTAAGTGTTGTATCTACTTAAAACACCACGTGACACTAGTCATCTCCACCTGAGCACTTCATCTCTCCCACAAATTGCGTATTGCGGTAAAACAGGATCCCTCTCTGTTCTCTCCTATTTTTCATCATGTTTAGTACAATACCATAAACCTCAATTAACACCATGGGACTGGTATGAAATGCCACTGGTGATGCTGAAAGCACTCCAAAGAAGCAGCGAAAAGTCATGACATTACAGGAAAAAGTTGAATTCCTTGGTATGTACTCTATATTGAGGTCTGCAGCTGTGGTTGCCCACCATTTAAAACTGACAATTCATCTTGTATATAGATGGTGTAAAATTACACCATGGGTAAATATATTACAGTATTGTAAATGTATTTTCTCTTATGATTTTCTTAACATTTTCTTTTCTATAGCTTACTTTATTGGTATAATACAGTATATAATAGATACAATATACAAAACGCGTGTTAACTGTTTATGTTATTGGTAAAGCTTCAGGTCAATAAAAGGCTATTACTAGTTAAGTTTGGGGGCAGTTAAAAGTTATATGCAAATTTTCGAAAGCATAGGGGGTCAGTGTCCCAATCCCCACATTGTTTAAGGGTCAATTGTATATGTTTGTTTGATCTCACAAGAGAGAAAATGTTTCCACTTAAATAGGGAATTAAGTTTCATGACAACTTCATTTGATTACTTAATTTCAAGCCTCATCTGCAACTGTGAATATTTACTGAGAGTCTGTTGTATACCAGCCACTATTTTAGGGACTGAGGATACAAAGAATAAAGACATAGTCCCTACTCTAAGATATTTTATTTTGTGTGTGTGTGTGTGTGTGTGTGTGTTCTAAAATGAGATGGAGTAGGAGTAGCAACCAAGGCTGGGGGAACACAAATGAATAAGTGTGCTGTAGCTCAGTAAGTTCTAGGGTAGCATGCTTAGGCAGGGAGTGTCTTTTGGTATAGGGGAGGAACATTATGTCACCGAGGCCAAGGATACTTAAGGAAGGGTTCCTGGAGGAAGCATACTCTGAGCTGAGTATTCAAGAAAAAGTAAGGGTCAGTCAAACAAACAAAAATAAAAAGAACATTTAGGCCAGAAGAAACAGAACGAGCAAAGACCTGGAAGACAAAGAGAGCTTGTCATTCTTGGGAAAGAGCAAATAGGTCACCGTGGTAAAGATTATCTGGAGCTGGACTTTAAATCCACACTCTTTCCTCTATACGATGTGATGCCATATGCTCCTTATGGGAAACAAGCCCAGAGTGTGGAGATGTAATCAGAAATTACACTCCTTGACACAAAAGCTAATGATCATTAATACAAAACTGATGAAATTAACGACTGCATTTAGTGAATGGCCCACTATTTAAAATCCCAAAATTCCTCAAAAAGATACTACTTTAAAATGTAATTAATGTAATGTCAGGTAAAATCAATGTGAATTTGTTTATTTGTTCATTTGCTCAACAAATATTTATTAAAGACCTATTATGTGTTAGGAATTATGCTGTTGCAGATGCACTGATGAGCAAGCTATGCCCTGTGAATCTGAACACACGACAATTTTAAAACAAGAATAGTCTGCCTTGAGCCTGGAAAACAAGAGACAAACAGCAAATATTGTTCAATATAATCCTGGTCTTGTTTATCAGAATGGGGTGCTTAGAGGTGTCCTGGTCTTCTCAGTAGGTTTATCCCTATCTTTAAGGTGGGCACATACTCTTGATAAGAGTGTTTCAGAACGTCATCCAGTATATTTATTTTGGCTCTTTGTTCATGAAAATACTTTCTGAGAGTAATTTTGATTTTCCATCTAGAAACAAGATGTATTGAAACAATGAGCAAAAAAAAACAGCTGTAGCCTACATCTCTTGCCTATTGTAATCCTTACCTTTAGTTAATAATACATTATGTCTGATCAACCAGGCACTTGTGCTTTAGTGCTTATGACTATTCTCTTGATACGTGAGATGCCATCACTGCTATAGGAACTGATATGGCACATTTCAGAATCAAACATTCTGTCTGAGGGAGTCAGCAAAAGAGGAGGTTAGTCTCTGCGGCTTATCTTCTCAGCCACTGCCTTTTCTTTTGTCCTATATTAATTGTTGCAGGCAGTTTATTATGGACACTCACACAAAGAAAATAGAATAGCACAATAAACTACCATGTACCCAGAGTCCATGACCAAAAAATATATTAGTATGTAGCTCTAAACCATATCTCTTTTAAAATATCAAAACATAACCTCAATGACAATGATTATTTAAAAACGTACAATAGCTCCTTAACATCACTAAATATTTACTTAATGTTAAAATTTCCAATTTTCTCATATATTTTATTTCTCTTACTGCTTATTTGAATCAAGATCAAATAAGGTTACACTGCAATTCGTTGATAAGACGTTTAAGTCTTTTTTATTCTGTAAGGATCCCCTGTAAATTTGTTTTCTCTCTTGCAATGTAAATGTTAGGGGAGAAAAAAAAAACCTAGCTGCTGATTGCATCCCTGTAGTGTCGTTTGACATGTTCACCAGTCATCTGTATTTCCATAAAATTAACATTTGGATCTAAGGGCTTCCTTGAAATCAAGTTTCTCTTTCATTTTATTCATTTATTTTTTACAAGATTACTTCATAGAATGCTTTTTCAAGAGACACTTAAAGTCTAATCATCTTTCTTTTATGTGATGTTAGCAGCTATAGATTCTTAAAGCTAGACTCTAAATAACTTTTAGATCAATCAACTTATATTTTTAACTATCTTTCAAGGAAATCTTATGTCCTCCATACCCTTATTAACTAAATATAGAAACAAATCTTTTTATATTATTTCTTATTTTTCCAAGAAAGAGATATAAATAAAGAAAAAGAGAAGGAAGAAAGGAAGTGAGGGAGTGAGGAAGAAAGAGGGATAGGGAAAGAGACGGGTGGGGGGAGAGTGAGAAATATCACTGAAAAGAAAGAAACATTCTTAGAAATCTTACAATTTACAGTAATATCTGGCAAGTTATTTCATTGATGCTATAGAAATTCTAATGAATATAAGCCATTATCTTGATATAAATGCTAAAGTACACAACTATTTATATACTTTCAAGTCTCATAAGACCTCAGCACTATCAAGCTTATTTCTCTAACTTGGAAATTGTTCTATTTATATCTGCTAACCCTGAGACTGAACACAGTGAACCATGAAAATGTCCCATTATTAAGGTCACACAGGAAGTCAATAGCAGAAATGAGAATGTAACTAACTTCCATATGTTGACAACACCTAACACAATATGGTAAAATCTTTCTTAAACTAAGAAGTACAAATAGAGATACAGTTAAGGAAGAGTTCAAGTTAAGTCAAATTATTTTTTAAAAAAAAGCTCAAAAAATAGGCAGTATTTTATGTCAGCCTTGATGAGTGACTCATGTTGAGGGGGAAATTAGAAGTCATTGAAAAATGGAAGGCAGTGGAGTGGAAATGGAGAATGGCCTAGTTTGGATAGAGTGAGGTAGAGTAAAGCTGGATGAAAAGCTTGGGAATGTGGATGACGACCTTACTCTCATTAGTAGTTGAGTATACCAGCTTTGGAAATAAATAGTCTACAGCACAAATTTTAGCCCAGCCTCTTAAGTAGTGGTGTGACTGAATTAGTCTGAGTCCTCTGATAAGCACATAACAAGACATAATTGGAAGTGCAACCGAGATTGATTGGGGAAAATGCCTATGAGAAAAAGTGGGAGGGAGCCAGAGAAGGTTAAGAAAGTTGTCAGACCATAATGTAAGTCTAACCCCTGTGAAGGAGAAAGAGAAAGAGGGAAAGAAGGTTTTAGACTGCTGCATAGCTCCAGTACGTTTCAACAAACTTGACAGGATGCCCTTGAGTCAAAGTCATTCATCAGAGGAGTCTTGTACCTCCCAGGATGATTCTGCATTAGTATCCCAGCTGCACTCTGTCATTGGCAAAAAGCAACCATAGAAAGTGTGACCTTGATGCACACGTGGTGATGGATTTTAGAGTCTAGTAGCTGGAGACATCATGCGTTACACTCCCCACTGTGAAAGCTGCATTTTTTTTGGCTGTTAGGGTGGCCTTGAGCAACGAACTTTGAGTTGCCATTCAGTCATTTACCAATGGGAAATAACTTATTTCATAGAATTGTTGACAATTAACTGAGTATAAATCTATAAACTGGGTAAAATATAGTATAGAAGTTGTGGTTTCTGACATGATATTGGTGACTTTGATGAGTATGGTAAATAAATGTAGGGTTAAGAATTTCTGTTTAATGGGATTAGAGATCATGTAATGCATAAAGTTTTCTTGGCAGAAGAAGTCACCATTTCCCATGGGATTTAGAGGATAAGCAGTGATAAGTAAGTAGAGATTATTACTAGTCTTGTATAAAGGATAGAGAATGAAGAAATCCCATCAGAAAATTGTCATATTAAGTAAGGCAATGTAGCAGGAGGTAACGTTAGCTATAATCAGGGAAGAAGGGAAAGAGAAACTATGGAAAATTATTCATCTATGGACATGACATCTGAGTAGATGTGTAAGGCTGGAGGAATTTAAAGAACTTACTTGATAAATCAAAGCCCTAGAGAATATACAACAATAAATAGGATTGGAGCATAAGCAGAAGGATTGACCCTAGTTAAAATATTTCTTGTCCAGAATAGATAAATCCATAGATACAGGAAGTAGATTAGTGGCTGCCAGGGGCTGGGAGAGGTGGGAATGGAGAATGACTGCTAAATGGGTACAGAGTATTTTGCGGGGAGGTGAAAATGTGTTAAAATTGACTGTGGTGTTGGTTGCACAATTTTGTGAATATACTAAAAAGCATTGAATAACGCACTTTAAATCAGAGAACTAAGAGAATTACAATTGACCCTTGAATGGCCTGGGTTTGAACCGCACAGGTCCACTTATACACTGATTTTTTTTTCAATAAATATAATTCCTCCATAAAAATGAATATTTGTTTCTGAGAAATAGTAAAATGGAAAAGAGAGATAAAAGCTATGGAGCAATTCTGGAAACAAAAAAGATGGAAAATGAGTATTTTTATTTGTAAAGCCTTAAGTTTCTCAGTGAACTAGGGAGCAATATGACCACTCCTCCACTAATCAGTTAAGTAATTTCCTTAACTTGTTAAATTCTAGTCAGCCATCCTGTATTGATCACATTTCCCCTGCTGATGCTCTTTAAAACTTCTGGAAGATTTTTCTACTCGTTCTTATTGGTGTTCATAAAATTATTCCATTAAGGCACAATTCAATATTTTATTGAATTAATTTATTTAGATTGAGTCTGATTACTTAAGTATCATGATAATCGCCTTGGAAACATCTGAATAAAAGAACCCAATTAATTTAATAAATTATGTATTTACTCTTGCATTCCAGATGTAATGAAAGAATGAGTTTAACCCGTACCTATGAATTTACCAGCTTGCCTTGTCAAACGAAGATATGGTAACAAATGAAGATGTCACCCATAAAACCTTTCTTTTCAAAAATTAGTATGCAAACATGATGAAGTAATTTACATTCACAAACTGTAGATTAAAGATTCATAGTGATGGCATTACTGTTATTTTATCTTTATAATAATTCTTACTCTGAAATGAAATTCCAATTTTTAAACAATTAAGAAATAGCTAATTTTGATCCGACTTCTGCATTCAACATTATTATGCATTAAATTACTTTATTTTCTTGAAGAGCTGTATTTATTAAGAACAGCTGTCAATAAATTGGTACCTTGATTATGGTCTCCTAGTCTATTCCCCCAGAAAAACTCAAGAGCAGCTGTGCGGTAGAGACATAATAGGACGAAGTTATTTATATAGACTTTGGTATAACTGTGACCTTTTCAAACCAGAATCATCCATGCCAGTCTTCATTAGAGCTGAGCCTCAACCAAGATAAAGTTGAAGTAACAGAAGGAACACATCAGCTTGACAAGACTGCCTTCAATATATTTGTAGTCATAATTTGCAAAATGATATGACACATTTTCCCCTACCTGTTTGACAAACTGGTGGCTTTTTTGAATTTTATTTCAAAAGCCACTTGTGTGGCTGCAAAGCGTCTCTGCTTTCTGGTAATTTTATTACAAACACTTAAGGCTGAATGACATGCAGAATGGAGCATGGCATTTTTGGAAAAAAAAAAAAAAGACTTGAGAAAAATCATGCCTGGTAATTCATCTGCAAGGAGTCAGATCTAGAATCTAGAGGGAAAAGTAGATGCACAGCCTGGGGATGTCAATACTGGGGGCTGCCTTTCATGTTACACTAATCTTGACATCACCATTGTATTTGGCAGCTGTTATCAACACTTATCAACACTCCTACAAATAAATCTCTGCCACTACTCTCAGAGAAACTCCCCCTCATTCTTATGCAAGATGTCTTATAAATGTCCAAACAAGTATTCCTCTAATTAGAATGGGCATCAGATTCATAAGAAAGCTGGATTCTGAATCATCCCTGTGCTATATCCTACAGCTTTTTGGTAGAGGAAGAGAGATGTTTATCTCAATTATTTTTGTTTCCTTGCAGTGTTTTCAGAAACTCCCACAAGACAATGAAAATGAGTCAACAGAAGCACCTTGTGGTTGATAGTGTCTTGTTGAAGATAAAGGTTATTCTTTACATTAATTTATAAAAGACATTAGGAGCATGTTCCTTTATAAGAGGACATTAAGAGCAGCCAGGCATATATTCTCATCTTGTCTGCTGCTGACACCTGGTTTCAAGGAACTCTCAATCTCTGCTCAGACCCTTCCCTTATGGAGCAAATAACCTAAAAGCCTCAGGAATATCAAAAATTCAGAAGCCAAAATGCACTCTTATATTTGGGATATACCTATTCCTTCTTCCTAAAATGAAAATATATCTGCAATAGTTCATAATTTATCTTAAAAGAGATGCAGATGATCAAGAGATCGAGACAGTCCTAGCCAACATGGTGAAACCCCATCTCTACTAAAAATACAAAAATTAGCTGGGCATGGTTGCATGCACCTGTAATCCCAGTAACTCAGGAGGTTAAGGCAAGAGAATTACTTGAACTAGGGAGGCGGAGATTGCAGTGAGCCAAGATCGTGCCACTGAACTCCAGCCTGGCGACAGAGTGAGACTCTGTCTAAAAAAAAAAGATACAGATGGCAGACTTAGAGGATAGTTATTTGTAATACATCTGGACTGACTGCATTTTACATACACATATACTCGAGTATTTTATACACACACATCTCTCTGTCTCTCTGTCTATATGTATATATATGTATGTATTACCAAACATCTGAGTTTAACTTACGTTATGTAATTAACTTTATTTGATCTTTCAGATTTAGTAACTAAGAACCAGTTGCTACCCATATGCAGTATTTCTTTACTCTGTGGTGCTCTGGGGGATGTGAATTTATAAAATTGCTGCTGAGTTATTTTCATTCTTGTTAGTATACTGAAAAAGAAAACAGAGAAAAAAACCACACTGAGCTACATACATTCCTACTTCTGGTCCAAATAGTTTGTTGCTAAGAGACTATAAGACTTCCTTGGGTTATTTTTAATTTCTTTTGTTTGTGGTTATGTTTTTGGCTTTCATACGTTTTTATTAAGTGTAATATTATCTGCTTTGCCTGGCTCTTCAAAGCAGAAGCTTGACCATAACAACGTGAGTGTTGAGAAATACTGTTAACAAGATCAAAATATATACACAAATATGTGCTGCCATCAGCCTTTCTCACAACGGGAAAGTATTTAGGAAAAAGAAGCAGAGTGCTTTGTTCAAAGAAACTACAAATCCATGGCCACAAATGCCATCATTTTGTTATTTTATTTTATTCTATTTATTTTTTTTATTATACTTTAAGTTCTAGGGTACATGTGCACCTCTCTACCTTGCTTTTCACATTCGTTGATTCTCCTATGATGCTTTCTCTTGTTCTAATTTTATCTCAAATTCTCTGCTCTCACCTGGCTGCATGCTTCCGTTTGTTTGTTTGATTGTTTGCGTTTCCTCCGATACCTACTCCTCAATTTCATTCTTCCTCATTTTCTTTAGAATTACTTTTTTTTTTTTTAATTATCTTACTATTCCTCCTCATCCTGTCCTCCAGCTATTCGTTTGTATTTTGTTTTTTTCTGTAGGGGAGGAAATTAAGTGATTTGTGTTCAGCGAGATAGAAAGGAGGGGAGAGGAGAGGGCAACAGAAGAGAGGAGAGGACAAGGAGAAGAAAGTGGGAGCAGGCAGGAAGAGACACATACAGTCCTTTTGAGTTATCTAGCTTCCAAATTATGAGAGCTGAGCTAAGGATATTTGAATCTCTTTCCTGAAAGATGGAATGTCTTTATTGTCAGCTCAGCTCTCATGTGTTGGAACCTCCTGATATACACACATTTTACCCAGTTATTCAACTCTAGATACTACTATGAATGGATTTTCACATCAAATTACGATCCCAATTCAACTGACTTAAAGATAAGAAGATTATCCAATGAGCCTGATCTAATCATAGGAGCTCTTAGATCTCAGTCAAGAGGTCAGAGACATAAAATGTCAGAGATTCAAAATCAGAAAGAGTGACTGCTGCTGTCCTGGAAGGAAACAAACACAACTGAGGAGCACAGGGTGATCTCTAGGAGCCAAAAGTGGTCTCTGGTCAGCAGTGAGTAAAACAATGGGGACTGTCCCACAACTACAAGAAACTGAATTCTGCCAATAACATTAATGAGCTTGGAGGAAGACACAGCCTCAGAGCAGAATGACAGTGTGACTGACACTTGGCTGCAGTCTTGATTGCAACCCTGTGAAACCCTGAACAGAAAACCCAATTATACAATGCTCAGATAAAGAAACTGTAAAACAATAAATTAACATTGTTTTAAGCCAGCAATTCTGTGGTAATTTATGGTGCAGTAATAGAAAATGAATACATTTTTCATATAGAGATGGCAACAGAGCAAGAGCTTATCAGATAGACCTACTGTTGCTGTGTCAGGCCTTCATCTGCTAAAATTATTTTTAACAAAGAAAATTTTGTTATGGTTTTGGAAAGAAATTAAAAAGTCTCAAAAGACCTGTTTAATTGCTTATAATATTTATATCTATAGGTATAGTTAATATAGATGCTGGAAATAATTTATTTAAGTCCTTTAAATAAGAAATTTAGAATATAGGAAATTGTATTGAGAAAAGTATTGTTACAACATCACAAGTATTCACTGATCGTAACTTCCGGATGCTCAACAAAGGCAATACAATCACTTATGTTTTAAAATTACTATTTCTAAATGCCTTAATGGAGAGCTTCAAAATCCTGTGAAAAGGACAAAAGTTGGAATCACCAGAATTTCTTCCCTTTCTTTCCCATCTTATCCTTAATGGGGAAAGCACATGTCCACGATTTGATGGCAAGGAATAGCCTAATGAAACTTGGAGGAAGATTTCATTTTTTTAAAACATTTTTTTTCCAGCATACAGTTTGCTGTTAACCCATGCTTCTCCATTGTATGATACAGATCACAGCTAACACCCATTTTCCTCTTTCTTTCTCCTAAGAGAGGTCCGTTAATCCGGAGACTCACAGTATATCTAACTCTAAAGAAGAATTTTGATTAGTTTTAAGCCAGTCAGCTAATGACATGCCCTAGTCTGGAGGTGGACATGTGAATTAAGTTTTCCCAATCAGATTGAAGAGAAGAAATATTTTCTATGTTTGAAGGAGAAATTTCCCCTTTCCTTTTCTGCCAGTAGCAAATAAGAATTAATGTCACTGTGATGGTCACTGACAGCCATCCTGAAACCACTGTACAACCAGGCTTAGGAGGTAGCTAATTCTGAGGAAAGCAGAGGAGAAAGATTAAAAGGACTTGAGTCCTTCATTACATTGGGCCTCTCATTACAACACACCAGGAGCCCACTCTGCCTCTGGACTTCCAGTTATATTGGATAATAAATTTTGTTATTAGTTAAGCCACTTTGAGTGGGGTTTTCCTGTTATCTGAAGCTCAAATATCTTAACAGTAACATGTGGGATCAACGCTCATTGTCAGTATGCTGTTCAAACTTCAGCTGAGCTTCATTCACAAATGTAAAGCATTTCAAAGACCTGTGGAATTTTATCTTTAGTTTCCCAGGCAACTATTACATGTCACTCATAGATGTTCTGAAGCACACAGGTAATATTCCATCTCATCACCTTAATGTTAAATCCAGAGAAAGACAAATGAAATGGTTGCCAATAAATCCGCAAGGCTGCAGAGATAAAAGAAAAGAATGAAAATCCAGGAGGCAACAATCTATTCTACTGTCTAATCTCCCTTTTTCCATTCTTTGTTTTCATTTTTCTTAATGCTGCTCTGAGAGACCCAAAATTAGATATAAATTTTCTTGAAGGTTAAGTCTTCTTTTTGCATTTGTTTCCAGGACACACTTGACCCTCACATACAAGAAACACTGCCTCCTGAAGAGAAAAATTCAACAATTCCAAGTCCGTCATCTAAGATCTTTTATTCTTGTTTCCCTACATGATAAGAATAATATTCAATCACGGACCTGAGTAGGTATAATAGACATTAATGTAAATCATTTAAATGCTAATACTCTTTCTCTATAAACATCTATTCAACAAGGCTAAAAGATGAAAATAAAATCAAAAATTTGCTTTTTGTCATTCTGGTAATGCTGTTCTTCATCATAGACAATAAGTTGGAGATAACTTCAAGCCAGAGATGGTAGCTTTGCTCATAGTTGCTTTGGATGGTAATCAAATGAGACTTTCATTTATGTCACACATGGAAGCTTCTAAGTCAAAACATTCAAAAGAAATGAAGATTTCTACATACCCAAGAACTACTCAGCTAGCCAGCAAGTGAGTCATCATCCATTTATGTCACAGATGGAAGCTTCTAAGTCAAAACATTCAAAAGAAATGAAGATTTCTACATACCCAGGAACTACTCAGTTAGCCAGTGAATGAGTCATCATCCCTCACTTGGCCTGTTCTTTGTCTCCATACTGGCTTCTTGGCTTTGGTTCCTTGCCTGCTATAGTTTTTGTTCATATAGTAGCCAGAATGATTCTGTTGAAATGAAACAGTGCATGTCATTTAAGTTCAAAAACCTCTAACAACTTTTCATCTCACTCAGAATACTACAGTCGTGTGGAACCCATATTATATGCCCTCTGGCTAACTTCTTTGACTTTATACCTCACCATTCTTTCCTTCTCAAAGTTCACTCCATCTGCCCTGACTCTTTGGTGGTGAAAATGCCAAGTGTGCTTCCATTCACTGCCTCTGCACCTACATAGCTTCTGCCTGTGAAGCTCTTCCTGGACACATTTACTTGGCTCACACTCTTCAATCAAGTCTTCGTTGGAATGTCCTTTATTTGAATGTTGTTCCTGCCTAATCTTTATAAAATGGCAGTCTTTGCAACACTCTCCATCCCTTAACCATGTTTTTCCTAGCTTTTATTTCCCACAGCATTTGTCATCATTGGAAATATTGCATAACCATTTATTGTCTATCATTGCCAATTACAATGTGAGCTCCATGACATCTGGAACTTCCCTTTGCTTGTTGCTATGTCCCAGAACCTAGAACAGCGTCTGATACTTGGTAGGAATTAAATAACTCCTAAGTCTTGATCATGCACAGAGAAGCACGTATATCTCAGATCATTTCAACTAAGAGCAGACTGAAGTCTCCTAATATTAGAACCATTACTAACTTTTGTACTTTTCTAGGAACTAGTATTTAGCAAAACAACAACATATTGAAAAGCAAAAACAAAACTAACGAAAGAAAAATGTCACTACACCTTCTCCAGCATTTCATTCAAATACAATTATAACTGGGGCAAAACAGTATTTACCCTCCAAGATGCCTCTATGTTAGTCAATTAAAATGTCACTTTTTAAGAAAGCTCAAGACCCTACTCTCTTCCTTGAAAATGTTATCTATGAATCACTTGCAATTTGATATATTAACAAATGAAACAAATTAAAATTTATGTTATAGCACTTCTGGGCACTGGGGACACAGTTTTCAATGTTGATTTAATTGACTATGCTGTGATCATTTGGATGTTTCTTTAAAAATTAAAGAGAATTAAAAAAAAACAAATTTTAGTGGCAGTCTCATACTGTTTCCCAGGCTGGAGTACTATGGCATGATCATAGCTCACTGCGGCCTCAAACTCCAGGGCTCAAGTGATCTTTCTGTTGGAACTACAGGTATGTGGCACCATGCTTGGCTAATTAAAAAAAAAAAAAAATTTCAGAGGGAGGGTCTTGCTATATTGCCCAAGCTGGTCTTGAATTCTCAGCCTCAGAGTCTCCCTGCTTCAGCCTCCCAAGTAGAGAATGTTTCTTTAAACTCATAGTACAAATATTTAGCATTTTAATAATGTCAATACTCTAGCTAAATTTTGATCTTTGACTTCATCTATCTAATTAAGAAAATTTAATCTTTGAAATGAACTAGCTTCTGTTCAATGGTCCAGAAAAATAAATTCAAATGATATATTATCAAGTTAACTAATGTTATTATGCTTTCAGAGGTTTGTTTCATTTGATTTTTTGGAGATTTTTTATAATAAATGTTTTCAAGTGACAGTCTCAAAGTCACAGAGTTTGCTGACATCTTCATTATGATGTCTATATATGTGTGTGTTTATATGTATATATGTACAGATGGAAAGATAGGTATAAATATAGATATATAGATATATTTATATACTTTCTATGGAGTCCTCAATGGGGCTTCCTAAATATTATATATAAAAATTTAAAAGATAAGACATGCTAGAGTCAGTGGCTCAGGAAAGAATATTCCCATACTGAGGATAGAGTGCTTAAACTGAATCAGCCCAAGTCAAAAGTTGAACTATTTGGAAAGTTCTTTGATTTTTATCAACTCAGAGACTTTTATTTGTTTTCCAAAATATAATTGCAACCTCCATCTTACCAGTTGTTATTCTTCTTATAGAACAGGAAATCTCAGAAATTCACACAGCACGGATTCTTTTGATCTATCTAGACCTCATGCCCAAAGGGAAAATTTGACCCTGGTCAATGGGGAAGACATGCCAATAAAGCAGCTGTCAACAGGAGTTGTGGTCTCAGGAGAGGAGCACAGGTTTTATTTAGCTCTAGGAGATACACACCTTGAAATAAATCTATACTACATTTTTAAAAAGTATTGTCCAGGACCATAGAGCAAATGAATGAGAAGCTTTAGGTTAAGGTTTTAGCATTCTTTATACATTTATCACTACATTACAGAATGTGCTTTGCCTCCAACCCCCAGAATAGATGCCACCAAAAGAAAGTGATGTCCAATAGAATCTGATGTTCAGTGATAAAGTAGACTCGGAGTATGTGTAACCTCACGCATTAAACTTGTATTTATTGATTGATGCATGCTAACCACTCTTCTTGGGGCAGAGGAACCAAAGTCCTGTCACTGAAGGAGCTTACATGTAATCATCTAACAAAACCCAAAGGCTTAACCAATAGCAGTACATCAGGCTTATCAGAGAAAAGAGAGATGTTTACGGGGTACCTAAATCTCATAAGGAACCAACTGTAATGTATCCAGTTTTGTACCATCTAAAAATTTTCCTGAAGATTACCTAGGGGTGCTTATAAAAATGCAGACATTTTGGCCCTACTTGCCATTGAATCAGAATCTGTCTAATTAGAACCAAGATATATATTCCAGGGTTGAACAAATGGTAACAAGCAGAAAAGGGAGTAAAAGAAATGTCCAAATCTCTCCCCTCTGCCCTTCCCATTTCTTTGTTAGTCTGAATCCAAGCCCCTCTGGTGCCTCTCCTCCCTCTAGTTCACAGAGCTGAAAATGTGGTTCAGCTTGATGCAATCACGATAACTATAATCATACAAATTGCATATTCCACTCGGCATGGTGCCGCACAGAGAATTGATGGCCTTGGGCAGGGCAGTCATGTATCAAAGCTGCAGAACCTGTGTAGAATTCTGGAAATGCGGGTGTTCTGCTTCAGTTTATGTTCCCTGTAACCTTGTGGTCTCTCTCAGTCGCTGTACCAGATAGCAGGTAATCCATCAACAGAGAAACATCATAAACTACCCTTCTGCCCTACAAAATACCTTTTTCTGTTTTTCACCTTCTGATTACAAAATCAAAGTTGGAGGGAGTTTTGAGATAGTGTGGATTGCTTGGAGCTCTCAGAATCTTGATCTCTGTGTTTTGGTCCTCAGCCTGTCCCAACTGAGTTTTTTTAATCAGACAGATTTCCTCTTCTTCTCTGAGCTATTCCAGAAAGCAATCACAAATTACAAAGAAACTGCATTGTAGGTCAACATGCTTTTCTATTGGATTTGTCAAGAAGTCTGATTCAACTTACGGTGCCTAACAAGATCCGTACTCTAGTCTCCCAATAAACCAGTACTTTTGCACAGTTTCTCTATGTATGTGAGTGTGTGCATGTGTTCTTTCGCCTATACTTTTGAGAGAGAAATAGTAACAACCAAAAAAGAAGCACAGGAAAAGAGAAGGGGAAAAAAAAATCTGTCATGGAGCTATAAAAATTTAATCAACATCCCATGTTCTCAGCAGCTTGGAAGCCAGCACAAATTTCATTATTTATGTAATTATTTCTGTCACCTCCCAGTGACTCTTAAAGCAGGAGTACTCACTGACAGGAAGACAGAGTTTTGCACTCTTTCTGAAGGTGACAAAGAGACCCTTATCGTAGGTTTATCAGGATATGAAGCCTAGCTTACTGGAACTGTTTTCTTTTTTGTTCTTTTAATGCATACTGAATTGGCTATAGAACTGTTACATGTTCTTTGCTCCTTTTAGTTGAATATTTATTCACTTTCATTTTCAAAATCAGTCTCAAAGAGAATTAAATTATTATGCTGTGCTCGACATACAACAAACAAAAGGGCCACTGAACACTTCATACTAACACAGCTTTGGTTTAGTAATTGTGGATCAAAGATTGCTTGTATAAGTAATTTCTCAAAATGGATGAAGACCAAATTTTATTGACACTCACACAAGAAGGTAAATGACACCATTTTATATGAAAGCACTGTGAAAAAAATTAAAATTTGTTATAGAAACAAATGCACTAATAACTTGTTGAAAGGATACTATCTTATAGTTACCATGTGTCAATTCTACACTATATGTAACTTATGTAAGACACACATAATATTTAAAAATGAGCACAGCTGTACTTACTTCTCAATAGAAACTCATCATCAATGCTTTTGAAAGCCACCATGTGCCCATCCCAAGTAACAAATCCTTTATTTCTCATTCAGAGGTAGCTACTACTTTCAATTTTGTGTCATTGCCTTTTCTGTTAGTTTTACTATGCATGTGTGTATCCCTAAACAAGATAGTGCTTAGTTTTGTGTTTATCGACTTTTTTGCAAAAGGAATAATGCAATTATTTGGCTATTTATTTTTTTCATTAATATAATTTATAACATTCTTTTAATTGACACAGTAAACTCTATTTTCAACGTTGAATACTATTACTCTATTAAATGAGTATCACATTTTTTATGAATTCAATATTTAGTCAATGGTCATTTGAAGAGCCGTCAGTTTTTTGTTTTGTTTTATTTTGTTTTTTTTTTGTTTTTTTTTTGGTAGTAAAGAAATTACTTACTTGGTCCTAAGACAGTGTTTCATAGGAAACAAAATCTAGATTATAACTGTTAAATTCACACAAAGAAATTAATTACACTGTGCAAAATTCATTGTTTGATTCTCCTTGGGAGGTAGACCACAGATGTCTCTTTAGTTTTGTTTATGATTGGGGAAATTGTCATGGGGTTTTGTGAGGCAGGTCTCAGTTGTTTCCTACCCCTACCACTCACCATTTCTTGCAGTTTGGATCTAGCTTCCTATTTTCTACTACCATAACTTCTACCCTTAGAATTCCAAAAACAATTATTTCATATAAGAAATGAAAATGTGACCTGGCCATTGTAAAGAAAATAGTAAGGAAACCTTTCTGTAATCTCTGTGTCCAGCTTATTATTTCATAGTGTGTATATTAATGTATGTGCTTCTGCTTGAAACATTTGTGAAATTTGCCGGGGAATTTCTGTTTAGAAAACTGTGGTCAGTGTAAGTTTCATAGCACCAAGTGTCCATTTCTGATTTATTGAGCTCCAGCTCCTCTCTTGGATGTGTGTTGCAGCTCCATGTAGCTCATCTATTTTTTCCTCCTTGTCTACTGAGCTTTATGGACCATTTCAGGAGTTTTATTACCATGGCAAGATTGAACGTATTGCTTTATCAGTCAGCCTCTGAGTCAGACAATGCTATTATTTGTCCAGTCCCTGCACTATTGAACCTCACAAATGAGGCAGTAATAGGGTGCTCTCTCTTCTCCTTCAACTACATTCCACACACGAGAAATGGGGAGAGGGAGAAGTCCTCACACCTGGTCATTTCAAGTTGTAGTTCTTCTTACCCTAAATGTAATGGCTTGATTCCTAGTTACTAATTTTGTCTTATTATAATAAGTTTATTCTTACACACTTTTATTATTTTATTTATATTTATTATATTATTATGATTAGTTACTAATCCACTTACTAGCTATGCATTCTCAATGAAATCATTAACCTAATGCTGCCTCAATTTAGTTATCTGTAAAATGGGATATAAAACAATACTGTATGAGTTACCTTTTGGTGTTTAACAAACCACCCAAAAGCACGACAGTATAAAACAATCATCATTTACTATTTTTCACCTCTGTCGGTGGTCTGCGTTGGTCTGATGTTTTAGGCTGGACTTGACTAACCTCAAATTGGCTTATTCAGACAAATATACTCATCTGGTAGATTAATTGAGAACTAGCAGTTATAAAATAGCTTTGGTTGAGTTATTCAGTTCGGATGCACATGGTCTCTCAGACTAGCCTGGGTTTGTCATCATGACAGTGGCAGGATTCAAAAAGCATGAGATCTAGGCTCAGAATTGGCACAATGTTACTTTGCCAAAGGAATTCATAAGACTAGCCCAAAGTCAAAGTGAATGGAGACTGCAAAGTTACAGCATGGGGAGTACAGATAAGAGCCCATTATTTGGAGCCATCAATACCATAATTCTACAAAATACTATCCATCTGTAAGCATTGCTGTGAGAATTAATCCATACAACCTTACTTGTGTAGTGTCAAGTACATGATAAAAACTGGCAAGAAACCATCCTATTATCTGGAGCTGAAATAGTTTGTCTTCGCATATAAAAGATGTCTGCTAAATAGAAGGCAATGACTGAATTCCTCTATTATTGTTATTTAAGAAAAGAAAAATCCCAAAGCAATTGTCATTGCAAGAAATAAAGCCTCCATTCCCAACATCCTCTAAATCAGGAGTCAGAAAATATTTTCTGTAAAAGGGAAGGTAGTAAATAGTTTAGGCTCTGAGGGCCTTCTGGGTCTGTCACAGCTATCCAACTCTGCTATTGTAGTGAGAAAGCACCATGGATAGTAACATCAACAAACTGGCACATCTATGTTATAATAAAACTTTATTTACAATATCAGAAGGTAAGTCATATTTGGCCCACAAGTCATAGTTTACTCTTCCCTGTGCTAAAAAACGTAGCATATTAAAAACTGCATATTAAAAACTGCAGAGTTAGCCGGACACAGTGGCTCAAGCCTGTAATCCCAGCACTTTGGGAGGCCGAGGCAGGCAGATCACGAGGTCAAGAGATTGAGACCATCCTGGCCAACATGGGAAACCCTGTCTCTACTAAAATTACAAAAACTTAGCTGGGCGTGGTGGCACATGCCTGTAGTCCCAGCTCCTCAGGAGGCTGAGGCAGGAGAATTGCTTGAACCTGGGAAGCGGAGGTTGCGGTGAGCTGAGATCATGCCACTGCATTCCAGCTCGGTGACAGAGCAAGACTCCATCTCAAAAAACAAACAAACAAACAAACAAAAACTGCAGAGCTTACAAAGGGCCTCACTGATTGGTGCAATTTATTCTTAAATTCATTAGAGTTCTCTTTCCTTTGTTTCTGAGTTTTCAGTATGTTATTATTGAATTATTATGAAGCAAATACCTCAAATATCAAACAATCAATATTTAAAGTCTCTCTGTTGTACTATATTATGCCTGTATTTATGGTTGAGGTATTTTACAAACTTTTTGTGGCACAAAAAACCAGAATAGCAAAATGCTTTGTTTGCATTCAAACAGTTCTTTAATAATATGGTTTATTTAGATGATTGATAAAGGTATTCTGCAGATACATTAAAAGTATGATATTATAAATCACATCTTTTCATTTGTAAGGAGTAAATGTTATTCATATTTCGATGTAATTTATTATTTTGAAGTTGAGTACAATGTGACTTTAATCTATGAGTATAAAGAATGTGTTATTAAAGTCATAAAAGTTGGCTGTAGCTATTCTTTGGCTCCCTAAAACACGGCAGCATTTTTTTTTTTTTTTTGATTCTCTAAATTAATTGATACTGGTTTTAAAGCTATGATTACATGGGCCCTCATAAGGCATCGTATATTAATGGATCCATCTGGTAAAAAGTTTGGTCTTTCGCTTTTCTGAGAGCCACTCTTTGAGACAAAGGCCTCGTTTGACCCAGTCACTGACGCTTTGTTTATGATGAGTATTGGGTATAGGATGGGAGAGAAAAAAATCACTCAGAAAATGTTGAAAATCTTCAAATATATGTTTGGATAAAGCAAAAAACAATAATCTCATTACAACTAGTTTAATACATTTCCATGGCAATGATAACTATTTCAGAAAAGTTAGGGCAGATGCAGTGGCTCAGGCCTGTAATCTCAGTACTTTGTGACGTGGAGGTGGAGTATCACTTAAGGCTAGGAGTTTAAGACCAGTGTAGGCAACATAGTGAGACCCCATTTCTACAATTTTTTTTTTTTTTTTTTTTTTTTTTTGAGACTGAGTCTCACTCTGTCCCCCAGGCTGGAGCGCACTGGCGCTATCTCAGCTCACGGCAAGCTCCGCCCTCCCGGGTTCACGCCATTCTCCTGCCTCAGTCTCCCAAGTAGCTGGGACTACAGGCGCCCGCCACCTCGCCCGGCTAATTTTCTGTATTTTTAGTAGAGATTGGGTTTCACCGTGTTAGCCAGGATGGTCTCAATGTCGACCTCGTGATCTGCCCGCCTCGGCCTCCCAAAGTGCTGGGATTACAGGCATGAGTCACTGCGCCCGTCCTCTACATTTTTTTTTTTTTTTAATAGCCGGGCATGATAGCATATGCCGGTAGTCCCAGCTACTCAGGAGGCTGAGCTGAGATGGTTGCTTAACCTTGGGAGGTTGAGGCTGCAATGAGCTGTGATCATGCCACTGCTCTCCAGACTGGGCCATATAGTGAGAGCAATAGAGACAGAAAGAAAAGAGAGAGAAAGAGAAAGAGAGAGAGGGAAAGGAAGAAAGGAAGAGAAAGAAAAAGAAAGAAAGACAGAAAGACGGAAGGAAGGAAGGAAGGAAGGAAGGAAGGAAGGAAGGAAGGAAGGAAGGAGGGAGAAAAGTGGGAGGGAGGGAGGGAAGAAAGGAAGGAAGGAACGAACGGCAGAAAGAGAAAGAAAGAACAAAAGAAAGAATGGAAGGAAGGAAGGAAGGAAGGAAGGAAGGAAGGAAGAGAAAAGATAGGAAAAGAAAGAAAAAGAAAGGAAGGAAGGAAGGAGGGAGGGAGGGAAGGAAGGAGAAGAAAAAAGAAGACAGAAAAAATAAAGAAAGAGAAAGAAGGAAAGAAAGAAGAGAGAGAGAGAGGGAGAAAGGGAGAAAGAAAGAGAAAGAAAGGTCATTTGTTCACTTATATTTGCAGTTTTAGGAAAGTTAAGTCATTAGTTCACTTATATTTGCAATCTCTAAATATCCCTCGCTTAGCAACTCAGTTTTCCCAATTGTTTTTGTCACAAATATGTGTATTTTTGTTTTCTTAGTGTTTATAATCTGTATGATCTCAGAACTATATTTATCCTTACTACTCTTTACTTATTTGTTTATTTTAATTTTCACCATGCCAACTGTACAAATGATTTTAGGTAACTTATAAATCAACTGCTTTTAGAAACAAACCCTTGTTTAATACAAGGACACACAGGCCTTTGTGCTTGTAAAATATAATGGAGGAGAAAAAAGAGAGATAATTCTTCCAACAGCTTGAATCAAATTATGATTATATTTGAATATTCAATTTTGTGTTGAACATGGTGGGAATCAAAGCAAAAATGAAATAATGGTCACTTATTTGTTTTTTACTGTAGATAAAAAGAAATGCCAAATTCTAGAGAATAGACACTTTTTTGGAATTATATACTAACAGAAATTTGACAAATATTTCTCAGAAGGTAAAAGTTTATCCATCTTTTAACTCTTTCCTACAAAGTATTATGAAAAGCCGAAAAAAAGTACAAAAACTTTATAGGGTGAACAGTGAGCTTGAGTAAGGAAGTCTACAGATATTTTCTGGTTATCTAAAATGATACAAGGATAGGATTTTGAAAGTGTAATAAAATAAATGAATGAATAATAGTTCTTATAGCTTATACCTAATAGCTTGATTCTTAAGTCTTACCATTGATAGGCACCTTGATAAATATAGATAAATTCAATAAATTCATTATCACTGTATGATGATGACAGTTTTCCCTAAAATAGAAATTCAGAATTATCTGCTTAAAACATAGTGACTTAAAACTATTACATTTAAATACACCAAAAGAAATTTAAGTTTTATTCTTAAATGACAGGAGCTCTTGAAAATAAAGCCAGTATAGAAATTTTGTTTCTATACTGAAGTGTCTTCTGTGTCAAGGAGAAATATTTTCTCACTAATATGAGAAAGATTTTTATTGTAAGTCAATCCTTCATATTTATTTTATGAGTTCAATCCATGATAACATGCACTGTGTCTATCACATAATTTTTTAGATGTTTTGAATGATTCTAGATTACAATAACATTATTTTTATACAAACAACAAGCATTTCTTATTTAAGTGGACAGCCAAAATTTTGCCATATTATGAATGATCTGAGATTCTGCTTCTCTGTGTCCTTTACAAGAATCAGGCCTTTGGCTGTTTAATGGCATAGAAAGACCAATTATCAATACATTTTACAGGTCATGCTGGTTACAGTTTTTTTCTATGGACAGAGACAAAAACTGTTAAACTTAGTAGGTCTCAGCTGAGCTTGAGGACATTTCAGGAAATGCATTTAAAAGGGAGTTGAACTGGACTTTCCCGTTTCAGGCTTAGAGAAGCCACCAGATCATTACATGCCTTTCTCCATTTCAGCAGGGCAATGATGTTGTCTTGGAGTACAGTAGGGTGCTCTATCAGCACCTCTTGTGCTCCAATTCATAGTGTAAATTTTAGTGCCCAGTGTCATGTAGGTGAGCATCATGTAGATACTGTTAATTAACCTACTCCTATAAAATAGCTTTTCTGGTTGCCTGGTTCATTTCCCCTATTTTGTGTTGTCTTCCTTGCCATCTTCTGAATATATTATTGTGTTGAATGAGGCTTGTTCAACCACATTAGTGTGAAAGACTTATTCCTTCAGTTTCCCTAATTTTTCCCTTTCTATTATTATTAACAGTTGGCATTTACTGAGTACTTAGTAAGGGCCAGCTTTAAGGGCCATACACATATTAATGGATGGAATCTAAACAACAATCCTAGGAGATGGGTACTTTTAGAATCATCTCTTTACAGATGAAGACAAAAAGTCAATCAGCCAGTTCAAGGTGATACAGCCAGTAAGTGAGACAGCCAGGATTCTATCGCAGGCATCCTAATTTTAGAACGTTCTCTGAAACCATTAATCTGTTCTGTCTCCCAAACATTGAAGAACAAATTAGGCCAAATGCCTGGTTCCACCACTTAGCACTTGTGTTATTTTAGTCAGGTCACAGAGACCAATTAAGCCTAAATTTTCTCATCTGTAAACAGAGGTCTAATATCCCCACCAAAGCATAGTTTATGGGCATGAGATGAAGACATACACATAGCAGCCATTTGTAAAATCTAAACATAATTATGCAAATGTAAGGAAAACAATATTCTTAAAGTTATTGTAGTGGCTGAGGAAGAACACTGTCTTTTCACTCATGAAAGGTGGGGAGGGTTAATGGGAGAAAAGATAGATATTTACTAAGTGTCTTTTTCACAGATGAAATTATAGACTCAAAGGGAGCAAAGCAAAAGGTGATTTAGTAAAATAACAAATCAGTGATTTTACTCATAGTTTTCTTGAAAGAATATAGTTGTGATTTGATCAATTACGCATGCAAGTCAGGATGTAAAATAACTGATTCATATTGGAGTGAAATATAAAGTGTAAAATTTAAATACATTGTCTTGGGAAAGATGGTGGCAATGGCACTACTTGTTATCTGGAGTCAGATGGCATTGTGCTTAGAGAGCTTTAAGGAGCAGATGTGTCTGTAGCTGATGGATATGATTAGGCTGAGAAAGGAGGGGAGGGCACTTGGGTATAAGAAATGACAGGTGGCTTGATTCAGAAGCTCAAATGCATAAAGCACACTGACAAGCTAGTCATCCTGGTTGACACGGAATATGACATTAGTGTGAAAGAGGGAATTAAATAAAGGGGATTCTCCAGAGTATTTTAAATCTTAGATTTTATGTAATAGAGTGTTAGGTTATATTTATACATGTTAACATTTTTTTAAAGCATAATTTTTGAAGAAAGCAAATAGCAGAGAAATAATGAACACAACTTTACTGGGCAGGTTTGCCTTTGATAAAGAAGAGATGAAACTCTCCAATTTAGTTTGTAATTTAGTCATTAAAGTATATTTTTCTGATTGGAAGACAAAAATAACACGTTTAGACGTTGGCTTTATTTAAATGAAAAGAGATGATAAGTTATATATTTTGATTTTTTTTTTTTTTTTAATCTGTCGCCAGGCTGGAGCGCCATGGTGCAATCTTGGCTTACTGTAACCTCTACCTCCCAGGTTCAAGTGATTCTCCTGACTCAGCCTCCTGAGTAGTTGGGACTACAGGTGCATGCCACCACGCCCAGCTAAGTTTTGTATTTTTAGTAGAGATGGGGTTTCACCATTTTAGCCAGGATGGTCTCAATCTCTTGACCTTGTGATCCGCCCACCTCAGCCTCCCAAAGTGCTGAGATTACAGGTATGAGCCACTGCGTCTGGCCAATCTATTTTTATTTTTAATCTGCATGTGAAAGTTCAAAAAATAATAGATAAGGAGAGTGACATCTTTAAATGTAGTGGTAGAATTTTCTCTTAGAAAAGTTGTTAACTCTTGAGGATCTGAGCTATCTCCAAACAATACTATTCAAGATAACTTGCAGGAAAAAACAAGATAAGCATTTGCACAATTATTACTAAAGAGGTTAATTACTATATTTCTAAAGGATTTGCTTTTTCAAAACATTATTATTTATCAATACTCACAAATACTCACAGCAATTTTCTTAGGTAAATGTTATTATTCCCATTATAAAGAAGAGAAACCTGAGCTTAACAAAAGCAAATGATTTATTTGAAGGACAAGAGAATAAGGTGGAACATGGATTTATCCCCAGTATTTTGACTTTAGCTTTCCAGACTCTACAACTATCTTTTAGTACCTAAGTTTGCTAAATTCATGAGGTTAATAAATTGTTTGAAGCCCTTGTGTTTCTCAATATCTGAAAGCAAAGTAAATCATTAAATAAGTAAACAAACAGTTCTCTTTAAAAAGAGATGTCAAATTTAATTAAGAAGTTATTGACATCGATTTAAAAAAAAAACAACATCATTAACTTGTACTTAGATGCTGCTATTAAAAAACTTCCTAATTATTTTTATGTTGTTGAGTTTGTAAAATAATAATGTTAGAGATCAAAGGACAAAAATGAGTTCCCTCTCCTTCACCACTAACTTGTAAATAAGGGAAATACATAAGATTACACTCTGATAGCTCATTTAGAAAAACCAATGAACCTAATGAATGAGTAGTCTGGTTTAAAACAGTTTCTGGCAAACAGCCTTATAAATTTTCACAAAATTATCTATTACATTAAGAAAAAGAGGTGAATTCACAAGACTTACATATTATCATACACTGGATTAATGCTGTCTGGGAATAATTTCTACTAAATATAAGTTGAGAGAAACTATAAATAGATTAAGGTAAGAAATGTTTTTTCTTCCATGTTTTGCCCCATGAAACATAATGACATCCTGTAGCTGAAAGGATGTGGGAATATATATACAGCAAGCCTCTCATTAACGTATAACTTCTTGCTCAGAGAGCCAGGGTCTACTCCAACCACAAAACTGCATAATCACCTCCTGCTGTGCAACTTCCAGACAATAAAATGACACAAATTAAAAGTCTGAAATGTTGCACCCTGGGTGGCAGAGCCCCAGTAAATAGGGTGCTACAGACTAAGCTAGAAAAAGGAGAGTTCTTAAAGTAGTAAATGAAAATAATTGCAGTTTTTCATATACTCTCTAATATGACATGTCAGAAGAATAGCTAGAAGGATAAGCAGGGAAAAAAATCTCATTAAGAGTATGAGGCTTGGCTGGGCACTGTCGCTCGCACCTGTAATCCCAGCATTTTGGGAGGCAGAGGTGGGTGGGTCGCTTGAGGACAGGGGTTGAAGACCAGCCTGGCCAACATGGTGAAACCCCATCTCTACTAAAAGTACAAAAAGATTAGCTGGGCATGGTGGTGCACCATAATCCCAGTTACTGTAATCCCAGTTACTCAGGGGGCTGAGGCAGGAGAATCCCTTGAACCCAGCGGGGTGGAGGTTGCAGTGAGCTGAGATTGCACCATTCCACTCCAGCCTGGGCAACAAAGCAAGACTCTGTCTCAAAAAAAATAAAATAAAAAAAAAAGAATTTGAGGCTTGCTAGATGAAATAACTGAAAGTTCAGTGCGGAAATATACTTACCTGTCCTCATGCTGTCTATTTGAGAAGGGCTTTTAACCATATTCAAATACCAACCCCCAAAGTCTTCTTTGCAAACACAAGTCTGAATATCTTTCCCCTTATTAGAGGAAAAATTAATATTCAACATAAACCAAAAAACAACATGGGATCTCTGAAGAAAAAAGCACCATGAAAGACAGGATATATTATGCCTTTGTCTCCAAAACAGGTAAACAAACTTATCAATATAATTGATTTCCTGGAATAGCTCATCTAATCCTAACTGTGAAAAGTTGGACAAGTAACATATCTTTCTGTGTCTCAGTTTTCTCATCTGTAAAATGGGGATAATAATTGTTCTCACATATTTGGTCTTAGGATTAAAGACCCTAATAAACATGGAACATACAGAACCATTATAAATCCTGAATACATTCAGGATGTTCCGTTGTTCCTCCCCCTCACCCCTTTCTTCTCAGACAACATATTAGAAAACTTCTTATGATACTAGAAACTGTAGCCACTGTAAGAAAAAGCAAATATCTATGAGAAAAGAAGAAGCTATGATACAAAGAGAATAGCATGCAAAGAAAAGTTATGTGAAAGTAGAGCTAGATAAGATATGTGAAAGTTGAAGAAACTTTAAGATTGTAGAGCCGGGCATGGTGGCTCACGCCTGTAATCCCGCACTTTGGGAGGCCGAGGTGGGCAGATCACGAGGTTAGGAGATTGAGACCATCCTGGCTAACACGGTGAAACCCCGTCTCCACTAAAAATACAAAAACAAAATTAGCCAAGCGTGGTGGTGGGCACTTGTCGTCCCAGCTACTGGGGAGGCTGAGGCAGAAGAATGGCGTGAACCCGGGAGGTGGAGCTTGCAGTGAGCTGAGATCAGCCACTGCATTCCGCCCTGGGTGACAGAGCAAGACTCCATCTCAAAAAATAAATAAATAAATAAAAATAAAAAGTTAAAAAAAAAAGATTGTCTTGGAGGAATTAAAATAATCAGGTAGATAGTAAAGAGAAAAATTAATGTGGGAACTGAATCAGTAAATAATTGAACATTAATTCAATTTATATGTACTGAATAGGTACTATGAGACTAGCATTGTACCAAACTCTAGGAATAAATTTTTTTAAAAGAATGATGATTAAGAATAGTTCTTGTAGTCAGGGAAATCAGTTTCTTTCTCTCTCTCCCTCTTTCTTCTACCCCCGACAACTTTCCTAATCTACCTGTCTAGATAGAAATGAAGTGACTGGTTCAGGGATGGACTGAAGACCCAGATTAGGTCCAAGGGGAAATTACAGGGGCTGCAAGAAAAAAATGTCTTACTCCCTGACCTTGAGTTTGAGAAAGTCTGAGGCGGAATGTACTGTATAGCTATTCTCTGATCACAAAACGGGAAAATTTCTGAGAATAAAGCCAACACAGAGGAAAGAGAGGAAAAAAAAAAGAAAAAAACAGAAACAAAACAGAAGCAAACAAGGTACCCCGGGTGGCATCACTGAGTATTTATGCCTGAGCTACTCAAAAAATTTTCGTTGCATGAAATCATCAATCCACTCTTTTTCTGCTTAAGTCACTTTTAATTGTTATTATTATTTAACCACCGGCAACAGAAAAGGTGATGATGATGCACCATGGTTAGCCATGCATTTCCAAGAGCACCAAGCTTTAACAAACATCATTAAAACAGCAAGTAAAATGTCAGATGTAAAATATAAATATACTAGTTTTAAAAAGCCACATGAGGAAAAATGCACACTTTGTAGTTTATGAACATATAGTAAGATACTGAATTAATAATGTTATGATTCTTTAAGGGTAATTCAAAATTGCTACTTACTCCCTGTCTGCCAATCACTCATTTATTTAAAAGCAATCATACATTTTATTTATACTTTGAGAAAGAGGACTTCAGATGGAGCCAGTTTAATCAAGATTGATTTATCCCAAAGTATACCCAAACTGCTGAATCTAACTGGCTCATTCTCCAGCAAGCTACATTTCTTCATCCTATGGCAGGCTGTATTTCCCCAGGGGAAATGCTTTAGAATATGTAATTATCTCTACCTCCAAGGTGGTCTGAGCACTGACAGATTGCGGTATTCTGAAGACACCACAAGTACAGGTTAGCAGAACCAGGCTGGGTATAATTGATTAGTTCAATTGGTTTCAAATAGGCAGTGAAATTTAAAGTTTAAGCAGAAATAATAAGTTGACTCCATCTCAATAAATGGAGGTAGCAAAATTTCATGAAAACTATTCGAAAGGTATTGGGAAAATCATCCTATCAAAATCTCTTACTAAACACATTTTTTTTAACGTTAGTGATGCATTATTTTAAACCTTTTAAGTTCTCTAATGAAATGCAAGTTTTGGGGGGGACACATAGCAGTTCAATTCCTAGCAAAGATTAGGAGGGTACACCAGGTATTTGCTAGGCTGTGGGGATACAGACTAGTGAGAAAGGGGACCTGCAAAAGAGTAGATTGTTCTGGTAGACAGCTTGGTCCATATCAGACTAAGCCATGCTTAGATTATACTGACTAGGGCACTGGATTGGAGCTAGAAGGAATGGTACTAAAAAGTAAAGAGGGATTCCAGCAGAGAGAGGAATGGTAACCCATGGAGAATATGGTTTTGCTAAGAGCTTCTCTTCCATAGTAAAAAAAGTGACTCTTCAAAGCATTATGCACTTCTTCCCTCTGATATATTGAGGGGAAATTTACAACACAAATTCCTCCTGATGCTATAATTCTGGCCTCATATAAAGAAAGCTGTCTATATCGACTAAGCCTCCCATGTTGCTTAATTTTCTTTCATTTCTCCCACAGATATTTATTAGGCACTGCTATATATGCAAGTCAAAATATTCTGGCTTTATAAACAAAGATAGAAAACAACTGTCATGCCAAATAGCAAAATACGGTTGAAAAACTTTCTTTGTGTAAATCTGGCATGAATAAAATGATTCCTCTAGAAAACCTACCTAAAAGGTGAATTCAGTTTCATTCGCAACACTACCACTGTTTATTTTACACTGAAACCAGTTTCTCCTTTCATTATTGTAGATCTAACCTAGGTTAAACTTCAAAAAACTTAGAGTATTTTCTCTATCAGTCTTACACTTTTTTAAATGGTGAAACCATTTTATCAGTGATAGTCATCAATTCCATTTTCTATCCTCTACAAGGCTTCCTAATCCTGACATTTTAGTAGATGAAAAGATACTAATACTTATTGGCTCCCTTGTAAGGACCAGACATCATGCTGGCGACTTTTATAGATTATTTCACAATATGGTTTACGTTTTCCTACCTTTGAAAATGTTACTCTGATATTAACACAAACAGAATATGATGTGGTCTAAGAATTTGCCGTTAGTTCTTACTTTTCTTGTGCAATATGAAATTAGAAGAGAAAGCATTCATACTACTATTATTATAGCTCACTAATAAGTAATATATTTTTAAATATCCTTTTCAGTGTATTGGTCTTTTGTAATATGCTTACAGTTATATTTTAAGCTTTATTATTTTAATTATTTAAAAATCCATAATTACTAAAATTTAAAAAATATAGGTAAGTTCTATAGTTATAAACAGCTACAAAAAGGCTCTGTTAATTTTCATATATATCTATGTATACAATGTTTGTCTGTCTATCTATCTATCTATCTATCTATCTATCTATCTATCTAGGGAAAAGCAGGGAGACTTCTACCCCATGCTCATTAATATCTTTTTGGATCCTTAGTCAATTTATGAAACATAATTCTATTTAGTGCTAGAAGGTCTATTGTCCTCTTCAGGCCATGATTAGGTCGTATAAGCTTCAGTTACCTTTTTTTTTTTTTTTTTTTTTTGAGACAGAGTCTCACTCTGTTGCCCAGGCTGGAGTTCAGTGGCGTGATGTCAGCTCACTGCAACCTCTACCTCCCAGGTTCAAGCGATTCTCCTGCCTCAGCATCCCAAATAGCTGGGACTATAGGCGTGCGCCTCTACGCTCAGCTATTTTTTGTATTTTTAGTAGAGATGGGGTTTCACCATGTTAGCCAGGTGGGTCTCAAACTCCTGACCTCAGGCAATCTGCCCACCTCAGACTCCCAAAGTGCTGAGATTACAGGTGTGAGCCACTGCACCCGGCCCAGTTGCTTTTTAACGAGATGACAAGTTATTCCAGTTTCTGAGAACATTGTCTTGAAACACTGTTTTCCAGATAGCCTCCAAATAAGCGTTTTCTCCTTTAAAGACTCCAATATCATGTTCCAGTGAGTATTCCTCAGCATGTGGTGAGAGCTGAAGTGGTGGCAGTCACCACTGATTGTGAGCAAGATGATTTTAGGGTGTATGAGATTAGGCACCAAGTTAAATTGCTATCTTTTTCTTTTACCTGTCAACATGTTTTTTTTTTTTTTTTTTTTGTTTTTTTTTTTTTTTTTAATCTCTTAAGGTCACTTGTCACTTAATCAGGTCAGCACCTAAATGCATTTGCTAGTACTCTAATTAATATTAGAAACTAAGAGGAGTTTCACAGCATTTGACATACAAGTACAATTTAACAATATTAAGTTACATGTTTATTGTATTTTTTTGTGTGCTTATATTTTACATAGGACAATAATGCTGGTTTTCTATTCACAGTGTCAGTAAAAAGCTACCTTTTCAATAAACTTAATTTTCAATGTGTATATATTCATACAATAGAATAGAATACTAAGCAATGAAAAATGTATGAACTATTGATGCATGCAGCAACATTAGCGTGTAGAATGTTACGTTGTATGAAGGAAGCCAGATACTCAAGAAAAATACTGTATGTTTCTGTTGAAAGAGAACTCAAGAAGAGGCTAAACTAAGTCATAATAAAAAAAGTCAATAGTGTTTGCCTATGAGAAACGCTGGTTGACTGAAAAAGGGCATAAGGGAACTTTCTAGGGTGGCGGAAGAGTTCTGTACCCTGATTTCATGGTGTTTACACAGGTGTACACATTTGTCAAAATTCATATAACTACACTTACAATCCACGTATTTTTACGTACATTTTAACTCAGTAAGGAGAGAGGGAAGGAGAAGGAAAGACAGAGGTAGAGCAAGAGAGACTTTTGGGCAAAAGAGTAGATATACTACATTGTGTTACACTGATTTGACTGAGACTAGGAATTGTCTTTCTCAGAATCTCTTTTCCTGTGTGGCCGAGAGAGGTCCTGCACAATTCAGAAGGCAGATGTGAAGGAGTAATTGTTGTTGCCAAAGGTAGCTGTGGTTAGACACGATGTCTGTCCATTACAGGGGTGCCCAGATTGTCCTCGCTATCTTTGCTCCTTGCCCAGCTCCTCTTCCTGATGGCCAATCCTGTTGACCAATGGCAGCCCCAGGTGTACCCCCAGACGTTCAGCTGTGTAGCCCGGTAGCTACTTCTGGCGATGTAGCTTGTAGCTATTTTTATAGACTCTTTACAAAATTCCCCTTGGCAGTTCCACTTCATACATGAATATATTTGATTTCTCACATGTTCCTACTACCATATTGTCAGGTAAAACGCAGGGTATCAGTTACATTTAAATTTTAGATAAACAATAGAAAAAAAAATGGAATAAGTATACTCATATATTGCTTAAAGATGTTTATACTAAAAAGATGTGTTAGTATCTGAAGTTCAAATGTAATGGGGTGTGCTATATTTTTAGTTGCTAAATCTGGCAATCTTATGCTTTAAGCTCTGACTGGATACTGTACCTGTCCATGGATGGGGTGATGAGAGGCTTTCTCTCTCTCAGACCTTCACTTCCCCTGATTGTTGTGCATTATTGTAAGGTCTAATTACTATAAGTAACTAATCTAGTTAATGCCATAAAAATCCATTATTTGTGCAATTCTTATTGTGGCTCTGTTTTCCTGACTAAACTGACTGATATGGGAGGGGGGTCAGTTTACAGGGAAAGTTTAATTAAATGTACATTCATAAGAAAGCCACCTATGATCAAATTTCAGTAAGTGATACAGCTGCTCTAACACTGCACATTTCTCTTCCTTTGACATTGAGGTTCACAGGACAGATCCTTTTCATGGAGTTTAGTTGAGCACTATGCTTACATAGGTATAATTCAAATTTATTTTTCCTCATCTTTAAGCAGACAGAGCACATTCTAATATATCTTAACTACACCCAGAGAAGTCAACCTGCTACTGTCATGAACAGACCATGGTTTTAGAGGCTAACAAGCCTGAAAACACATTTATTTTGTAACTATGTGATCTTGGACACATTATAAAACTTCTTTAAATTTTGGTTTACAAGTCTGCAATGTGGTCTAGATAATCTCTGCTCTACATGGTTACTGTGAGAATTGTTTCAACATATGCAAAGTTCCCAGTACAGTGATTACTACACAGTAGATATTATTTTTCATTGGCCACTTTTCTTGGTGGAAAGATATCTGTTTCTATCTTCTAAAATATTTATCTTTCATAACCTGGAGGCTTGTGCAAGGCTTGCATAACCAACTTTCAGCCCTCTGACTCTGGGAAATATATTCAAATTTCTGAAGTCTTTCATTCTGTCATGAACTTGCAATGCCCTTTCCTCTCTTAGAAAGCAGGGACACTCTGGCATTTACTTTAATACTTTAAACCTTAAGATATTAAGGTTTAATACCTTTGGGCTACATATATATGAGACATTTGATTTTGATGACATGTTTACATTTTTAAGATCATAGAAACTGGTTGTTTCAGATGATTTTAGTTACTGGTATTTTGTTTAACTCCCTAAAGGAGTAAGAGAACCTTTATGAAAACCCCAATTTTTGTCTTTTAACTTTGGCAGAAGGAAGTAAACCAAGTCTGTAAATAATAAAAAGTCAGGGCTGATGTATTGCCAAAATAAGGAATAGATGAGTCAGAAAAGCAAAAGGAAAGGTTGAACTAGCCAGATATTTGATGACATTAAATAATTATTATTTTTAAATGAAATAATGCTATTATGTTTCTGTTAAAGGAAAAGAATCCATGCCTTTTAAAAAGTAAAAAGAAAACAGAAATGTTGAAAAGTATTCTTTGAGATGAAGAAATACAAATATTAAAAATATATTATCCAGAGTAAAGTGACACTAATATAACCAAATAGAGACATTAAAATTCTTGGCTCCCCCTTGGGAGTGGAAGAGGAGCATCCTAGGTTGAATCAGAAATAGTCATTTAAAAAATAGGAGTAATGACAGAAACGAATGAAATGAGGAGAGACACCACCTTGTGAAAACACAGGAAATGTTCTGTCCTTTTACTCCTCCTCTGAGCACTCTCCCATCTCCCAGCTACCTCACAAGTCTTCATTCATCCTCCCGTCCTAACTCTTGGTTTCTTTATTTCCCCAAATCACTGCTTAATATGGTTTGACTGTGTCCCCATCCAAATCTCATCTTGAATTGTAGCTCCCATAATTCCCACCTGTGGTGGGAGTCACCCGGTGGGAGGTAATTGAATCATGGGGGTGGGTCTTTCCTGTGCTGTTCTTGTGATAGTGCATAAATCTCATGAGATCTGATGGTTTTAGAAAGGGGAGTTCCCCTACCCAAGCTCTCTTGCCTGCCACCATGTAAGACGTGACTTTGCTCCTCCTTTGCCTTCCACCATCATTGTGAGGCCTCCCCAGCCATGTGGAACTGTGAGTCAATTAAACCTCTTTCCTTTATAGATTACCCTGTCTCAGGTATGTCTTTATTAGCAGCATGAAAACAGGTTAATACACTGCTCACAGGTCTTCCACTCCTACCACTTTCTGCAAAGTTTCAAGAGCCTTTTCAGGTTTCTCAATTGCTGCATTTGTTCAATTCTGCAGTGCTTTTCTTCAGTGATCTTGGGGAACATGCAGCTATATTACATCCCCCTCTCTGTCTCTTCTTCCTCTTGGAATTTCCTGGTCAGCTAATCAAATGTCTATCCACCCACCTGTATATATTCTAATCCAGTAGTCTCTTAGATGCATTTATTTCACTACCATTATCTGTTGCCTGAAATATTGAGGTTGTTTCTTAAGTAAGCCCTCCTGCCTTCAAGGTTTTGAAGTGAGAGACAAGATTTACAGACCATAGAATTCCAACATTTTAGGTCTCATTTACACAAACAATTAAAAATAATAGTCATAAATAAGAAATCTGTGTAAAGGATGATTATCAGGAGACAAGTATTGTAATCTATCATAAAAAAAACTCAATAAGCCATTTCTTTTTGTAGCTTAAGAAATAAATTCCAGTGATGTGTTCCTTTGTACTTGTACTATGAGAGAGTCTCAAATCACACCAACCAAAAAAGTAAGAGAAAGATGCAACCACCGGAGCAGATCATGGTTCCAATGGTAAGGAAACAGAAACAATCTGATTGTTTTAATGCTCCATAAATGCAACTAGTTAGCAGGCACTTGTTCTTTGATTAACCTTGTGTCTCCAGAATAGTGACACTCTTGGCTTTACAAATAATAAAATCCAGTGGACATTTATGTTAGAAAAAGACTAACTGAAGACTATAAATAGTTTTCAGTGTTTCATAAGTATCAAAAATATATACTTTCTTCTGAAAATGGAAATATTAGTCCTTTGTTCATATAATTTGTAAGTGATTTAGCTCATTTTTGCCAATTACTCACATAATGTACATTTGAAATAATTACTATTGTCTGACTAGAACTGAGCATTTTATTTCTACTCACTAGCAGTTCAGCACTCTGTATAATTATATAGGCATCCTTCTTTCCTTTTGTATTGTGTGTGTGTGTGTGTGTGTGTGCTTTATCTTTGCCAGCTTCATTATTTGCTATTCATTTCTATGGAAGCAATTATTACAGATACAGACTACCAGCCACAGCATAGTTCCTATCACTATTTGTTAGCCAAAGTAGTTCTTCTACAGGGGTAATTAATATAGAAAGGTGGCTGTTAAAACTTGACAAGAAGCCTTCACTGTCACTAAATGACTTATTATCCAACCCTTACTGGGGAAATGGTATTGATATTACTTATTCCTGTATAATGGAAATTTGATCAATCCTGATTTTTATTATGAAATCCAAGAGTGATAGGTGGCCCCTTTTTAGATCTTAGCAAGCAGGGTGCAGAACTATTATTAAAGTTTAGACAGTCACATACTTTTAAAATTTGAGTTAGTCATGTAAAGGTAAAGTTTGGAATTCATTTCCTTGACACTGACCAGTGGTAGTGGTGAGCTACCTACCCAGGTGGGCGTGAGTACACTGGTGGTCCCAAGAGTGGACTGTTCACCAGACTATTCCTGGAATGTGGCCTTGACTGGGTTTCTTACTATCTAAAGTCCTGTCATTCCTGAGCTAAATTCTCAAGACTTCCAATTGCTTCTGTGACCTATCCAGTATCCTTCCAGCAATTTACTTTTTACTATGTAAATCTATCCTAATAATTTCGATGTCTACAAACTAATGCCCTAACACATACATTTTATTATATTAATAATGATGGCGACTTCTTAAATGTGTTAAATTTGTCTTAGTTTTCAAAGTACTTTCACATGCATTATCGTATTTAGCTCCATGATATCAGCTGAAAAAAATAAGCCTCAAAGAAGTTAAATGATTTAGTAAGGTCATGCTGCTAGGAGGCGACAGAGCTTGAATCTGGTCTCCTGGCACACTGACCACTGTTTTTTGTTTGCTTATTTTTTATACTGCACTATGCTTCTTTGTCTAGAAATGCAAAGCTGGCCACTGATTTCATTCAATATAAAGTCTTCAATTGCAAAATACTGCACAACTCAAATCAATACTAATTGGACAAATCAATGGATGATGAGCCAAATGTTTTACATTGTTGCTGCCTTTTGCAAAATATATCTGATAAATGCACACTACCTTTTCTTTTTCTGCACTTTAATTTTTCATGAAGAACCAGCACAATGAAATGAATGTTTATTCAAATGGTAACATTTAGGAATTTTAGAATGCGGGCAACTTAACTTTTCAGAGGCTAAAAGTATAAGGCAATCAGAGAGCTTTTGAATGTCAGAAGGACTCTCAGGAACACTTGTAACGTGATTGGAAACTTCTAGCACCACCAAGTAACATTAGAGTGCAGTATTAGGTACAGCTTTCTGGGACAAATATTAAGAACTTAGTGCTTCTGAAAAATATTTTTAAGAACAGTAAATTTAAGTGTATTTTACATGCTGATTGCATTAGCCAGGGTTCTCCAAAGAAACAGAACCAATAAGACATATATAGAGATATAGAAGAGAAGATTTATTATGGTAATTGGCTCATATAATTATGGAGGCTGAGAAGATCCACAATATGCCATCTGTAAGCTGGAGAACCAGGAAAGCCCATGGTATAATTCAGTCCAAGTCCAAAAATCTGAGAACTAGGGGAGCCAATGTTGTAACTCCCACTCCCAAGCCAAATGTCTGAGAACCAGGGGAAGAAGAGAGACAGGAGCTGATATCAGGCTGGGTAAGTCCTTAAAAGGCATCATCTAAAGCCTGAGAACCAGCAGCTCTGATGTCTGAGGGCAGGAAAAGACAATGTTCCAGCTCAAGCAAAGCTTCCTTCTCTTTTTTTATTCTATTCAGGTCCTAAACAGATTAGATGATACCTTCTCACATCAGTGAGGGAAGATCTTTTTCATTCAGTCTGCTAATTCAAATGCTAATCTCTTCTGGGAACAACTTTTACAGACACACCCAGAAATAATGTTTTACCAGCTATCTGGGCTTACGCTAGTCACACTGACACATACAATTAAGTAGCATCACATGGCTAAAATATAATTATTTTTAGTATAATTACTTGTACACATGTATCTATTCCTAGTATTCTTTACTTACCCCCAAGATTGAATAAAAATATAAGTAATTGCTTAATTAATTGCTTAATAATTAAATATAATAAAAAATATAATTAATCTCCTCATAGTAACTACCCTGCAAGTCAGCCACTGTTGAACAGCATCCCTATTAGACCTCTGAAGGTTTTAACCTTAAAGGAAGATTATTAAATCTTAAAAAAAACACAGTCAGTATGGGGCAGGGAAGAGGAAGTTGCATTTCTATTTTGTTCTAGGTGACATGTCTTGGTGTATTAGTTAGATATTAGCATGTGGGATGTCTATTACAGAGTCATTGTGTGTGATAAACACCTATTGGGAAAATAAAACAGAATTTGGCACAGAGAGAAGCCAAACTGCATCTAAGTCTCAGTGAAGGCGTCAGCTGATCCTGAGGGGAGTACAGAGGATGGGAGAACCCATTAGAACTGTTATAAATTGGGTTGAGAGGACCAAGTCTTTACACTCACACCTCCTTCAGTCACTGGATGTGGGCTGCCCCAGGAAGCAGGCGTGACTTTGGGTGAAGAAGATCTCTTCAACAGAGGTAGTACCTGAAGGGGATGACAGCTGAGGGCTGTCTGTTGCAGCATCCTGGCAGTTGGTACACTAAAATTTTCATTTCTGAAGAAGCTTCTAGATAATGCATTGTAGTGTCCACCACATAGTGTGTCAGCTGCTATTGAGAGGCAAAATGTGTCAAGACCTGAGACTTGACCATTGGTGGAAGTCACTGGTGTACTCTTTTTCTTAATGATGGATGCTTACAACATTTGTGTTAGGTTTCAGGCCATAAAAAAACGTGTATCTCTTCTTACTTAATAGTGAATAAACCATTTTCTGGATCTTCTCATTGACTCAACTGGATCAAAAACTATTTTCTCACTGTAGCCTAAGGAATGTCATCTACTGATTTCCTTTGTCCTGGCTAATATCTCACATTTAGAGTTAGAAGTAGAATTCATTTCCCCTAAAACATTTATATTGTGTGGGGGAAGTGTGGAAACTTGAATGAAAATAGGGGCGTTGTCAAGAGAAGGGAAAGCATATATCGGGGAAGTAATCATAATGACTAACAATGGATACTACATTACTTAGTTTCTGTGTTCATTTGGAATAATTGATTTCACTAATTTTTGCAACAAATATTTGTTTAGACCAGGTGGTGTTGCTCACTCCTGTAATCCCAGCACTTTGGGAGGCCAAGGCCGGAAGATTGCTTGAGCCCAGAAGTTCGAGACCAGCCTGGACAATACAGTGAGACCCCATCTCTACAAAAAATAAAAATTAGCCAGGTGTGGTGGTGCATGTTTGTAGTCCCAGCCTGGAAGGCTGAGGTGGGAGGACCCCTTGAGCCTCTGGGGATGAGACTACAGTGAGCCATAATTGCACCATTGTACTCCAGCCTGGGTAACAGATTGAGACCCTGTCTCAAAAAATATATATACATAGATATATATAGTTAACTTTAGGCCAGGTACCAAGGATTCAGCTGCATACCAGACAACATGTTTATGCTCCTTGATTTAATGTTTTCCAGAGGGAGGAAGAAAAAACAAGTAACAAGTCTTATAGATGGTGTTAACTGCACGTAAGCAAACAAAGACAGCAACATGACTGACATTAAGACAGGATGTTTCAGAAATGTGGTCAGAGAGGATTTCATTAGAAAGTGACATTTTTGGCAACCTTGTATTATTTTTCTTTTTTTTTTTTTTTTTCTTTTGAGATGGAGTTGGGTTCAAGCAATTCTCCTGCCTCAGCCTCCCAAGTAGCTGGGATTACAGGCATGCACCACCATGCCTGGCTAATTTTGTATTTTTAGGAGAGATAGGGTTTCTCTATGTTGGTCAGACTGGTCTTGAACTCCTGACCTCAGGTGATCTGCCCACCTTGGCCTCCCAAAGTGCTGGGATTACAGGCATGAGCCACCGCACCTGGCCTTTTATTTATTGATACAAAAAATGGAGTAAAAGAGAGCAAAAGAAGAAGTAAGGAGGGAGTGAGTGAGGAAAAGTATTGAAGAATAAAAGATGTACTGAAGATTGCATGCTAGATTATTCTTTTATGCTGCTGTTGTTACTTTGAAGGAAATTAGAATACACTCCATTCTACTGCCATGAAAATCTAAAAATCTTATACCTGTCTCAGAGAAAGACCAGAGAAAATGGCTATATATAAAACTACTATATTTAAATGGCTATCAATGTTCTTGAAACTTTAATTAGCCTGAGTGGTACTCAAAGCCATGCAGTCAGGAAGGAAGATGGTGGGGAGGGGAGAGAAGTGGATTATGCAGCTGTTTCAGGGGCATATACTTCCACAAAAATATTATGCAGAGCCCAGCATGAAATAGATTCTTAGCATAGGCTTTTCGAGTAAATATATGCATATTAATAATTTCTATATAAATAGCAGCACTGACAAACATATTGACTACCTACTCAGTGTAATGCCTTCTCCCACGTTTTTGTAATTGAAAAGAAACTGTATGATTAACAGTGATAACTAATTCTTAGAGAATACATTTATACACTGAGATCACATAAGAACGCACAAGGAGCAGTGTATGAAATCTTAAATGAACAAGCAATGCCATAAAGTTGCTCCTTTGGTGCTAAAAACCAAACTTAATTGGTTTGGGGAAATGGAGATGATATTGTCTAGTTTATTTGGTATCATTATGTATTATAAAATCCATTCCAATTTAGTTACATCTGAAAATTCATTGTAATAAACTTTATTTACTCCACTAACTCAGATGAAAATTATGTTTCAGGAAGTAGAAACAGTAGCAGTTTGGGTAGAGAATAAAAAAGTGTATTCTAGAAGTCGGTGAGTACATAGATAACTAGTAGAGGACTGCGTGGGAGCTAATTTCCAAATATGGTCCCTAAATGAATCAAGGTTCTTCATAATTTCCTTCTTCTATGGGCCCCTTCCACAGTGATTGGAATTGGCCTTGTATAATCAAGAGAATACAGCAGAAGTGATGCTGAGTGACATTTGAGATTAGGTCATGTCAAGCCTTGCAACTTTCACTTGAGTTTCTTAAAATGCTTCTTCTGGAATAAGTCAGTGCCATGAAAAAATTCCAGCTACTGTGAGACTCCTACACTCTTCAGGGAGGCCACTTAGAGAGACAAAACTCAGCTATTTCAATCCACACACCACATGTAAGAAAAGAAGCTATCTTGATTTTTTCAACTCTATTAGACCCCATAGCAGAGAATGGAAAAACCAACCTGACCTATAGAACTGAAGCTCCAGTGAAACCATGCCAATCATCTCCAGTCATTTCAGCCACTCCAGCTGAGGCCCAAAACCCATGGAAGAGGGATAAGCCATCCCACCATGCCCTGACAAAATACCTGAATCACAGGATGAGCATACATATAAATTGTTGCTATTTAACCTGCTAAAAGTTTGGAATGGTTTGTTACTCAGGAATATATACCAGAACCAAAATTTGATACCAGAGGCAGGTTTTTTTGTTGTTAACAAAAATGCAAAACATGTGCCTTTGAATTTGGGAGCTTGTGTCGAGTGGAGGAGTAAAGGATCCCAAGTAGACTGTGAGAGTGGAAAAAGAACGCAAAAAAAAAGTGTTATTGGAGGCTGCAGAAAAGATAAACTGTGTAATATTGTGGTAGAAAATTTAGAACAATTGCTGACTGATGCAATGGAAATGTGGCAGTTTTAGAATACTTCCACAAATTCCTTGATACTCCCCCTTTTAAGAGGTGGAGCCTAATTTCCCTCCTTGAGTGTGGGCTGAATTTAGTGACTTGCTGCTAAAGAAAAAATGAAATAAAAATGTATGACTTCAAAGAGTAGGTTATAAAAGAAACTGCAGCATCTCACTTGCCCTCTCTTTGGAAGACTCTGTCAAAAGATGCCTGTTATGCCGGGAGAACTCCCTGACTACCCTGTGAAACCAACACCTTCTGCCAGCAGCTCATGCAGAACTGAGGAATTCTGCCAATAGTAACATGACTCAGCCACCTAGATTGTTGATCCTCCAGCTTCAGGCGTGTTGACAGTTGGCCACAAACCCCACTGACATCTTGATTGCAGATTCATGAAGCGTCTTGAGCCAGCAAAATCCAGCTAAGGCACTTCCAGATTCTTGATCCTCAGAAACTATGTGAGAAAATAACTTTTGTGTTGTTTTATCTTAAGATGCTAAATTTCGAGGTATTTTTTTACACAGCAATAATTATATAGGGGGCATAGAAAATAAAAATGAGCCTATCAACTAGAGCATCTGGTTTGGCAGACATGAAGGCAGAATGTTGAGAGAGCCAGCTGGTTCCTTTTAGTGGTGTATAGTGAAGTATGGCTACAGAGAGGATGAAGAAGGAACTGGTCACTTTTTAAGTTGAAATTTGAGGATACATGAAAGAGCCAGGATTAGCTTCAGATTACAAAAGATTGTCAGTTTAAGTAACAGCCTAAAAACAAGGTCAAATTGCCAGTAAAATGTGACCACAGAGCCATAATGGGATGAAATTTTCAGAAAGAGGGTAAGTATAATTTTCAAGTGTGTGGGATGTGGGTTGTTGTGGTCAGAGAGCTGATGGTAGAAGAGCGCATGGTCCCAAAGATGAGAGCACTAGTATTTCTAAACCCACATGTTTCTTCTGCAGTGTAACCTTCCTAATTCTGCTTCAGAGATGACATTTATTTCTCCACCTTCTGGAATCTGGGTTGACAATGCGACTACCATGACAAAATGAAAGCAGTGGAAGTAATGCTGACCTTGTCATGGATATAGCCCTTGGCTGGCTAGGTAGCTTCCATTTTCTGTCTCTGAGAAGCCAGACACCATGCAAGAAATTGGACTATCCTGAGACCACCACACTGTACAAAATACAAGCTATATATGGAGGTCCTGCAGGATGGCACATCATGTACAGACAGACAGAGCAGCCCAAAACCACTGAGGTATCCATCATGTCAGTAAAGAGCCTATCTTGGAAGTGGATGTTCTTCCAGTCTTTTTAGTCTGTTGCATGCTGCTGTAACAGAATACCAGAAACTAAATAATTTATGAACAACAGAAGTTTATGTGGTTCACAGTCCTGGAGGCGGGGAATTCCAAGATTAAGAGGACATTGATTATAGAAGACATCACATGTGCAAAAGGTGTCATAAAGGCAAGAGAGTGTGCAAGAGAGGGCAACAGGGGGCCAAACTCTCTTTTATAATAAACCTACTATGATAAAAACATTAATGCATTCATGAGAGCAGAGCCCCTATGACCCAAATACCTCCCATTAAGGCACCACCTCCCAAAACTATTACACTGGGGATTAAATTTCCAACACATGAACTTGCGGGACACATTCAAACCATAGCGAGCCCCAGTCAACCCAACTGCCATGCCCCACCCACCTAAGCTTATTTCTATGTCATGATAAAAAGTGATCACAATAAAACAATTCTTTCAAAATACTAAATTTGGTGTGATTTGTTCTATACCAATAAATTAGAACCCTAATTCTGCATGACTCACTTGAACACTGCTCTATCAAAAAGCACAAAGCAAAGCTAGTGACTTGGTTCTGACAAATGAAATACAGTAAAAGGAATGAGATGTCACTTTGGAGATTAGGCTATAAAAAGACTATGATTTCTATCTTGGTGCACTCTCTCACTCTCATTCCCTCTCTTTAAGAGAAGCCGGGAAGCTGGCCGTCCCACTGTGAAGCGGCCCGGAAAGGGGCAATCCAACTAATCCAACTTCCAGATCATGATGACACTCAGGCAGCCTGGCAGGAAGGAAGCCCATATAGGAAAAATGAGGCCTGCTGGCCAGCATATTAAGCTTGGGAGACTGTCTGAGGTCTGACAACAGTCACAGAAGTGAACTGAGAAATGGACCCTCCCCTAGCTGGGCCTCGAGATAATTGAACTCCAGTGGAAAGCTTGAATGCAATCTTTTGAGAGAGGTTGAGGGAAAACCACCCAAACACACTACTTTCAGATTACTGACCAATAGAATCTATGAAATCGTAAATGTTTATTGTTTTCATCCACTCATTTCAAAGTAATTTGTTATGCACCAATAGAGAATTAATGCAACTAATGCAATCCTCTTCTTAGTTTTTTTTGTTTTTTTGTTTTGTTTTGTTTTGTTTTGTTTCCCCCTCTGTTGAGAAGCCTGTTCTCTAATTGTTTCTCTCTTTTTACTTTTTGAGACGAAGTCTTACTCTGTTGCCAGGCTGGAGTACAATGGCGCGATCTCAGCTCACTGCAACCTCTGCCTCCTGGGTTCAAGCCATTCTCCCGCCTCAGCCTTCTAAGTAGCTGGGACTACAGGCACACCACCATGCCCAGTTAATTTTTTGTAATTTTAGTAGACACGGGGTTTCACCGTGTTGACCAGCATGGTCTCTATCTCTTGACCTCATGATCCGCCCGCCTCTGCCTCCCAAAGTGCTGGGATGACAGGCGTGAGCCACCACGCCTGGCCTGTTTCTCTTTTTATTTTATCTTTTTCTCTGCCTAAGATGTTTACCTTTTTAAAATTCTTCATACTTTTTAAAATCCTTAGCTCTATACTATGATGTGTTGGATCAAATTTTCATTGTAGTTATTGTTCTGCTTGAGGTTCACAGTTACTCTACAACTTTTAAAAATAACTTTCCAATAATTTGGAAATTGAAGCCATGTCTTTCCACATATTGCTTCTATACCATTCTTTCTTCTCTTTCTGAGACTCCAATTACAAACATGATAAAACTTCTCAGTATGTCCCTCAGGATTTTTATGCTGTCTTGTGCATTTTTCATTATTTTAATTCTCTGTACATTTAAACATTTTTTTTTTTTTTTTTTTGAGACAGAGTCTCGCTCTGTCGCCCAGGCTGGAGTGCAGTGGCGCGATCTCGGCTCACTGCAAGCTCCGCCTCCCGGGTTCACGCCATTCTCCTGCCTCAGCCTCCCGAGTAGCTGGGACTACAGGCGCCCACAACCGCGCCCGGCTAATTTTTTGTATTTTTAGTAGAGACGGGGTTTCACCGTGGTCTCGATCTCCTGACCTTGTGATCCGCCCGCCTCGGCCTCCCAAAGTGCTGGGATTACAGGCGTGAGCCACCGCGCCCGGCCTACATTTAAACATTTTTAACATTTCTTGGTACATGGTAGGTGTACACATTTATGGGGTACCTGAGATATTTTGATAAAGGCATACAATGTGTACTAGTCACATCAGGATAAACGGGGCACCCATCACTTTAAACATTTATCCTTTGTGGCTGGGCGCAGTGGCTCATGCCTGTAATCCCAGCACTTTGGGAGGCTGAGGCGGCTGGATCACGAGGACAGGAGATCGAGGCCAGCCTGGCCAACATGGTGAAATCCTGTCTCTACTAAAAATACAAAAATTAGCCAGGCGTGGTGGCAGGCGTCTATAATCCCAGCTACTCAGGAGGCTGAGGCAGGAGAATGCTTGAACCCAGGAGGTGGAGGTTACGGTGAGCCGAGATTGTGCCATTGCACTCCAGCCTGGGCAACAAGAGCAAGACTCTGTCTCAATAAATAAATAAATAAATAAATAAATAAATAAATAAATAAATAATCCTTTATGTTAAAATGCTCTAATTAGATTCTTTTAGTTATTTTTAAATGCAGGATTAAATTATTATTGAGTATAGTCACCCTGTTGTGCTAGCGAATACTAGATACTGTTTACTCTTTTTAACTACTGTTTTTTACCCATTAATCATCGCCACTTCCTCCTCATCACTCCACCATTTTTCCCAGTCTCCAGTAACCATTCTACTCTCTATCTCCATGAGTTTAACTTTTAACAACATAGGTGGAACTGGAGGTCATTATGTTACATAAAATTAGCTATTTTTTGTACCCATTAAAGATCCCCACCTCCCCCGACAACTGGTAACCATCCTTCTATACTCCATATTCATGAGTTCAATTGTTTTGATTTTTAGATTCCACAAATATGTGAGAATATGTAATATTTGTCTTTCTGTGCTTAGCTTCTTTGACTTATAACAACCTCCAGGTCCATCCATGTTGTTGTAAGTGACAGGATCTCATTCTTTTTATGACTGAATAATACTCCATTCTGTATATATACCACAATTTTTAAAATCTATTCAACTGTTGATGGACATTTAGGTTGCTTCCAAGTCTTGGCTATTGTGGATAGTGCTGGAGAACTCATGGGAGTGCAAATATCTCTTTGGTATACTTGATTTCCAGTATTTTGGGCATATACCAAGCAGTGGAATTACTGCATCATAGGATAGCTCTATTTTTAGTTTTTCAAGGAATGTCTAAATTCTTCTCCATAGCTGTACTAATTTATATTCCCACCAACAGTGCATGAGGGTTCCCTTTTTTCCATGTCCTTGTCAGCATTTGTTATTGCCTGACATTTGGATAAAAGCCATTTTAGCTGTATTAAGATGATATCTCGTTGTTTTTATTTGTATTTCTGGGATAATTAATGATGTTGAGCACCTTTTCATATACTTCTTTGCCATTTTATGTCTTCTTTTGAAAAATGTCTATTTAGATCTTTCACCCTTTTTTAAATTGGATTATTTGATTTTTTTCCTTTAGAGTTGTTTAATCTCCTTATATACTCTGGTTATTAATCCCTTCTCAGATGAGTAGTTTGCAAATATTTTCTCCCATTCTATGGGTTGTCTCTTCGCTTTACTGATTGTTTCTTTTGGTGTGCAGAAGCTTTTTAACTTCATGTAATCCCATTTGTTCATTTTTGCTTTGGTTGCCTGTACTTAATGGGTATTACTCAAAAAACCTTTGCCCAGTCCAATGTCCTGAAGAGTTTCCCCAATGGTTTATTTTAGCTTTATATTTGATGTATTAGATTTAAGTTTTTAAACCATTTTTTATTTTATTTATTTATTTATTTGAGACAGAGTCTCGCTCTATTGCCCAGGCTGGAGTGCAGTGGCACAATCTTGGCTCACTGCAAGCTCCGCCTCCTGGGTTCACGCTATTCTCCTGCCTCAGCCTCCTGAGTAGCTGGGACTACAGGCGCCCACCACCACACCAGGCTAATTTTTTGTATTTTTAGTAGAGATGGGGTTTCACCATGTTAGCCAGGATGGTCTTGATCTCCTGACTTCATGATCTGCCCACCTCGGCCTCCCAAAATGCTGGGATTATAGGCATGAGCCATTGCACCTGGCCTGATTTTTGTATATGGTAAGAGATTTGGGTCTAGTTTCATACTTCTGCATATGGATATATGGTTTCTTCAGCACTATTTAATACAGAGATTTTTTCCCCCAAAGTATGTTCTTGCCACCTTAGTTGAAAATGAGTTCACTGTAGATAAAGGAATTTTTTTTTTTTCTGGGCTCTGTATTCTGTTCTATTGATCTATGTGCCTGTTTTCATGCCAGTACCATGTTGTTTTCATTACTATAGCTCTCTAGTATACTTTAAAGTCAGGTAATGTGATTCCTCCAGATTTGTTCTTTTTGCTGAGGATAGCTTTGGCTATTCTGGGCATTTTGTGAATCCATATAAATTATATATTTTTTTTATTTCTACAAAAAATGTCATTGGTATTTTGATAGAGATTGCATTAAATCAGCAGATTACTTTGGAAAGTATGGATATTTTAACAATATCGATTCTTCCAACCCATAAACATGGAATACCTCTCCATTTTTTTGTGTCTTCATTAATTTATTGCATCAATGTTTTGGAGTTTTCATTATACAAACCTTTTACTTCTTTGGTTAGGTTTAGTCCTACATTATTTTATTTCTAGCTATTTGTAAATGGGATTGCTTTTTTGATTGCTTTTTCATATTCTTGGCTGTTGGCATATAGAAATGGTACTGATTTTTGTATGTTTATTTTGTATTCTGAAGCTTTACTGAATTTGTTTATCACTTTTAGTTTTTTTGGTGTAGTCTTTTAGCTATATTGAAATATAAAATCATATCATCTGCAAAAAAAGGATAATGTGACTTTTTTCTTTCTAATCTGGATACCCTTTATTTTTTTCTCTTGTCTGATTGCTCTAGCTAGGATTTCTAGTACTGTGTTGAATACTAGTGGTGAATGTGGGCATTTTTGTTGTGTTCCAGAACTTAGAGAGAAAGCTTTCAGTTTTTCTTCATTCAATACGATACTAGCTGTGGGTCTGTCATATATGACTTTTATGGTATTGAGGTGTAATCTTTCTATATCCAGTTTTCTGAGGGTTTTTATCATAAAAAAAGGGTTGAATTTTATCAAATACATTTTAGCATCTTGAAATGATCATATGGTTTTGTCATTCATGTTGTTGATATGATGTATCACATTGATTGATTTGCATATGTTGAACCATCCCTGCATCCCTAGGACAAATCCCACTTAGTCATGATAAATGATCTTTTTAAAGTGTTACTGTATTCAGTTTGGTATTTTGTTGAGGATTTTTGCAACACTGAATATTGGCCTATTGTTTTCTGTTTCTGATGTTTCTTTGCCTAATTCTGGTATCAGAGTAACGTTGTCCTCACATAAGGAGTTTGGAAGTATTCCCTCCTCCTCTATTGTTCAAAATAGTTTGAGTAGGATTGGTATTAACTTTTTAAATGTTTGGTAAAATTCAGCAGTGAATTCATCAGGTCCCAGCCTTTTTGCTGGGAGATTGTTTATTATGGCTTTGATCTCATTCCTTGTTATTGGTCTGTTCAGGTTTTTAATTTATTCCTAGTTCAATCTTGGTAGGTTGTATGTGTCTAGGAATTTATCCACTTAGTCTAAGTTTGTCAATTAATTGCCATATGGTTGCTCACAGTAGCCAGTCATGATTCTTTGAATTTCTGTGGTATTGGTTATAGTGTTTCCTTTTCATATCTGATTTTGAGTCTTCTCTCTTTTTTTAGTTAGTTTGGCTAAAGATTTGTCAATTTTATCTTTTAAAAAAAACAGCTTTAATTTCACTGATCTTTTGTATTATTTTCTTCATTTCAATTTATTTATGTTCTGATCTTTATTATTTCTTTTCTTCTACTAATTTTGGGTTTAGTTTGCTCCTGATTTTCAATTTCTTTAAGATGCACTCTTAGGTTGTTCATTTGAAGTTCTTCTTCTTGTTTAATGTGGGCACTTAGAGCTAAAAACTTCCCTTGTAGTACTCCTTTCCCTATGTGACACAGGTTTTGGGATGTCATATTTCCTTTATCATTTGTTTCAAGAAATCTTTCAATTTCAATCTTAATTTCTTCATTGACTCTGGTCATTCAGGAGCATGTTATTTAACTGCCATGTGTTTTTATGGTTTCTGCAGCTCCTCTTTCCATTGATTTTAATTTTTATTCCATTGTGGTCAAAGAAGATTCTTGATATTATTTAAATTTTTTAAAAAATCTTTTAAGCTTGCTTTGAGACCCAACATGTGGTCTGTCCTTGAAAAAGATCCATGTGTTGAGGAGAAGAATGTGTATTCCCTAGCCATTGGATGAAATGTTCTCTAAATATATATTAGGTCCATTTGGTCTATAGTACAGATTAAGTTTGACGTTTCTTTGCCGATTTTCCGTCAGGATCATCTGTTCAATGCCGAAAATGGGGTGTTGAAATCTCCAGCTATTGGGGTCTCTCTTTTTAGCTTTAATATTATTTGCTTTACATATCTGGGTGTTCCAGTGTTGGAAGCATATATATTTATAATTGTTACATCTTCTTGCTGAATTGACCCCCTTTATCATTGTATAATGACCTTTGTCTATTCCTATGGGTTTTCTTTTAATCATTTCATCTGATATATGTATAGCTACTTCTGCTCTTTTTTAGCTTTATGGGGGTGGAATGTCTTCTTCCATCCCTTTATTTAGTCCATTTACATTCAGTGTTATTATTGGTAAGTAAGGACTTACTCCTGACATTTTTAAATTTGTTTTCTGATTGTTTTGTGGTCTCCTCTTCGTTATTTTCTTCCTTCTTGTCTTCCTTTTAGTGAAGGTGATTTTTTTCTGGTGGTAAGATTTAATTTTGTACTTTTTATTTTTTGTGTATCTGTTATATGTTTTTTGATTTGAGGATTTCCATGAGGCTTGCAAATACTATTTGCTAACTCATTATTTCAAGCTGGTAAATTCCTCAGATTTCATCTGCCTGGAAAAATATTTATTTCTCCTTCATGTTTGAAGGATATTTTCACCAGATATATTATTCTCCAGTAAATGTTGTTTTTCCTTCAGCACTTTAAATATGTCATGCCCCTCTCTCCTGGTCTGTAAAGTTTCCACTGTGTTGAGGTATGTTTCTTCTATATCCAGTTTTTGTTTTTTTGTTTTTTTGTTTTTTTGTTTTTTTTTTTGAGGGTTTTTATCATGAAAAGGTGTTGAATTTTATCAAATGCTTTTCAGCATCAGTTGAAATAATCATATTTTTCCCCTCTATACCATTGATAATGATGTATCACATTGATTTCCAGCTGCTGCCAGATGAATTGGATCCCAATTGTGTGTTACTTGTTTATCTTGCTGCATTTATAATTACTTCATTATTCTTGCCCTTAGGAGTTTGATTATTAAATGCCTTGAGGTAGTTTTTGAGTTAAATCTGCTTGATTCTCTATAACCTTCTTTTAACTGAATACTGACATTTTCCTTTAGGTTTGGGAAGTTGTCTGTTATTATTCCTTTGAATAAACTTACATCACTATCTCTCTCGCTACTTTTTTAAGGCCAATAATTCTTAGATTTGCCCTTTTGTACCTTTTAATATGTCTTGCAGGCATGCTTCATTCCTATTTGTGCTTTTTTGTTTTGTCTCCTCTGACTACGTATTTTCAATTAGCCTGTCTTCAAGCTCACTAATTCTTCTGTTTGATCAATATTGCTCTTAAGAGACTCTGATGCATTCCTCAGTATGTCAATTACATTTTTCAACTCCAGAATTTCTGCTTGATTATTTTTAATTATTCCAATCTCTTTATTAAATCTATGTGATAGGATTCTGAATTGTTTCTCTGTGTTATTTTGAATGTTTTTGAGTTGCCTTAAAACAGCTATTTTGAATTCTCTGTCTGAAAAATCACATATCTCTGTCTTTCTGAGATTGATTTCTGGTACCTTATTTAGTTTGCTTGATGAGGCCATGTTTTTCTAGATGGTCTTGATGCTTTTGAAAATGTTTTAGTGTCTGGGCATTGAAGAATTAGGTATTTATTGTAGTCTTTGTGATCTTGGCTGGTTTGTACCTGTCTCTTGGGAAGGTTTTGCAGGTATTTGAAGGGACTTTGGTGCTATGATCTAAGTTTTCAACTACTCCAACCATATCTGACTTACGGGACACACAGGTCAAGTAATGTTGTGGCTCTTGAAGACTTGTTGAGGTACCACCTTGGTGGTCTTCAATAAGATCTGGAAGAATTATCTTGATTACCAGTCAGAGACTCTTGTTCTCTTTCCTTACTCTCTCACAAACAGTTGCTCTCCGTGCTGCACTGCCTAGAGCTGGGGATGTGGTGGCACAAACACCCCTGTGGCCACCACCACTGGGACAGTGCTGGGTCATACATGAAGCCAGCACAAGATTGGGTTTCACCCAAGGTTAACAGTAACCACTACCTGGCTGCTGCCTATGTTCACTCGAGGCCCTAGGGCTCTATATGCAGCATGTGGTGAAGCCAGCTTTTGTCTTTGCAGATACAGCCATGTTTGTATCTTTCCCTTCGGAGTGGCAAATTCCCTAGGTCCCTAGGTGGGTCCCAAGATGCCACGTGGAGGCTAGGGACTGGAGTGAAAAACCTTAGAAACCTACCTGGTGCTCCATTCCATAGAGGCTGAGCTGGCACCTAAGCCACCAGATGAACCCCTTCCCACTATTCCCTCCCCTTTCCACAGACAGAGGCTTATCTCTCCATGTCCACCACCACCAGAGGCCCATGCGGAGTACTGCCAAGCTACTGCTGATCTTCACTTAAAGCCCACGTGCTCTTTAATCAGCTTGTGGTGAATGCTGCCAGACCCAGATCTCACCCTTCAGGCAAGTGGGCCTCCCTCTGACTCAGGGCAGGTCCAGAAATGTCATCCAAGAGCCAAGGCTTGGAATTGGGACCCCAAGATCCTACTTGGTGTTCTACCTGACTGTGGCCAAACTGATAACCAAGCTGCAAGGCAAAGTCCACTTTACTCTTCCCTCTGCTTTTCTGAAGCAAAAAGGAATATCTCACCATAGCCACTGCAGCTGGGAATGTGATGGGTTTCACCTTAAGCCAGCACATCTCACCATCTCACCCAAGGCCCACAGTGCGTGCTCTCTGGCCATTACTGCTGATTGTTCAGGACCCAAGGGCTCTTTAGTCAGTAGGTGATGAATCCTGCCAGGACTTTGTCCTTCCCTTTAAGGCAGCAGGTTTTCTTCTATCCCAGGGTGCGTCTAGAAATGTCATTTTGGAGCTAGGGCCTCAAATGGAAGCCCCATGACTCTGCCCAGTACCATATCCTACTTTGGCTGAATTGATATCCAAATTGCATAAAAATGCCCTCTTTACTTTTCCCTCTCCTCTCCTTAAGCAGAAAGAAGGAGTCTCTTTTGGAGCTGCAAGCTGTGCTCCTGGGGTTTGGAGAGGGATGGCACAAACACTTCCTTGGCTGCCCTGGCTGGTGTCTCACTAGGTTACATGCCTCCCAAGTTCACTGCCTCTGACGCCAACACAGCACTAGAACTTGCCTAGAAATGCAGTCCTGGTGACCCAGATGGCTTTTCAAGTTTATTTTTGGGCCCCAGATCACTTTAGTTTGTAGTAGCCAGGCTTGCCGGAATTCCAATTCCAACCAGTGGGACAGATGACTCTTGTCCAGCTAGGGCTACTGTAAATGCTCTCTCAGTGGGTGTTGGCTGAGTCCTGTTCAGGGCTGCTTTCCACTGTGACAGGGAAGAACTGAGTTCCAGTGCAACGTCCCACAGCCACTGCATTATCAATTCCCCAAGGTCGCGAATTCTTCATGCCATGTGGCCATTGCTGAGGCATGCGGGAGGGATGGTACTGGCAATTCAAGACTGTCTTTCCTACCTCACCAGTGCCTCTTTCAGTGATATCAAGTTAAAACCAGATACTGTGATCGCTCACCTGATATTTGGCTCTGTGAAGGTGCTTTTTTGTATAGATCACTGTTAAATTTGGTGTTCCTGTGGGGACAACACTTGGAGGAGGCTTGTATTCAGCCATTTTGTATCACGTCCCTTCTCTGTTCCTCTTTTTTTATCCAGTATTCTGACTTGTATTTAATTTTACTAATGATTTTTCAGATATCTGTAATGTATTGTAAAACATTCTTAATTTTGGTTACTGCTTCGTTTTTCAGTGTCTGGATTCCACATTTTAAAATACTATTTGTTTTTAAAAGCTTTTGGTTATATATATTTCTTTGAAAATATTCAAGATAGTTATATGAAAGTCATTGTGAACTCCAATTTCTGAAAAACATTCAGGATATTATTTTAAAGGCATTGTATAACTTAATTAGCTAGATCCTTTGTCTATCTGATTTTATTATTAATATTTTACTTAATTTAAAATGATAATTTGTTTTTTCCCATGTGCTTGATCATTTTAAGCTTAGTAATATAAATTCTACACAATTAAGCTTAGTATTATATCTTCTCGTCCTCCAAAGGCATGTATGTGTAGGGGAACTAATAACCTTCCATCAACTTAATCTAATTATAGGAAGCAAGATAACTTTAAGTTGGAGTTAATTACCCTGTGAAAGCCAGGCCATTTTCAAGTCACTCTTCCTCGCTGAGTATAATCCTGGTTGTGGGGTGTTTACCAGCACTGATTCCTGGGCAGGCTCTAGACTCTGGTTTTGTCACTCCAAGCTTTGCACTATTTTCAAAAGCTCTGCTTAGCTTTTCAATCTCTCTCTTGCCTTTGGGTAATTTTCAAATACCAGGTTCCTCTTTCTGTTTTTCTTTTTCTTTTTTTTTATTTTCAAATCATTGTATTCATAATTTTCAGTGTCTCCTTAGTTTTGTGATACTTTCGAGCATATGTCTACAACAAAATTTTTTGATCAGTTTTTCTATTTGTTCACGGTAGTAGGTTAGTTGTAGTTCACTATGCCAGAAATGGACATCTCAGACAGATTTTTCGCCTCTCAAGTGACAGAGTATTTACTTTGGAGGGGAGGAGCTGCTCTTGTTTTAGGGGAGGGAAAAACACAATCATATATGTGTTTGTGTGTGTGTGTGTGTCCGTGTGTGTGTGTGTGTGTGTGTGTATTTGGTTTCAGGAAAGATTCTCTTTTGAAAAGGAGAGATGTTGTTGTGCATACCTGTTGTCCCTATATTTATTTTTTATCTATTGTGACATATCACCATCTTCATTAAATTTTTGTTGAACTATATATCCTAACCACATTTTGTGAAATGATGATGTAGATGCAGCTTCTGTACCATATAAGGATGACAGTGGTCATTTATGATAAAGTAAGGGGTGACCTGTGATATAGTTTATTTGTCCCGTACAAATCTCAGGTTGAAATGTAAACCCTGGTGTTGGAGGTGGAGCCTGGTGAAAGGTGTTTGGGTCACAAGGGAGGATCCCTCATGGTTTGGTGCTGTCCTCACAATAGTAATTTCTCACAAGATGTGGTTGTTTAAAGTGTGGCATCTCCCCACTCCACTCTCTCTCTTGCTTCTAATTTTCCCACATGACATGCCTGCTCCTGCTTTGTCTTCTGCCATGAGTAAAAGCTCCCTCAGGCCTCCTCAGAAGCCAAGCAGATGCCTGTCTCATGCTTCCTGTATAGCTTGCAGAACCATGAGCCAATTAAACCTCCATTCTTTAAAAATTAGCCAGTCTCTGGTATTTCTTTATAGCAATGGAAGAACAGCCTAAAACACCTGCTTTGGGAAAATAAATTTGTAATGATGTTTCTCTGTCCAAATTTAGAACCATGTACATAAAAAGGTATTAAGACAGAAATACTGTTGGACTGAGGGTAATAGACTTTATTCAATGCTAAAAAACTGTCATCAGAGATATATTATTCAGGACATACTCATATATACACTTCTCAGCATTATTTCTGTTTGTTCTTCTCAGTGAGGATGTGGCCTTGATGATAACTTAGTATGGTTCAAGCACCAGGAGACGTTAAAGTTTGTAAATATCTCCTTAAAAAGGAGTCCATGGATTCTGCATGAATTCCTTTTGAATAATAATCAAATCAATAAAGAAATTTTAGACTAAAATAGAAAACCAAAGATCTCTTTCTTGTCAAATACTATAGATAATTTTCAAACTTTTGCCAGATTAAAGTTTCTGTGACATTGAGTCTGAAACATTGTTTCACTTGGTTTTTATATTGTTTTATTTTTCTCTTGTCTCTCTGCCTACTCCTTCTCAATCCCCCTTGCTAGTGTGTACTCTTATGCTCCCATGCCTCAAGCTTTGGATTTCAGCGTCTTTGTTTCTCTAACTGTACTTTCTCCTTGAGTAATTTTATTCTGTCTCATGGTTTGAATTCCAAGAAATCTAATTCAAATCTATCCAAAAATTCTAAAATCTAATTCAAATCTATCAAAACCTTTCCCTTTAACCACAGATTTAAATATTTTGCTCACTGCTCATGTAAAAAGACATCTCAAACACAAATGGCCAAAATTGAACCATGTCTTTGTATACATTCTTAATTCTTACCAAAATTATTCCTCCCAAAGTATTCTCCATCTCAGTATTTCCACGACCTGTTTAGTTTCATATGCCTATGGATCACCCTCAATTTATTTCTGCTTTGAAGATACCCTATTCAATTCATCTTTGCCATTACTTTGCTTTGTTTCCTTCTATTTTGATTGAATCTAATAAACTCTACACATTCTTGCCACCTCTACCGCCACTACCATAATTCACATCTCCATCACTTATCTTTATCGTGTACAAGCTCATTATTAATGTCCCTGCTTCTACACCTAACATCAGAATTCAGTTTTCACATACTTTCTTTTTTTGTTGTTTCTTTGAGACAGGGTCTCACTCTGTCCCCCTGGCTAGAGTGCTGTGGTGTGATCACAGCTCACTGCAACCTCTTTGGGGCTCCAGCAATCCTCCTACTTCAGCCTCCCAAGCAGCTGAGACTTCAGGTGTGCACCACCACACCCAGTTAATTTTTGTATTCTTTTTGTAGAGATAGGGCTTTGCTATGTTGCCCAGACTGGTCTTTAACTCTTGGGCTAAGCAATCTACCTGCTCTGGCCTCTCAAAATGTTGAGATTAATAGGCATGAGCCACCATGCCCAGCCTCCATATATTCTCTGAATGAACTGTCTTGGAATAAGTGTTTACAAAATTGATGATATCTCACACTGACTGTATCCATTCAATGGGCTCCACATTGGAAGTAGGAAAATCTGTATTATTTTGTGTAACTAAAGAGCCTTATATGGTTTGTCTGCTGCATAACCGACATCATCTTCTATTATTTTTCTGTTTCAATATATTACAGCTACTTTGACATTAATGTTGTGCCTTAAACAAGCAAGCTTTTTCTTGCCCCAGAGTCTTGGCATTCCCTGTTGCCTTGGCCTAGAACACTCTGCTTACAGGTTTTTATGGTTGATTTCTTATTTCTTATTGTTACTCAAGTATTATTACAAATATTGAATATGCAGTTCAATAATAGAGTACTGAGAGGAAAGGAGCCAAAAAAATTTTCTGAAGTGCTGAACAGGTCCATATCTTAATCTGCATAGTGAATATGCCAAAAAAAAAAATGCAGTGATGCCTTGATTCATAATTTTAATGCACTTTCCTGTTTATCAAACATTTTAAAGGCCAGGTGCGGTAGCTCATGCCTGTAATTGCAGCACTTTGGGAGGCTGAAGTGGGCAGATCACCTGAGTTCAGGAGTTCCAGCCCAGCCTGGCAAACATGGCAAAACCCCATCTCTACTAAAAATACAAAAATTAGCTGGGTGTGGTGGCACATGCCTGTAATCCGAGCTACTTGGGAGGCTGAGGCAGGAGAACCGCTTGAACCCAGGAGGTGGAGGTTGCAGTGAGCTGAGATCACGCCACTGCACTCCAGCCTGGGTGACAAGAACGAAACTCCACCTCAAAAAAAAAAAAAAAAAATTAAAGATTTTTATATTAAACTCTTCAGAGTCCTCCCATGATTATTTATCTAAACAATCTGCCTGAGTAGATCTTATGATCCTATTACTCAGCTTTATTTCCTTTACAGAGATTAACACGTCTAGAAATAACTATGTACTTAAATATATACATGTTTACTATGTCTCCCCAAGATAGAATGTAAGATATTTAGGACATGCATTTTGCTTGTCTTTTTAACCATTATATCTCTAAGAACTTGAACAGTACCTGGGACAGAGAAGGAACAAAATAATGTTTGCTTGAATAAATTAAGGGAGAAGTTTAGCATATTTTATTAATTTTTTTCACTACACAATGTACAGATAACTTACAGGGAAGGACAGAGCCACCTTGGTTAGGTTCTTAAGAACTGTGTCACAATTCATTAATTCCTGATGTTTCCTGAAGAAGAAAAAAAATGTTGCATGATACATGCAAGAAAATTGGCATAACATCTCGTTATCAGAAATTTCTTCTCTCTCTTTTTGTTCTACCAATTTAAATTCTATTTATTTTCTTCTAATAATTTTCTTTTAGAAACCTTTCATAAATCTCACTGTCTCAAATAGATATTATCTCAATCTTTTCAAAATTCGTGTAAACATCATTTTTACATCTTGCCTATATTAAACATATATGAGTTCTGAATACTTCCATTTAACTAAAAACTTCTTGAGAGGAGAAAATGTCCATATTTTATGTTTCACTTCTGTAGTTTTTCATAGTGGTATGTACATATTATGCCTTTAATGAATATTTTCACTGAATTTATTCAAAATTCTAGACAGGTTGTTAAGAGGTAAGACTATGATTAAGAGACAGCAAATAGATTACTATGAAGAAGAGAACCTAATTAGGTAAAGAGGTTATCAATGCAAAGTCTTCTTGACTTACTTTCCTGTCTATTGTCTCTTCTAATGAATTTCTCTGGTCAGTAATTATTAAAACCATAAGCTTGATTATGATTATGACCCTACTGCTTAAAATGCTCCAAGGGATAAACTCTGCCTTCTGAATAAAATAGAGGTTTCTTTAAAAAGTTTTCTTTAAGATATATCATTTTATGGGATACATAAATATTGTAAAGAGGTTACTGCATTGAAGCAAATTCACCTATCCATTGTTTCACAATTACTCATTTTTAATTAATTAATTAATTATATTTTTGAGACAAAATCTTGCTCTGTCACCCAGGCTGGAGTGCAGTGGTGCAATCTCTGCTCACTGCAATCACTGCCTCCTAAGTTCAAGAGATTCTCCTGCCTCAGTCCCCCAAGTAGCTGGAATTACAGGCACCCACCATCACATCAGGCTAATTTTTGTATTTTTGTAGAGATGGCATTTCTGGTGTAGGCCAGGCTGGTCTCCAGCTCTTAACCTCAGGTGATCCACTAGCCTTGGCCTCCCACAGTGCTGGGATTACAGGTGTGAGCCATCATGCCCCGCCAATTACTCACATTCAAAATTTGTGAGGCAGGAGTAGCTAAAATCGACTAATTTAGCCGGAATCTCACATGAAATACAATTTATTACACATAATCATAATATTGTACATCATACCTCTAGACTTATTCGTCCTTCATATCTGCTACCTTGTATCCTCAGATCTATACCTCCCCATGTCTTTTCCCCACTGCCCCACCCCTGGTAATCACTGGTTTGGTCTTTATCTCTGTATATTTGAATTTCTTTTTGTTGTTTTAAATTCCATATATAAGTAAAACCATGCAATAGTTTTCCTTCTGTGCCTGGCTTATTTCACTTTGCATAATGTTTTCCAGGTTCATTCATGTTGTGGCAAAGGGCAGTATCTCATTCTTTTTAGGGCTCAATAATATTCCATTATATATATCTACCATTTTCCTTTATCTCTTCATTCATGGACACTTAGATTTTTTCCACATCTTGACAATTGTGAATAATGCTGCAGTGACTGTGGAAGTGCAGGCATCATTATGATGTGGTGATTTTATTTCCATTGGGTATATGCACAGAAGAAAGATTGCTGGGTCATATGGCAGTTTTATGTTTAATTTATTTAGAAAACTCCAGATTGTTTTCATGATGCCTGTACCAATCTACATTCTTACCAAAAGCATAAAAGAGCTCCCTTTTCTCCACACTCTCATCAACATCTGTTATCTTTTGACTTTTTAATAATTATTTTAATGTATCACATAGTGGATTTGATTTACATTTTTCTGAGGATTAGTAATGTTGAGTACCTTTTCATATACTTGTTTGCCATTTTATTATATATTTCTGCTATGGAGAAATATCTATTCAGGTTTTTTGCCCATTTTTTAGTAGAGTTATTTGGTTTTCCACTCTTGAGTTGTAGGAGCTATTTATAAATTTTGAATATTAATCCCAGATATGTAGTTTGCAAATGTTTCCTTAATCTGCAGGCTGCCATTTTATTTTGTAGATTATTTCCTTTGCTTTTGCAGAAGATTTTATGTTTGATGTAATCTTTTTTTATGTATTTACTTTTGCTTTTCTAGCCTGAGCTTTGGCAGTGATATCCAAAAAACTCATTGCCAAAGCCAATGTCAAGGAGTTTTTGCCCTATGTTGTCCTTTAGGAGTTTTATAGTTTCTGGCCTTATATTTATATCTTTCATCCATTTTGAGTTTATTTTTGTGTATGGTGTAAGGTCCATTTTATTCTTTCATATGTTGAAATCTAGTTTTCCCAATACAATTTATTGAAGACACTGTCCTTTCCCCATTGTGTGTTTCTGGCATCTTTTACAAAAAGCGGTTGACCATCAATGTGTGGATTTATTTTTTGGCTCTCTGTTCCGTTCCAGTGCTCTATATGTCTGTTTTTATGCTAGCACCATACCTTTTTGATTAGTATAACCTTTTAATAGATTTTAAAATCAGAAAATGTGATGCTGTCAACTTCATTTTTCTTTCTCAGAATTGTGTTGGCTATCCAGGGTCTTTTATGGTTCCATATCAATTTTAGGATTGATTTTTCTATTTCTGTGAAACATGCTATTGGGATATGGGTAGGGATTGTGTGTATTAAATTTATAAATAAATTTGGGTAGTATGGATCTTTTAATAATACTAAATTCTGCATATTCATGAGCATGGAATAGCTTTCCATTTGTGTCTTCTTCAATTTTATTCATCAATGTTTTACAGTTTATTTTTTAATAAATCATTTTCTGGGTTACATTCATTCCTAGGTAATTTTTATGCTATCATAAATGGAATTGTTTTCTTGATTTATCTTTCAGTTAGGCTGTTGTGTATAAAAAACTACTAATTTTTATATGTTGATTTTGTGTATTGCAACTTTACTGAATTCATTTATTTGTTCTAACAGTTTTTTTGTGTAGTATTTGGGGAATTTTACATATAGGATCATGCCATTATTCAAAGCAAGATAATTTTACGTCTTCCTTTCAAATTTGGATGCCTTTTATTTCTTTTTCCTATCTGATCATTCTTGCTAGTACTTCTAGTACTATTCTGAATAAAAGTGGCAGGAGTGACATCCTTGTCTTGTACTGGATCATAGTGGAAAAGCTTTCACTGTTCCTCCCTTGATTATAATGTTGGCTGTGTGCTTTTAATAAATTAATTTTATTGAGAAACATTCTTTCCATATTTAAACTGCTGAGAGCTTTTATCAAGAAAGAATGTTGGAGTTTGTTAAATGCTTTTTCCACATCAATTAAGATGATCATGCGTTTTTTTCTTTCATTCTGCTAATGTGATATATCACATTGATTGACTTGTGTATGTTACCCTAGCCTTGCATACCAGAAATAATTTCACTTGGTCATCATCTATGTTTTTGATGTGTTGGTGGGTTTATTTGCTAATAATTTACTGAAGATTTTTGAATCAATGTTTATTTGTGATATTGGTCTGTAGTTTTTTCCTGTGATGTCTCTGGTGTAGGTATCAAGATGATGCTGGCCTACTAAAATGTGTTTGAAAGTGTCTCCTCTGGCTCTATTTTCACAAGAGTTTAAGAATATTTGGTATTAATTATTTTTTGAATGTTTGGTAGAATTCAGCTGTGAAGGCATCTGGTCCTAGGCTTTTCTTTATTGGGAAACTTTCTTACTACTTCTTCAATATATTTGTTATTGGTCTATTCAGGCTTTATATTTCTTCCTGACTCAATGTTGGCAGGTTATATTTTTCTAGGAATTTATTTCTATAGGTAATTCAATTTGTTGACATATAATTATTCATAATTATCTCATATGATCCTTTTTATTTCTGAAGTATCTGTGCAATTTCTTCACTTTTATTTTTGATTTTATTTATTTGAGTTTTCTCTTTTTCTCTTGATTAGACTAAGGGCTTGTCAATTTTATTTATTATTTTCAAAAAGCTAAGTCTTCACTTTATAATTCCTTCTGTGGTTTGTTTTGTTCTTTATTTCTGTTCTAATTTTTTTCTGCTGCCAAATTTGGGTTTAGTTTGTGGTTTTTTAGTTGCTTCGGGCATAATGTTAGACTATTTACTAGAGATCTTTATTCTTTTTTCATGTTGGCGCATAGGTCAATAAAATTCCTTCTTAGAACTGCTTTTGCTCTAACCCATAGGTTTTGGTATATTGTGTTTTCATTTGCATTTATCTGATAATATTTCTTAATTTTCTTTTTGATTTCTCCCTTTATCGTTTATTGTTCAGGAGCATGTTGTTTAATTTCCACATATATGTGAGTTTTCCAAGATTCTTTGTGTTATTGATTTCCAGTTTCATATCATTGTGGTATGAAATGATACTAAATACGATTTCAATATTCTTAACATTCTTAAGACATGTTTTATGGTCTAACATATGGTCTATCCTGGAGAATATTCCATGTGTGTCAAAAAAAATGTGTATTCTACTGATCTTAAATAAAACATTGTATATATGTCTGTTAGGTCCATTTGGTCAAAAGTGTAATTCAAGTTCAATATTTTCTTATTAATTTTCTTTCTGACTGACCTATTCATTGATAAAAGTGAAATAGTGAAGTTCCCTACTATTATTATGTTGCTATCTATTTCTCCCTTTATATCCATTAGTATTTGCTTTATGCATTTAGGCGCTCGAATATTGGGTGCGTATATATTTATAATGGCTGTGCTCTCTTGGTGAGTTATCTCTTTATTATTAAATAATGACCTTCTTTGTCTTCTGCAACATTTGTTGACTTGAAATCTGTTTTATCAGTTATAAGTGTAGCCACTCCTGATCTTTTTTGGTTATTATTTGCATGGAATATCTTCTTTCATTCTTTCACTTGCAGCCATATCTGTCCTTAAAGATTAAGTGGTCTCTTATAGGAAGCCAATAGTTGGATCTTGTAATTTAATGCATTCAGCCACTCTATCTTTTCATAGAAAAATTTAACCCATTTACCTTCAAGATCCTTATTGACAGGTTTCTAGTTTTGTTATACCAGTATTGTGCTTTACTTCCTCTCTTGTTGTATATCTTTGTGATTTCTATAGTGCTAAGCTTTGATATATTTTACTTTATTGTTTTTATGTCTGCTGTGCTTTTTTTTGTGATTACCAGAAAGTTTACATAAAACCTCTTACAGTTATATACTATTTTAAGCTAATAACAACTTAACTTCCATTAAATACAAAAATCTAGACTTTTACTCTCCCCACACAATATATGATATTTGATGTCACAATTTGCACCTTTTATATTGTGTATTCCTTAATAATTTATTGTAGCTTTAATTATTTTTGTAAGTTTTTACTTTAAACCTTCATACCAGATGATGTACATGATTTGGAAACCAACATTAAGATATTGGAGTATTCTGAGCCGGGCACACCTGTAATCCCAGCACTTTGGGAGGCCGAGGTGGGCAGATCACGATGTCAGGCGATGGAGATCATCCTGGCTAACATGGTGAAACCCCGTCACTACTAAAAATACCAAAAAATTAGCTGGGTGTGGTGGTGGGGCCTGTAGTCCCAGCTACTTGGGAGGCTGGGGCAGGAGAATGGCATCAACCCGGGAGGCAAAGCTTGCAAGAAGCCAAGATTGCACCACTGCACTCCAGCCTGGGTGACAGAGTGAGACTCCGTTTCAAAAAATATATATATATTTAAATATTCTGTATTTGACTGTGTATTTACTGTATCAGTGAGTTTTATATTTTTATATGTATTTGTGGTAGCAACCATCATCCTTTTATTTCTGCTCAAAAAACTCCCTTAAGCATTTCTCGTAAGACATGTGTAGTGGTAATGAATTCCCTCGGTTTTTGCTTGTCTGGAGATTTTATTTCTCCTTCATTTTTGAAGGACAGCTTTTTGCTAGGTATAGGATTTTTGACTGACAGTTACTTTGCTTCAGCACTTTGAATATATCATGTTATTCTCTCCTGACCTGCAAGATTTCTGCTGAGAAATTCACTTTTACTTTAATATAGATTCCCTTATATGTGACTTAATGCTTTTTTCTTTCTGCTTTTAAAATTATTTTTGTATTTGACTGTTGAAAGCTTGATTATAATGTATCTTAGAGAAAATTTCTTTGCCTTGAATCTTCATGGGAACTTTTGAGCTCCATGGGTCTAGATGTCCGTATCTCTCTGAAGACTTGGGAAGTTTTTAGCAATTATTTTATAAAGTAAGCTTTCTGTTCCTTTCTCTGTCTCTTCTCATAAAATTTCAATAATGCAAATATGTGTTCACTTAAAGGTGTTCCATAAATCTTGCAGGTTGTCTTCTTTCTTTTTTATTATATTTTTCCTTTTTGTTCCCTTTAGTGAGTCCCTTCAAAAGACTTAATTCAGTTTAAAGATTCTTTATTTTGCTTGAGCTAGTCTGCTATTGAAGCTCTCAACTGTATTTTTTATTTCATTGATATAATTCTTTAGCTTTAAGATTTATGTTTTGCTTTTTAAAAATATCTTTTTTGTTGATTTTCTCAGATCATAAATTAATTTTCAGAATTTTTTTTTTTTTTTTTTTTGAGATGGAGTCTTGCTCTGTTGCCCAGGCTGGAGTGCAGTGGTGCGATCTCAGCTCACTGCAAGCTCCGCCTCCCGGGTTCACATCGTTCTCCTGCCTCAGCCTCCCTAGTAGCTGGGACTACAGGCACCCGCCACCATGCCCGGCTAATTTTTTGTATTTTTAGTAGAGATGGGGTTTCACCGTGTTAGCCAAGATGGTCTTGATCTCCTGACCTCATGAGCCGCCCACCTCGGCCTCCCAAAGTGCTGGGATTACAGGCGTGAGCCACCGCGCCCGGCCTAATTATCAGATTTTATTAATTTCTGTTTGTATTATCTTATGCCTCTCCAAATTTCCTTAAAATCATTATTTTGAATTTCTTTTCAGGTGATTTGTAAATTTCTATTTCTATTTCTCTGGGGTCAGTTACAGTTTCTTTGCTGTTTGATGTTTCCTTGCATTTTGATGTTTCTTATGTCCTTGCATTGATGTCTGTGCATCTGTTGGTGAAGCCACCTGTACCAAACTTTACAAAGTGGCTATTGTAAAGAAAGATTTTTACCTATAGATGAATCTGAGGGTGCCAGTTGGACTGGATGTGATAGTTATCTTTCTGTATGAGCTCAGTGGTATAATATTTGTGCTGTTTTTTCAGTTGTGTTCAATGTTAGCAATGACTGCTGGTGTCCTCAGTAATTTATATTGTGGGAGTTTGTGGCAGTGGTATTGGCTGCTTAGGTGATTAGGGCAACGGCTTTAGGGATTTTGCTGTTTTTTATTTCTTCACAGTGGGGAGTCTTAGCTGGGGGGATGTCTCTTGCTATTGGGTCTGACATGGCTCACAGGCAACCGTAGTGGCACTGGCATCTAGGGCTCAGAAAGAATTTGGAGATGGGTTCCTGGGCTCAGAAACTTTGTAAAACTCTGTTGCACTTGAAACTTGAGGTACAAGTTTATCATTCAAGGCATAAGTGGATGCTGTTCTCCCACTAAGTTAGGATCTGTTGCTCTGAGGCAGATTCCAGCAGCTGGGGCCCAGGGATCTGGGGTTTAGCTGTGGTTATGACCCTGGAGGGCAAGGTACACCAATAGCATGACTCCAGGCAAGAAAGCTTGAGCCCTGGGGAGCACAGCACAGTTGCAATTCAGGACCCAGAACTGACAGGGCACAGGGGCAGCTTGGGTTCTGAAGGATGAGAGGATGCGGTACCAGCAGTGGTGACTCTGGACCCTAGGGAATCGCAGTAGTCCAGGCTTACGAGGATAGATGCAGCAGCAGCAAAAAAAAAAAAAAAAACAGAAATGGCAAGATGTCACTGTGACTCGGTCCCTGAGGGGCAAGGAGCAACACAGTGATAACCACTCCTTGAAGCGATACATTTTCTCAGCAATTTGAACTGCAGGGAGCTAGTCCAGATCTGGGTAAGCAGGGTACTGTGGCAGTCTGACCTTAAAGTCAGGATGGCACAGCTTAGCTAGGGCTCTGATTCTCCAAGATACAAGTTATTGTATCTGTTTGGCCCCAGCAAGAACAGTTACAACAGTCAGTGAAGGCTCTGAATCCCTGAGGATGAGGTGCCATGCCAGATGTGGTGCTGAAAGATGCAATTTCTCTAGTGTGTGAGAGGTTGGTAGCCCCTGAGGGGTAAGGTGCTGCATCATCTGTGGCATGGGGTGGCACAACTGCTCACATGTGCCAGAGGCCTGAGGTCACCAAGAGTCATAGTGTTGTCTCAATTGTTGCATCAAGGGGCATTAAGGCTCCAGTGTTTGAGAGAGACCTGACATCCTCAGGGGGTGGGGTACTGGGTCTGTTCTGGAGCCAGGGCACTACCTCTCCAGTATTTCAAGCCTCCAGGTCTGGTACTTAGCTCAGCCCTAAGGGGAGAACATGCCAGTGACTGGGATGGGGTGGGAGATGGAGCAGCTCTGTTGTAACTTGGCTGTAGAAAATATGGAGCACAATCTCTGTTTGAGTATGGCATGCTACCAGCTGGTCATGGTGCAGTGGTAACTGAAGCTCAAGAATGATGGGACGCAATGGCTACCACCCTCACAGCAGGATGCACTCTAGCAGTGGCTCTAGTTCCAAGATGGCGCAGAGTAATAGCAGCACGATCCTTGGGGATCATGTAGGGCACAACACTATCTCCTTCCCTGGGTGCAGTTCAGTGTGTGGACTTCAGGGGGCTACCTAACCTGGACCTAGCCCAGTACCTGTAAAGACTATAGCAATCTCCAGTAGCAAAGACGACAGGTGACCGTGGTGGTGATGGGGGCTGCTGGGGTCCTCTTTCATACCTTTTTGTCTGTAGGAAAAGTCCCTTCTGGTTCCAACATGATCCCAACTAGGGGGAAAACCCAACAAAGTGTTTCCTTCCCTTTTCTATGTGGCCATCCTAGGCTTCTGTGCTCTACAGGATTTCTGTTGCTTCTTTGCTCTTCTCTGGTGGTCTTCTTTGGATATTTTGGTTGAAATACAGTTGCTTATTTATTATTTTGCATTTTGTGCTGGGGAAAGAGTACTAGGAGCTTCTAGTCCTCTATCTTGCTGCCATCAATGAAAATAGAAGTTTCTTAAATTGTCATAGGGTTAGCTTTCTGTAGCCTACACATCCTCTCACCACCACCTCATCATTAACATGTAGCCATAGAATATATTATGTTCATTTTATGATTGTAGGATGTTGCATATGCATAGAGCATGGTTACTCCCCTTTGTACACTTAAATTATTCCTTTTATCCTTCAAGATGTAATTCAAGTGTTATCTCCTTAGGAAACCTTCCTGACTACTTTAATTCAACTGGGAGCTCTTACGCTGTGCTGAAATACTCTTGGGGAAAAAAACCCTGTCATACCCCTGCCTATCACAATTGTTAGATTTTAAGAAATCTAAGGAAGCCATGGGAGTGTGATCTTTCCCTCAGAAAAGAGACTCTGGCTTGTTTACCTCCCTATCCTCAGTACCCAGCAGAATTCTTTGCAATCAGTTTGGCACTAAAAACCATCTGTTAAATAAATGAGTGGATGAGTAAGTGAATGAAGGGTTGAAGGATGGCTATACTGATGGGTGAATAATGTACGAGTTTGGGAGAAGAGTTAGGACTTCTATTTTTAAAAGAAAAAATATGAGGATATTATTCTTGATAACATATTGATAGCTTCTTATACTCATTTTGACAAATAGGAAGTAACATATCTGGGTGATGAGAATATACTGTGAGGAAGAGTCAACCTAACATCAATGACCTGAGACTAAATCATTAGCTTAGGAGCTCTGGGAGATGAATGTTTAATACACTCAATTGCTTAGTCACTCTTTTTTCATTGCCATTTATCATTGACATTCCTATAACTGCTAGACATTATATATGCAAGGAAAAAGATAGAGACATTATGGCATACTCAACGTAAAAAGCATATCTTGAATTCATGTTACTGTCTCAGCAAAGGCATTGTCACATATTAGGTATTCTGGGTCAAGGCTGCTCCCTGAAACTATGAAGCCTCTGCTTTTCTTAGGCACAATGCCAGTTTGATGTGGACCATAATGGAAATCTGTAGCACTGAAAGTTATTCAGGGCATTTCCCTTGAGAGTCCTATCTGCTATGCGCTGGGCCTACATGACATTACACTAGGGCATTCCAGAGAACAGAAATATTACAGCTGGCCTATAGCCTGGAAGATGACTTCTTCATAATAATATTTCAAGGGGAACTTATTTTGCCAGAAATACAAAGACATGTATGGCCAAGGGTTTTCTAAGTGACTGCTCCTGTTAGAGCTTTGGTACCTAGCAGTCTTTAGGCTGGAATTACCTTTATGAAACTGCTTGAGTATATATTTTAGGATATCATAGACAAAACATATGGTTCAAAATGTAATTAAATGCTAAACTAATAATGCCAAAAATACATACAATCTAATAGCAATCTAAGAGACCATCTTGAGGCCAGAATAATGGGGAAACAGGACAAGTGAACAAGTACGGTAGGAAAGATAGATAAAAGGGAAGCATATTTCTGGAAAGATCCAGTTCAGAATAGTTCAATCACAGAGCATAGGATTATATAGTATTGGCAGCCATCAGAAACAGGTTTTCATGATCATAGTAGCATGATTCTATTGCTGATCTGTTCCCAAAGACTTGAGGACACGGTGCCACTTAATGATACATGACAGAGTGTGCTGTCTTGGATGTCTTTTCCATGGGGAAGTCAGTTTGAGTTCAGGATCCAGATAAGAAGACAGTCTCACTGACAAAAATGCTTGAATGCATTTTTGTTGTTCCCTCTCTCATTTCACAAACCTTGAACTTAAAAGGCCCAGGTCAGAGTGAATTTTATAATACTTCCCTAGATTTATAAAAGAAATTTTTGAGAATACTGTAAAAAATTTTCAAATGTTATTAGAAGTTTATTAGCTGATTTGTTACATGGGTAAACTGTGTGACACTGAGGTTTGGGATTCCAAAGATCCAATCACCCAGGCCAGAAGCACAGTATGCAACAGGTGATTGTTCAGCCCACATTCCCTTCCTTTCCTCCCCCATTTAGTGATCCGCAGCCTCTATTGTTTTCATTTTTACAATCATGTGTATTCAAAGTTCAGTTCCCACTTATAAGTGAGAACATGCAGGATTTCATCAAAGGTCTAACATCCAGAATCTACAAGGAATTTAAACAAATCAACAAGCAAAAAACAAACAGTCCAATTAGAAAACAGGCAAATAACATAAACAGAAACTTTTCAAGAGAAGACATAGAAGTGGCCAACAAACATGAAAAAATGCTCAACATCACTACTCATCACAGAAATGCCAGTCAAAACTACTATGGGATACCGTCTCACACCAATTAGAATGGCTATTATTAAAAGATAAAACAACAACAGATGTTGACAAGGCTGCAGAGAAAAGGGAACACTTATACACTGTTGGTGGGAATGCAAACTAGCTCAGCCACTGTAGAAAGCAGTTTAGAGATTTTTAAAAGAACTTAAAATAGGACTACCATTCAACCCAGCAATCCCACTAGAGTATATACCCAAAGGAAAATAATGCATTCTATCATAAAGACACATGCCTATGTTCCCAACAGCACTATTCACAACAGTAGACATGAAATCAACCTAAGTGGCCACCAACAGTGGACTGAATCAAGAACATGTGGTACATATACACCATGAAATACCAAGCAGCCATAAAAAAGAATGAGATCATGCCCTTTGCAGCAACCCGGATGGAGCTGTAAGCCATTATACTAAGCAACCAAACACAAGAACAGAGAAGTAACTCTTAAAAAGAAAAAATGAAGATCCAGAAGCAAGAAGGAATTAGACCTAGACATCTTAACACAGGACAAGAACAATATAAAACATATAGAAATAAATCTAAACTGGGGCTATATCCCTTAGTTCTACCAAGTCACCATCAGTTTTTTGGAGGAAAAGCTCTAGGAAAAGATGTGGAAACTCATAGTTTTGCATATGTACAGTGAGCTGATTACAATCCTTTTTGAAATTGTGGATTTAAGCTTCAATATCAACAAACTCCTTTGCCAACTTCACCAAATAGTCTTGCATTGAAAAGAATAACTACAAATGTCAATGTCTTGATATTACGTGTGTGTGTGTGTGTGTGTGTGTGTTGTTTGAAAAGGACTATACACATCTGATAATTGGAATTAAAATTTTGTTGTCCAATGTGAACAAAATGAGGCAAGAAGCATGTGGTGAGGGATAAATTAGTAAAATACATAGTATGTGCACTGCCTGGTTCATAATAAGAGCTATTCCTGCTCCAGGGAGTATTCCACAATTTTGTCTTGAGTCTTCTTTATGTTGATGTGATTCATAAAACATGGAAATAATGAAATTCCTTCATAACTTAATTTATAAAAATATATTAATGTATTGGTTTGACAAAATCATTTCATATATATTAGCTCAAGAAATAATGGCCATTTAGAAGAACAGCTGTCACTCAGGAAACGCGTCTACTGAACTGCTACTGTGTGTGCGGTATCATGATACTTTGAGTAGAAAGACATCACCTACTTGGTTTTACCCCCCAAAGGATTTATAGTAAAGAAGATGATTATGACCTCTCAATTCACAGAAGAAAAGCCTGATGCCCAGAGAGATCATATTACTTGATTTCACATCATCATCATCATCATCATCAAGTATAAAATTCTCCTGGAAAGAAGTATAAGGATTTTGTTTTAATGAGAGAGAGAAAAAATTAAGGTAACCCACTGAGTAAGGAAACATAGAAGGAAGAGAGTAAAGAGAGTACAAGGAAGAGAATAGTGATACTTTGGGAGAAACATTAAGAAGGGCTGGAAACTGAAACCTCATCATCCTCATATGACTCCTGTCCCAGTGTTTCTGCTGCTGCCTTCCTTTTTCTCATTAAAAACATAAAATATACTCTTTTCTTCCTAACTCTTTCATTCAGAAAAAACTGTAAGTTTTAAGGAAAATAAAATTATATGAAAGGAAAAAATAAATTAATCCATGGGGGAGAAGCGACTGCCCTGGGACCTTTGGCAAAAATCTTTTTTTTTTTTTTTTTAACCACTGGGATAGATTTTTCATCAAGTCCTGAAAGCCATTCTATGAGAAATGATCTCAATAACATTTTAAAAAGGACAATATTATTCCAATTCTAGCTGTGGATTCATTACTGTGCTTTTGATCCATAATGTTTGAAGCATCAATTATCCCTTTTGTGACAAAAAGAGTGAATTTATGACCCATGGCAGCAAAAACAATAGTTTCCCTTTCAGAGCCATCTGCACAAATTTATTTCTCTTACTTGATTATTTAATTGTACTCCTTAATCAGCTGTTCAAACACTTGAATTCTCTCAAGGCCCTCTTTCTCTTTCTCACCCCCACCTTCCCTGCCCCCAGGGGCAATCAATAATCACTACAGTATGTGTCCTTCCTTTGTAAAAATATTAATGCTAAAAATCTCCATGTGAGTACGTCTGATTATTGTGCTCGGCAGGCGACCTTTCCTGTTTCTTTCCTCTTCCAAAACATCCTCTAACCAACTTATGCTAAGTAACTATAGCTGAAAAGATAAAACTTCAAATTGTGTTTTACAATAAGAATTTCAATACTGTCCAAAGCAAGAAAACACAAAAACAAAAACAAAGGGGGGTGGGGAAAGGGGTTGTTACAAAGTTTTTTTCAGAATTTAATCTTTTCGAATAAACATTATGCTCCTAATGTTAAATGATAGGTCATTTAATAATTTGGGGACTTGTTATAATAGCAATATGATTAATACTTACAACCCTGCTTATGCAGTTTTTTGGAGTTATTTTTCTAAATTAATTAGATGAAAAAAAATGAGCTCCAAAGTGGATTGATTGTACACACACCAGGGTGTCTACAAACAATGCATTGGGATGTAGGAAGAAAATTGTAGAACTCATTTTTCTACTCACTCTTTTACTTAAAAAATACATTTCAAACTTATTCTTCATACACAAACTGACACTCATTTCTTTACTTGGTTTATTCATTACAAATGATACATGCAAAATTCTGACGCAAACATGAAAGTGAGTAACCATTAACCATGAATGTGGTTAATTTTATAAAAAGAAGATTTTTAAGCAGTAAAACCTTCACAAAAGTTTTTAATACAATCGAGTGTGATCATAAAAAATAATGTGTAGCTCGGCCGGGCGCGGTGGCTCACGCCTGTAATCCCAGCATTTTGGGAGGCCGAGGCCTGCCGATCACGAGGTCAGGAGATTGAGACTATCCTGAATAACACGGTGAAACTCCGTCTCTACTAAAAATACAAAAATTAGCTGAGCGTGGAGGCGGGCGCCTGTACTCCCAGCTACTCCATAGGCTGAGGCGGGAGAATGGCGTGAACCCAGGAGGCGGAGCTTGCAGTGAGCCGAGATCGCACCACTGCACTCCAGCCTGGGCGACAGAGCGAGACACTGTCTCAATAAATAAATAAATAAATAAATAAATAAATAAATAAATAAATAAAATAAAAACTTGTGTAGCTCATGAACTTTCATAAGGTAACTAATAGGAAAAACCATAGAACGGTTGTTGAACTTAGTGAGATAATTTTTTTTTTCCAAAGATACGGATTTCAATTTTTCTGACCTTAATTGCAGCAAGTGGCTCCATAGCCATGAAAAAGGAATCCATGAAAAAAATGCATGTAATTTGTCCTTTGAAGGTAAAGTAGATATTATTGCATTGAAAAATTTTAAACCTAAGTTTTCAAAGTTGTAGGAAAACATTCCACTACTAATGGTATTCTATCATGTAAACAATGACCTCTTTGGTTATTTTAATAAACAAAATACAAACATAATTTTTGAAATAGCATTTATTTGTTTTTATCACTTATTTTTAAGATTAATATTTTGTGTATTTTTCTACTAAATATAAAAATAACTATTAAACGGATAGATAGCATAGGGAGCAATTATTTTGATTGATAAAGCTATATGGTCATCAAAATATGGCAAAAAATCTAAATGGAAAAATTATACAGTAATGAAGAAACTACAAAATTCATCAAATCTAAATATCCCCCTTTTCATATATGTAAACCAAGGCATCGGAAGTTATTTCACTAGCCCAACTCCACAATGCTTTTTAAGTGCAGGCTGGCCTGAACTCAAGTGTCTGGACTATGTTTAAAAGCACCACTCATGAGACTGTATGATCTGACTATTTTTTTCTTCCTAGCCTTATCACTTAATATTTTAGACATTTTGAACTGTTTGCATCACCAGGTATACTCCATGAACTTTCTTCCCCCATCTTTGCATCTGTCCTGTGTTGTTTTTAATCTCATTTGCCCTTCTTCAGAATCTTTGCTGTTCTTCCTAGTTTATCTTTCACAGACTCAGCACAGACATCACTTCTTTGAGAACATAAAAGGATATATATGACAAAATAAAAATAAACTTTCACAATATTGTCTAAACTCTCATTGTATAAACAAGCAGGCCCAAATAAGTAATACAACATAGATCACCCAGTGTCCCCGTATCATAATCCAGTGATTTTTTTTTTTTTTACTTCCACTAAATAATTTCCAACTATGATAACATTGGCAACCAATAAAATATGACTATTTTATATCCGATTACTCATTATAAATGCTTTAGCGTAATTTGTACCTAAAATTAATCACAGAAGAGAAAATAGATTAGTTTTCCAATTAGCTCTTAAAGTGCTAATAATCAGATCTATTTGCATGGCTTATTAAATGTTTCTTACAGCATCTTTAAAAAGCGATTTATAACTTTTCTATTAGTATACAGAAGCAAAGATATTGAAAAGATTTATTCAGTAATTCAGGGCAAACCTGAATAAGTGCAAGCGGTGTTTTACATAAGTCAATTTGTGCTTAATTTACCTGTCACAGAGTTGGTTTTCTTCTGTTGAGCAGATCTGAAACATTTTTACTGATTAGGGTTTTGCAACAGAGGATTTCAAAATGCAAATGTATCTACAGCAAGATGTGCCAAGGTAAGAAAACTTCTAGTATGCGGTTCTAGGTAGACAGGTATGTTCCCAACTCTACCTTCTCCCGTTTCCTCTTTAATTTTTCGTCAGTTGGAGTTCGAGCCTCCAAAGGTTATAACTAGTACTTTGAATAAAACATGGCCTTTGTGAAAGTTCTAATTTAGTGTTTCATTTTGTTAGGCAAATGTAATTTAAAATGATCATTTAAACAATAATAATAGTTGAAGAGCAGGCATAAGATTTTTGCCACACAGAACAGTTATGCTTAGGTGTGACCCTTTTTCTGGGAAATTGAACTCAACTTATTTTAGAAACCTCCACCTGGTTCAATATCTAAAATTCAATTGTCATGCGCGTCTGTGTGAAGAGACCACCAAACAGGCTTTGTGTGAACAATAAAGCTTTCTAATCACCTGGGTGCAGGCAGGCTGAGTCCGAAAAGAGTCAGCGAAGGGAGATAAGGGTGGAGCCGTTCTATAGGATTTGGATAGGTAAAGGAAAATTACAGACAAAGAGGGGTTGTTGTCTGGCCGGCGGGAGTGGGGGTCACAAGGTGCTCAGTTGGGGAGCTTTTTGAGCCAGGATGAGCCAGGAAAAGGACTTTCACAAGGTAATGTCATCACTTAAGGCAAGGACCGGCCATTTTCACTTCTTTTGTGGTGGAATGTCATCAGTTAAGGCGGGGAAGGGCATTTTCACTTCTTTTGTGATTCTTCAGTTACTTCAGGCCATCTGGGCATATACGTGCAAGTCACAGGGGATGCAATGGCTTGGCTTGGGCTTAGAGGCCTGACATTAATCATGTCTAATTTTGTAGGTAGTCCTTTAGCTCTTAGGTTAGACACTTAACTATTCAGTCAATTATGTATTTTTCTCAATAGTCTTCTCTTTCTTTTTGTTTTTTTGTTCTTTTTTTTTTCCTCTGAAATGATATAAATTTATGAGTCGGGGAGAGTATAGTTTATTTATTGCCCTGGCATTAATGGAAACTTCTTTTTTACCATTGTTTTTTTAACAGCACTGGCTTCCACCAAGACTAACTCAGTCTACTTGGTCTTCATCATCATATGCTACCATCTTCTGCTGATATCAATGACATTTCCATGACCTCTGGTACCCAAGTCTGTACCTTATCGTGCAGCACTATCTCTTTGTTCTGCTCAGCAATTCTCAGGGAATACTGCACTCACTAACTGAACCTAGGGAACATTCATAGACACTCTCACATAGCAATGGGATACAAGGGTTCTCTGAATCTGCCTTTGGGCCCATTCTCTTTGGCTCCACACTTACCCATTGTTAACACAGTCAAGGTTTGGTCTGGATATACGGTTACTCTAAGAGAGTCTAATTTCTCCATGCTACAAGCTGGAGAGGTACAAGGCTCTCTGTCTCAGGCCTGACTGAACCCACTCTCACATCTACCTTTTGCAATTCTGTCTTGGACGCTTTCCTTTTATTATGCCTTTTGTTATGCATTTATTGTGGCAGGAAAATGAGCTCTTATCTAATTCATACATTCTATTTCTGATGAGGTTCAGGTATAATCTCTCTGCTCTGACATCTCTAACCTTTTAATATTATAGAATCCAAAATCCCTTTGTCTACAAAATTCTGATATTTTCCACAGAGATTCTCCCCATATCAAGCATCTGTATATTAAAACAATATATCCAGATATTTACTTGCCTTGTCTTAAGTCTATGTCAACCTTTTCCCAGAAGTGATGAATGCCACTGATTCACTGGCCAAACGGCCTCAGTATGATGGGAAAATTTTTATTTCTTAAAGAAAAATAAATAAAACTCAGTTATCTCAAAGTATTATTATGTTGTTAGATCTTATATTAATTTGCAAATTTGAAATTCTTTTGGCAAGTAAAATGCGTATTTTATGCATGGAGACAGAATCTACCCAAACATCTCAGTTATAGCTAGAAATAATGATAAGAACCCTAAACTGCAAACACTTTTTAGGACTTGCATTCACACAAATAAGATAGAACATTTATAATGCTATCATAGTGGGATCTGGATAGACCATTTATAAATCAATTGAATTAGTGAGCAAAGTTCTTAACATTTCAGGGATATATTCTGAACTGCAACATATCCTTATCCAGGTAACAATAAGCTTGACAATATATGTGAGAATTCTACTCTTAAGACTTTTAGGAAATACAGATCAAATCCTATGAACAACAAATTCTATTATATCCAAATACTGTAACATGAAACTTTCAAAAGTATACTTATTTCAAGGGATATTAAATATAACTGAATTCTAGTGCAGTAAAAGAATCCAATAAGTCCTCCAGTACGATGATGGGATTTGAAATCAAACAGAGCATTTTAACAGTGTAATTTCATTTCATGCTCCTGCATTTTGTCCAGATATTAAGATTTAAACATGGAATCAGCATGACCAATGCTTTATGTAGGTTGCTTTTAATTTTTAAAGAGTATACAATGTCATGAAATGGATCTTTCTTTTGTGGTACATCAAAAAATTGATACACACATCTTTCAACAACAAAAAATAATAATCTGATCTGATTATATTTTCCCATGGGTTGACAGCCTTGTTATAGATATCAAAATTTCCTTCACAGACTCTTTGATGTATCTCTTAAGAGTATTGTGTGGCCATCAGTTACGGTGTCTGTCTTGGTGAAATTCAATCGGAATTGTGAAGGAGCTAGTTTTCTTATCCTTATTAAGGAACCTCTTAGTTAACCTGCAACTGCTGTCAATGCTGGCATTCAAGTTTTTTAAAGAATCTTTTTTGAAATTTTATTACCACAGTTTTACTTTAAATACTTAGCAGAATCAAGATGAGCTCTGTAATTCATCTACCTTCCTAAAGTAAATAAAAAATATGAAAATAACATTGGGATATAATCCTACTGTTTAAATTTGTTTCTTTCTCTTTAATCTCACAGTAATGACTCCCTTCCTTACAAATTCTATTGCATCTACTACTCGGTCTAAAACTGTCTTTTTGTTCTTGCGAACTGTTTTATCCTCATTATGAGAGAGAAGCTCAATTATTTATAAGAACATTCATCGAATTATTTTCAGTATGTTGGAAGTAGAAGTATCATCTTGTGTTCTTTTCCATCTGTAACACATATGCCATCACTTGTTCATGCCTAAAATGTGTTTTCTAAAGTATGACTTTATTAAAGTGTATGTTAAGCCTTAAAATAGTCTGCTACTAAATAAAACTACCAACTGTGATTATAATAAGTTTAACTTTTTGAGAATTTATTTCAATTAAAACAAGAAAATTCAAATTAAAATATTAATTGCATTTCTATAGTAAATTAATTACATTAATTACTGGAGGAAAGACATAAAGATGAGTAACATTCCGTTTTTGCCCTCAGAGAGCTTACACTCATCCCAACGGGAAGGACAAACAGTTGGAAAAAACCAAACTCCCGAAGTTTTTTCAAGTCAAATGAGATAGGTAATTTGACAGATCTATTAACAAAGACATTTAGTAGAACAAAGGGGAATCAGGAAACCTTTTACAAATGGGCTACTCTTTGGTATGGACTTTGAAAATAAGTGTGGTGGAGATTGCTAGCTGCTTACCTAAATCCGTCCTCATTTTCTTCCTGGGCACACATCTAGACTACATTTCCAACTTACCTTGCAATTAGATTTGTTCGTATAACTGAATTCTATTAATTGGATGGCAACAAGTGTAGGAAGTGTTACTTTCAGGCCTGGACTATTAGAATATCTTCTTAATGTGTTTTTCCCTACTGCCTAATTGGAATAAAGAGCCCCATACGGTGACTTGAAAGCTAGGAAATGGTAGACCCTTCAATTTCCTGAATGCCTGTGTGAAACAGGGCCAGTCAGTCAACTGATCACCTACTGAGTCCTATTACATAAGCAAGCAATCAATTTGTGTTTGAATATGATACATTTGGACATCTATATGTCCAGCAGCTAGTTTACCATGATTAATACAGATTGGTAACATTCTAGTAAGTGTTATTAGACATGAAGTTAAACGGCATTATTCTGGTAGAGGAAATAATACGCCTAAAAGAATAAAACTAAAAAACATGACTCTTATTCATGATGGTCTAGCAGTCCAATTGGGCTGAAGTATGTTATAAATAGGAAAAAAGTAACAAGATTCAAAATGAGGGATTAGGTTGATTGAAAAGAATACTTAGTCATACCAAAGTATATATATTTTTTCCATTCAAATTCCCATTTTTCTGTTGTGGTCATAAATTTATTTTTCCATTTGCCCCTTTGTCCCTGGAATACATATAACCAAATGCAGATGTCTCAGTTCTAGCTTTGACTGGTTTTGACTGTTTTCCTTTGTATTGCTATATCCTGTCTTTCTTTTTCTAGTCTACTTATAATGCTGAGTCCAACAAACCGTAATCTACAGAAATACTAGTACATAATGTTTGCGTGAATATCTAAAAGGCTCCTGGGGTAGAATAGGAAAGTGATTATAGGTATAGAATCAGAATCTATTTTTGTTTTCTTCTTTTATTTTCCCATTCTCACTTACAGGTAAGGGTTAAGTTTGAGCTGTAAGCATTTTTTTTTCCTACTACCCAGTGGGATTTTTAAAAGTCTTTTTCTCATTTATATGGAAGATCATACACATTTTAGTAGTATTTGCATGGAATGCTTATACAGGATGGCAGTTACAAATTATTCCTTTCTGTTTTTCTTCAGCAGATTATAACTATCAACGGCAAAACACTACTTAAAACTCATATTAGCTCACTTAACCCAAATTACAATCTTACAAGGTAGATACTATTGTTTGCCTGATTTTATTGGTAAACTGACACTTTGACGGAAAGTTAACTTGCTCTAGGTTTCCAAGCTGATAAACAGTAGAGTCATGATTTGAACTCAAGCAGACTACAGAGCCCCAGCTCAGCTCATAAACACAACCCTGTGATAGAAACCAGCTACATACACAACAATTGTCTCAGTGCATCTGTCCTACTAGAACAAAATATCATACACTGGGTAATGAATAAACAATAGAAATGTATTTCTTACAGGTCTGGAAGCTGCGAATTTCAAGATTCAAGTTTCGATGTCTGGTGAGAGCCTTCTTCCGGTATTCTCACATTGTGGAAAAACAGAAGGGCAAAAAGGGGCCAAACTATCTCCCTCTAGACCTCTTATAAGGCGGGAATCCATTCATGAGGGCAGAGCCCTCATAACCTAATCACCTCTCAAAGAATACTCCTCTTAACACTGATGCATTGGGAATTAAGTTTCAACATGAATTTTGGAGGGGACATAAACATTCAAACCACAGCAGCAATCAATTTTCTCCATTTGACCACACAGGAAGACTGCATTTTCCAGTCCTCTAGAAGGTTTTAGCACTAGTGACCACTTCTGGGAAGAAATCTAGAAAGTCATAAGATGTCATCCATTTTTTTTTTTTTTTATTCCTTGCTCTATTAACTGGCTGAATGAAGAGGATGCAGTGGCAACGCAAGGTGCAAGGAACCATGATCCCTGAAGTATATGGAAGGCCATCTGCCAAACGCCTGATTAGTCTGTGAGGGTAGAACAAGAAATAAACCTTTATTGTGTTAAGCACTGATAATTCTGAGTTATTTATTATAGCAGCTAACATTAATTGCTTGGATGATTGCATGGTTTATATCTAATGAGAACAATTTAAAATTTGAGGACTTTAATCTTCAGCACGTTTTGTTTAGCTTTCTGATTTTTTCTTGTCCTGTGTCATTTTTCCAGTTATTTCCTTGTTCATATCTTCAATTAGCATTTTTCTTTGTTCCCAAGAATATCCTCTAGGAAAAAATCTTTTGGTTCTACATCATGTGTGCTTTGATCAATTTTCCATTAACTACTATCTCGTTTGAATTACCCACATAAAGCTTCCACACTCCAAATATCTGTCTGTGAACCACTCTCTGTGTTAGAATCTACTTCCAATATCTGATTCTTTAAATTCTACACATGTGATTCTGGTTTGATCTTAAAATCCTAAAATAACTTCTAGAAATTACAAACTATAATTACTACTACAAAAATTTTAGTTTTTAATTATATTTCTACCTTTTCTGCTACTTCCTTTTAGTAGCTTTTAATGATACATTACATGAAAATAGTGGTGAAACTAGAACTGCTTGTCAGACCTAGTTTCCACAAACTGGAACCTCAGAGAGTAAATGAATATCATATGCATTCTTTTATGAATACACAGAAATGCAAGCGATTTGTTCATTGAGCTCTTCGTTTGCAGGAATAATTAAAACACACATACACACACACAAAAAAAAACAAATAAAAAAATGGTAGGCACTCTAGGCCACATGCCCCTAATCTCCATTTGCCCTAACTTTCCCCATAAGAATATAGTAATTCACACAAGGCTGAATTTGAATCTTCTTAATGTATACATACATTATAAGTGTTAAGGATTTAAAAATGCAATACTGCTAGTCTTCTAATTTCAATTACACATGGTACAAAGCAATTTAACCTTTCAGAGATAATCCCATCTACTTTGAATAATAGCAAATTTGGAGTTACAAAACACATAAGCTAAAAATCAGAGATGTAACTGTAATGCAAATAATGTAGTAATTATTACAATAGAGGAATGCACAGAGATGTGATAGCCCCAAAGAGGGAACATTGGAGAATAATCTAGTGGGTTACATAGCAATTTTCTACGCAGAATGAGAAGAAAATATGTCTAGGTTTGAAGTATAATGAGTGTTATTAGGAAAATAGAAAGAAGGCTGATGATAATCGAAGTTTAGGGCCGCTATGAAGTATCAGAAAATTAGACTACAAACTACGTAGAGGAATAAATTTGTGAAGCCTTGTAGTGGTAGGTGCTACCAGTTCCCTACCCAGATCTCCTTCCCCTTACCAGCATCTTCATCCCCCAGCAAATGTTAGCGTTGGCCTCCAACAACTAATTGCTACACTCTTCTCAGAAGAACTGTCCCCTGGTCTAAAGGACTCACCTTTCCCATAGATGCTTTGGAGGTTACTCCTAGGGGTTGGCCCATTGTCAGTGACTGAAGTGGGGTAGAAAGGAATGCATGGCCCCTTGGTCTTGTGTGAATGATTCTGTAGTGATATTCATGTTCTAGTGGTCTGTGTTATTCAGGATTCGATCAGACAACTGATCATTTTTAGTTATATGGAATAAGTAATTTTGCATTAGACATATGAAATTGTGAAAGATCATGAAGTAGTCTAAGGAAGACAGTTGCCTCTGAATCTGGTGGTAGATTGAAGTTGTTAAAATTCATCAGAGTGGCTGTTAGTAAGAAGTTAGACATAAAGAACAAACTACAGCTCATGAAGGGAGGCTGGAACCAAGGAACACAAACTCAACCTGTGTCTGTCTCCCTCTGACTCCAATCATGATAATGTAACTGACCTGTTGATGAAGCTGGAGACCAGCACCAGGAAGGTCTCTGAACATTCATCTGATCTAGAATTTAGGGAACTGAAGGAAGAAATCAAACGAGAGCATGGAACCAGCTGCCATTTCGACTAGGCCTGTGAGCCACGGGATCAGCAATAATGGGAGCTATCTGCAACAGCATCTTGCGCCCTTCACTGACCTGCAGGGTAGAATGGCACTTACTTTCCTCTGCCTTCTAAATTTTATGCAGATATTACTTGTAGTCAACCATAAACCCAAAGATACAAAGGGGAAAGGATTCTCGAAAATGTAATTTCAACTTAACTACGTTGACACAGTATAGAACGATGACAAGATCCCCATAGTATCAGCTGGAACACATAACCTTACTTAGACTTTACACAGACTTCAACTCAGCACATATCCTACTATGATTCTTCTTCTGCCTATTTTGCTTCCCAGATATCCACAAATTCAGGTGAAAGCATTACATCAGCAAATCCCTTACACAATAATTCTGTCTTGGTCTCTGTTTCTAGATAACCTAACCTAAAGTGGCCCTCATCATGATACTGAATTGTGACTCTATTTCATAGTCAATAGGGAGATATTGATAGCTATTTTTGTTCATTGGTGATAAACTTATTAGATAGGTGACACAGGATAATCAGTGAACCAAGATGCCAAGGGTTTTAAAATGCGCTAATAAAATACTGCTAATTAAACTATAAAGCCATGCTTTTGGATTACTAAAAATTATCTTATAGTTGCTAAAAGAGCTATTTATTTTTTAAATTAAGTAAACAGATTTTTATTATTAATTGGTATCACGTTTATCAGTACCACCTTTGTGGATATATTAAAAAGGACTTTTTCTTAATGTTTATTTTTAGAGACAGGATGTCACTCTGTTGCCCAGCTGGAGTGCAGTGGCATAATCATAGCTCACTACAGCCTCAAACTCCTGGGCTCAAGTGATCCTCCTGCCTCAGCCTCCACAGTAGCTGAGACAGGTGCACCATTATGCCTGGCTAAATTTTAAAAATTTTTTTTGTAGAGACAGGGGTCTCACCATGTTGACTAGGATGGTCTGAAACTCCTGGCTTCAAGCAATTTTCCTGCCTCAGCCTCCCAAAGCACTGGGATTATAGGTAGGATCACAACACTGGCCAAACAAAAACTATTACAACAAAAATAAATGCATTAAGGTATTTTCAAAACTTCCTCCTAACAAGTATCTAAACATTGAGTTATTTCTCAACTTAGAATGGTCAATGTCTATAATTTTACCCACCAAATCTTCCTCTATGCCATCAAGAATACTGACAATACATTTCTTAAAGAATTGATAAAAGAACTAAAAGTCATTAGTGCTCAAGAGCTAAGTTTGCAGTCATGTAAAGCTAGTTTACTTTGACTTCCTTTTTAGGAATGTTGTTCCACAATTTTTCCGGAGTTTTTTTTGTTTATGTCACCAACACCCATGCAAATTATGATACTGAGACACTTGACTTTCAGATAGACACTAATAAATCAACTCATTATGACTGCCACCTGGCTGATGGTGATTGTAAAAAGTATTCTGATTTCAAAGAATCTAAAGTATGAAAAATTGTTTACTTATCACCAATCAATACACCATGGTACCTGAAGATGAGGTGAAGGTGGATAGATAATAATTAGGATAACTGGCTAAGTGGCATTTGTGTTAATCCCAGCAAAAAATGTCAATCACCAATACCAGAACATAAACAGTGGCTATGAGAAGGGATTTGAATTACATTTAGGAGACAAAACTAGTGTGGATATTTAGTAAAAATATTTCTATGTGAAGACGCTATTCACACATTTATATTAAATGTCCCAGAAATGGTTTTGCATCAAATATAAATGGATATACAAATGTTTATGTATATAAAGGCTGATACTCATAATCATAAAATTCAAAGAACTTTTAATAATTTTAGAGTTCTTGATGAATTTGTATATTTATACAGATTCCACTGACTCTGCTGCCAATATTAGGGTATTATTTTGACTACAAAAAGAGTAACTCCCATTCAACTGATTTCCATCTATTAATTACGCAGTGATGTTGGACCTTAGTTTCTAGCCATGCTCCTATCCACAAATAGCTTAGAGTGTTTAGTTTTAAACAATATGCTCATGAGATATGATAATACTTTGCAATTCAGTACAAAATTGTTTTTCTATTCGGTTACTGGTTTAGAGTTATTCCCTTCCACCTCATGATTAAATAGATAAATTGTACCACAAATATCCCTATTATTTTTTTCTTGCTATGCCTTTCAGTGGGCTAAAGAAAACATCTTATTTGCATTAGCAATATCTCCAGATGCATGCATATGTCTAATATCAACAATGAAGCACATCCTTGGCATTATTTTAATATTTTTACCATAATTAAATTGTAACTTCAGAATTCCAAAGACGGTAGTTGTTGTGGAATATACCTCAAGCAGATCATTTAACTAAGGCCTAATTTTATCAGCAGTATTCATTCCTAAAACTTTTTTTTTTAAAGTTACTTATAACTTGCTTATTTTACACCCTGCTTCACCACACATTTTAATGTAAAATATTATTCTTTGGAGAAACTGCATGATCAAAATTTTAAGTACAAAATTTATTGTTGGTTAATATATTGAAACGGAATGAAAACTTAGATCTCTGTTTTTTTATCCTCCCACATCACTTATACTTACAACCTCTAGGTGAGGTCACTAGATATTCACAATATCAAATTAAATTGAAGCAGAATAAAACCTCATCTTTGGAATTTGTTAGTTCTTACAGTTAACTTTTTCATTTGGTTTCAAAAATAAACTGTATGTATAACATCTGTAAAGAATCAAATAACGTTAACCTGTGTGTTCATGTATCTATAATGCATATACTTATGTAAATGGTTTAAACTATCATAGAAACTTCCAAAAGACTTAAAAGAAGAGCAAATAGTATAATAAAATTTTGTATTTTCATCTTTCAGCTTCAGCAATTATCAACATTTAGTCATTTATATTTTAGTACAATGACAGTTTCCACTACAACTATTAACCACAACTACCATTTGAAGACTAGTATTATGTGCCAGTGTTTCTTGTGAATTTCTCAGTTTTATGCAGTAGAAATAAGCTGGCTAATTTAAGTATAAAATTACTTTATTTAATAGAAATAAATAATCCAGAAAAGGAGCATAAAATTCTTGAGAATAAGATATCATAATAAAGCTTTCTATTTTTGTTTTTGTTTTGTTTTTGTTTTGAGTCGGAGTCTTGCTCTGTTGCCCAGGCTGGAGTGCAGTGGCGCCATCTTGGCTCACTGCAAGCTCCACCTCCCAGGTTCACGCCATTCTCTTGCCTCAGCCTCCCCAGTAGCTGGGACTACAGGCGCCCACCACCAGGCCCGGCTAATGTTTTGTATTTTTAGTAGAGACAGGGTTTCACCGTGTTAGCCAGGATGGTCTCTTATCTTCTGACCTCGTGATCCGCCCGCCTCCACCTCCCAAAATGCTGGGATTACAGGCCTGAGCCACCGGGCCCAGCCCATCATAAAGCTTTCTTAAGTGCCACAGGAAATTAGGTGTAGCTTTTACCTCTGCTAGAACATTCACCAAATATAATTGACATAGACATTTAATTTATAACCACTAGTTCCAGTGATGTAATTAACAGCATCTAATACACGTCTATGCATAACTGCAACAGAGATTAGAAAAACAGATAACTGGGTTCTATGGTAAAAGGTGTTCTAAGAATCACAGAGTAGGATATTTCTCAAATATAGAAAAGGGGTACAGATGCTGGAAATTCAAAGTTGAACAATAATCACTTCAATCAGGCATCAGGCACTGGGCTAATTTCAAAAGAAATGCATGTAAAATGTTTAGCCCAGTGTTTAGCCTATAAGTTAGTCTCATTGTCCTCACAACACCCAGCCAGAATGGCTATTATTAAAAAGACAAAAAATAACAGATACCACTGAGGTTGCAGAGAAAAGTGAACATTTACACACTGCTGGTGGGACAGTATATTAGTTCAGGCATTGAGGAAAGTAGTTGGGCAATTTATCAAATAATTTTAGCAGAAATCATGTTGCTCTGATAGGGACTTTGTTCAAACTTATGTCTTACATCCTTCTTAGTACCTCAAACTAGACCCTGTTCAGACATGCAATAACAAGTTAGTACATTTATTTGGTGCCAAAAAAAGAATTGAAATCCATGCATAATTTTTCTCATCATACACATTGTCTATGAACTTTCTGAAAATATTTCATATGTCTTTACTTCTCCTCTTAGTGTTTACTTTTTCCAATATTAATATAGTTATATTCACTCTTTGGTTTAGTCAACCTTATTACTTTCTTTCACTTGCTCAGCCCTATAGCTTTATCTACAGTCTATATTTAAAGTGTATTTCTTTTAAGTGGTGTACTATTGCTTTTACTTTTTGATTCAGTTAGACAATGTTTGACATGTATTTTATTTACTTTTAATGTAATTACTGATACATTTTGTTTATGTATACCTCTTACTATTTCTTTTATTTGACTTATCATATTTAATGTTTCCTTTTTCCTCTTTTCTTTTAGATTAACCACTTATTAAAACAATTTTTACTATCATCATATATTTGAATGTTATTTTCCATTAAAGTTTATAATTATGCATTCTGTTCCTAGATACCATACACATTACAACATACTTCACTGATTTATCACAATCTAATACATATCATTGCTTCCTCCATAGTAATAGTATTTGCTTTTAAAAATTGTATAATTGGGTATCTTTGGAAAATTTTGATAACTTTTGAGTATTCAGTCTGCTGGATATGTATTGTGATTTGTTCAGTTTTATGTTTTTTAATGGTGTAACAATTTCAATAAACTATAGAGCAGATTAAATAGTAGATTTTTCTTTTCAGTAAGAAAATACCTACCTATTAAATTCTGGAAGTAAAGAATGCTATTTGCTTGTGCTTAGTGAAAATAGTGACTGTTGATGACCATATTTTGCATAACAGATTAACAAGTTTTTTAAAAAGTGGAAACAGATTATATATGGAAGATGCTAATGGAAAAGATAAAGAACAGCTTCTATTCTGTGAACAATAAGGCTGTGGAATGTGTGCACAGCTCACCAGTACTTACTAGTTTCAATTGTCAGTTTCCAAGTCAGTACAGTACCAGGGTTAAAACAATGGTATTAAGAAGATGTGGGTAGATGTTAGATGTGAAGTTCGTACTATTACCTATAATTTATTGAGAGAAAAAAAGAGAAACTGCAGCCCCCTAAAAAGAATTAAAAACTTTTGCCTCAGTGAGTTTTAATTCTAAATCACTTTCAATGCTTCCAAATCTGACCTCTTTTTCTATGACTGGTTGAGATCAGGATAAAAATCTACTATGATATAAGCTATGAGAGCTTCTTAACACAGGTGTCAGTATTTTGTTAAAAAGTACAACTTGTTTGAAAGCTTAAAAAAAAATTCTCAAGTTTTCTGCTTTTATTTACTGGATGAATTTATTTGTGACATGTCCAGTGTTCAATTTAGTTTTGGACTCTGTTTTACCTATCAAACCATAAGCCACAGTGTTATATTTAAGGGTTGAGTATACTGTATTTGAAGTTGTAGTGAATTATCCAATTAGACATTATTCCACTGATTCTTCTTATTGACTACAGCTACGTGGATATTTGATTTCCATATTTGCTTCACAAATCAATTGCAAAGTTATAAAACAATATGTTTAATGACTATTCCACTCAGAACACTAACATAAAAATATTTTCTTTGCTCTATACCCCAATCCCAATTTCTAAAGCCTTAAACTTTGAAATATACTTATTCTTTGTATCAGTCCTGTACTGATTCAGCCCTAAAGCTCTTTGAAATGTTTCCTCTCCATTTTGTCACATTACCTCTGCCTTATTTTTGCAATATCCTTTTGGCCATTCTTCCACTGTTTTCTTCATACTCCAATCCCAATATAAATCAACATATGCCAAACTGTCTCTCCCAAAACATCACTAAAAAAATATTTCTGGCCAGGGATGATGGCTCATGCTGGTAACCCCAGAAATTTGGGAAGCCAAGGCAGGAGGATCACTTGAGGCCGAGAGTTCAAAACTGCATTGAGTCATGAGCCTACCACTAAACTCCAGCCTGGGTGACAGAGCAAGACCTCATTTCTAAAAAACATTTTTAAAATATTTATTCAGGCATGGTGGCCTGTGCCTGTAGTCCCAGCTACTTGGGATGCCTAGGTAGGAGCATTGTCTGAGCCCAGCAGTTGAAGACTGCAGTGAGCCATGATTGTGCTTTTCTTCCTTCCTTTCTTTGCTCCTTCCTTCCTTCATTTCTTCTTTTCTCATTCTGTCCAAAAGTCAGACAGAGTGAGGTGGCAGTAAAGGTGGGAGTTCATATAATAGATGGATATAGCATTGGTGTCTTTGCAAGGTATGGAGTTAATAAGGAGTACATCTACACTGGAGGAGGTAAGACCTGAGTGTGTGAAGATGGGAGACTGATGAAATTGTACATATGTTTTCAGAAATGAGAGTTATAAACACGATAAAGGAAATGATTATAATAATCTCCATGGGGTTGGCTTAGAACTTAAGCTTTCTGGTGTGAACTCATGGCCATATTGCACATATACATATATATATAAACATTATATATATATATAAATATATATATATATATCTGTCCCCTGAGAGGCCCTCAAAGTAGAGACCTCTTATAGCAATAAGATCATCTATCATCACCTAGATATTAGTTTCCAAATATTATTCTCCACTAATAAAAACTAGGGTTCTTTGGAGAGGTGGTTGATTCTAGGGGTGAGGCATAAGTACAAAATGAACCTGTAAGTAAGAAAATGCTCAGAGAATGTCTGCAACATGCTGTTCTGGTTATCTACTGCTGCATGGAAACATAATGGTTTGAAACAATTTATTATCATCCCTCATGGTGCTATAAGCTCATTGGGCTCAGCTGGGCAGTTGCTGCTTAGGATTCCTCAAGTGATTGCATACAAATGGCAACCATTGCTGAAATCATCTGAAGGCCTTACAAGACAAATGCCCAAGCTAGCTCAATTACATGACTGGTAATTCATGCTGGCTGTTGTGTAAGAGTTCAGCTAGGGCTCTTTGCCTACATGTGTCTTTTCCATGCAGCTTTCCTATGTTCCTAGATTTTGTGGGGAAGCATTATCAGAGCAAGTATTATGAGAGATTAAGGTAGATGCTATAAGACTTTTTAGCTTGAAAGTAACATGATGTCACTTCTGTTGCATTCTATTAGTTACCAAAAGCAAACCCAAATTCAATAAAAAAGGGAACTATACAAGTGTGTACTTGAATACATACCAGGAGGCCTGGTCCATAGGCAGGCCATCTTTGAATTCTAGATACCACAATCTTCTCTCTAGCTTTAATGAGTTACATCCCTCCCACAGTTAAAATACAGTAATGTAATCCAGTGAACCCTCCAGGTGCAGATAAAGGTCCTGGGCTATGGTTCCTCAGGTGTGTTTCCTAAAGTGTGTAACAAACACTAGTTTAGTAAAGTATATAATGAATTTAATTGATTGACCTTATATTACAACACCAGAATCACATGTTGGAAACTAAAGGCTAAAGCACTATCTGATACCAGAATTTAATTACAGTATTTAACAAAAATGAAATAATTACATAGCAAAAGAAAAACTGGAAGTGGTCGGGTGCAGTGGCTCATGCCTATAATCCCAGCACTTTGGGAGGCTGAGGTGGGCGGATCATGAGGTGAGGAGTTTGAGACCAGCCTGGCGAACATAGTGAAACCTCGTCTCCACTAAAATACAAAAATTAGCTGGGTGTGGTGGCACGCATCTGTAGTCCCAGCTACTAGGGAGGCTGAGGCAGGAGAATCACTTGAACCCAGGGGGCGGAGGTTGCAGTGAGCCAAGACCAGGCCATTGCACTACAGCCTAGGTGACAGAGGGAAATTCTGTCTCAAAAAAAAAAAAAAAGAAAGAAAAGAAAAGAAAAGAAAACTGGAAGCACGTTATGGAAGAATTTGGAAGATAAATCAATGGTTTGCCACTATTCCTGTAAAAGGCCATACATTAAATATTTTAGGCTTTTCAGGGCACATACAATATTTTTTTTTTCTGTTCTTTTCATAACCTCCTAAAAAATGTAAATTCATTCTTACCTGGTGGGTTACATAACAATAGGCCATGAGCCAGATTAGACCTTTGGGCCATAGTTTGTCCACCTCTGCGCTACATTAATAATTACTAAATACTAGAATTATGGATGAACTATATCACCTTTGGTCCCCCTTATAATGTGATTAAAATAACAAAAATAAAGTGTTTATGAGCAAATTTATTTTCATATTTCCTAGTTATATGTGAGATCTATATCTCAAATATACAGATTTTAAAAATATATCTGGTTATTACAAAATCCTTAAGTCAAATTATAGTTTATAGCAATAATAAAATTAGTATACCACTGTTCCTCACAAAAGGGCCACTTAAGGTTTTTTAGAGAATAGAAAAGGCGATTGTGAGGGTAATACATTCTAATACCAAGCCCAACCGTAACATTTCCTGTCATGCAATTCTCCAGTGTATATAATTTGCTTTCATACTACTCCCTGCTTAGTTACTAAATATTTCACTTGAACTGCCGGGGGTTGTTCATCTACCAGGCAGTCTGCTGAGGAAGCAGATGCAAATCGTGCTTGGTCATCACACTCCTGGACTTTCTAATGGACAAACTATAAAAGTTATTCATGTGGAGACTGTGTTTTCCTATTTGTTATTGAACCTGGAGTTAACTGGCTGGAATTAGATTGAGTACTCCCTGAGTTTTAAGAACTGAACTGATGGAAAAAAAGTTTTATTCAAGTTGTCTGTCGAGATGAAAATCAATTCTAAATGGCAATTACTCACAGGAGGTTTTTTAGAAAGTGCTACTTCATGTCAGAGTAAAATTATTTTCTCTAGGGGAAAGGGACAGATGACCAATAGTGAGCACAAAATATCTTATTTGTTATAATCAAATCAAAGATTGATGTGTCTCTTCTGAGGGGAAGTTGCATTGTGGTTTAAGAACACAGACACTGGAAGCTTGAATAGCTAGGTTCAAAACCTGTCTCTACAGCTTTACTACATGTGATAAATTGGGCAAATTGTGTAACTTCTTGTGTCTTACATTTCCTCTCTGTGAAACAGGGAAAACAACAGTATCTTCATGTAGGGCTCTTTGGAGGATTACATTTGTAATAAGAAAACACCTTAGAAGAATGCCTGGAACAAAACAACTACTCAATAAATATTAGTCGTTGCTATTTTTATTAGTTTGAAGTTTCTTAAAAGAGAAAACATTGTTTACATTCACATCTATGAGTGTTGCCTTTTTGAAACGTAAGAATAATAACAATAACAAAAATAGCAAGAAAATAAATAACTTAGTTAAAAATGGCAAACTGAATACATATTTCTCAAAAGAAGACATACAAATTATCAATAAGTACATGAAAACATGTTCAACATCATTAATTATCAAGAAAATGCAAAATAAAACCACAATGCGATATCACCTAACACCTATTAGAATGGCTATCTTCAAAAAAACAAAAGATAATGTTGGCAAGGATGTGGAAAATAGGGAATCCTTGCATACTGTGGTGGTAATGTAAATTAGTACAGTTGTTATGTAAAACAACATGCAAGTTTCTCAAGAAATTAAAAATAAAACTACCATATGATCCAGCAATCCCACTTCTGGATATATATGCAAAGAAATGAAATCAGTATGTTGAATAGATATCTGCATGCTCATATTCATTGTAGCACTATTCATAGTGGCTAAGACAAAATCAACCTGAGTCCATCAACAAATGAATGAAGAAAGAAAATATAGCTTTGTCTGAAGGTACTGATTCATCTCAGCTGATTCATAGTCAGTTGCAGATCAAAGTCCTTGTTCTACTCTTTCTCCCCTTCTCAGTACTGCATTTGACTAGTCTAAATGAATAACAAAAAGAAAAGAAACTGTGAGAGAGAGAGAGAGATATATATATATATACATACACACACACACACACACACACATATACATACACACACACACACACAATGGAATACTATTCAGCCTTTAAAAAGAAGGAGTAGGGGTGGCCAAGATGGCTGACTAGAAGCAGCCAGTGTGCACCATTCTCATGAAGAGGAACAGAAAGGCCAAGTAAATACAGCACATTCAACTGAAACAGCCAGGTACATGCATTGGGACTAATACTTGACTCATGGAGAATGGAGAAAAGCATTTAGGAGAGACATCGAGCCATGGGAACCTCCCCAGTCCAGGGAAACAGTGAATGTGCGACCCTAGGAACCCATGCTTCTCCCATAGATCTTTGCAACCCTCAGGTCAGGAGCTCTCCTCCTTAACTTATTCCACCAGGTCCTTCGGTCTGACACATAGAGCTATGTGGATCTCAGCAGAGCAGTCATTCAGGCACCTCTGAAGACCTAGGAGCCTTAGATACCCAGGATTTCACAGCTTCCTGGCAAAAGCAGCTGCAACTCTGGCAAAGTGGGAAGTTAGACCCCCGTACACACCCCAGGAAAGGGGCTGAGTCCAGAGGGCTGAGCAGAGGCAAACTGCAGGCCCTGCTTCTACCACACCTCACAGGATAAGTAATCCATTGGCTTAAAATTCTAGTCAGCTACCTGTAGCAGCCTTACCTCTCCCTTAGGAGAAGCTCCCATGGGGAGGGGCAGGCCGCAATCTTTGCCATTTGGCCTACTTAGTTGATTTCTCCTTCAGGTTCTAGAGAGTCCAAGGCAATCAGTGGCTGCAGTGGACCCCCAGCACAGCACAGCTGCTCTATGAAAACGTGGCCAGAATGCTTTATAAAGTGGGTTCCTGATATCATTTCTCCACATTGGGTGGCCCAACCAGGGTCTCCAGCTTCCCTGACTGGTGTTTTCTGGCCAAAAGAGGTTTCTAACCTCACTGGGATGGTGCTCCCAAGGAAGGGGCAAACTGCCATATTTGCTGTTTGGGCAACTTAGCCATTTCACTTTGGAGAGCCCAAGGCCACCAGAAGCTGGAGCAGACTCCCAGCACAGCACAGCTGCTCTATAAAAATGTGGCCAGAATGCTTTTTTAAGTGGGTCCCCAATCCCATTCCTCCTTACTTGGCAGGACCTCTCAATCAGGGTCTCCAGTCACCTCCTACAGGTGATTTCAGGTTGGCAACAGGTCTATACCTCCCTGGGATGAAGCTCCCAGAGGGAAGTGCAGGCCATCATCTTTGCTGGTTTTTTTTTTTTTTTTTTTTTTTTGAGACGGAGTCTTGCTCTGTCGTCCAGGTTGGAGTGCAGTGGCCGGATCTCAGCTCAATGCAAGCTCCGCCTCCCGGGTTCACGCCATTCTCCTGCCTCAGCCTCCCGAGTAGCTGGGACTATAGGCGCCCGCCACATCGCCCGGCTAGTTTTTTTTGTTTGTTTTTTAGTAGAGACGGGGTTTCACCGGGTTAGCCAGGATGGTCTCGATCTCCTGACCTCGTGATCCGCCCGTCTCGGCCTCCAAAAGTGCTCATCTTTGCTGTTTTATAGTCTTTGGTTGATAACTCCAGGTACCAGAAAATCCAAAGTGAATAGGTATGAACAGACCCCAGCATGCTGCAGCAGCCCTAAAGAAAAGTGGCCAGACTGTTATGTGGGTGCCCATTCCAATATCTCCTCACCAGGCAGGTCTTTCAGGCCTGGGCCTTCAGCCAGGGCTTGCTGAGGCTAGTGAGCTAGTAACAGCTCTGCAATTCCCTGGACAGAGCCCCCATGGGGAACTGAAAACCTCTCTGCCACTACCTCTGCAGTGGAATTGCCCTTGCTACCCTCAGACTAATGAAGGAGCAAAAACCCTAAATGCCTTATCCACACCTCCAACAAGCTGCAGTTGGCCCAAGGAGAGGAGGCCAGTACATCTTCCACAGGTTCCACTCTCTCCTCTGCTCATCACCATGCAAGGAACCCCTGGCTTGGGCCCACAGCACAGACCCTCCATCCCAGGCTGACTACACTGAGTGATTGCTGACCTGCGTGCAATCTGGGGTGGGAGCCCCCAGGAGACAAGCAAAAGACCCTTGGCCACAACCACTACAAAGGTCCCTTCCTCTGCTGCCTCCAAGTTGGGGAAGGAATGTAAACCCTGGGATTGCCGCAGAGCTGCAGTGGAAAGTCCAGTAGTCTGGCCTTGATCTACAGTCAGCACTGAAGAGGGAGAGGAGCCCACACTTTCAGAGCATTGAGAAGGAACATGGCTGCAACTGTGAGGAAACTTAGGGGAGTCATACAACTGAGCAAGAGTTTAACAATCTACCAATACACTTAAGCATCCACCCTAAAGTTTCACCACCAAAAATACCTCACTAACATACCCCATCGTGAAACCAAAGACAAGAAGTCAGCTTCAAATAGTGACCCTGCCTTGGGGTCATTGAAAAAGCACTTGCCCTGTGAAAATATCCAGAAAAGAAGCCTATTGACCGTACTCAATTTACACTGCAGTTAAAAGAACACCCACATGCAGAGATGAGAAATAACCAATGCAAGAACTTTGGTAACTCAAATGGCCAGAGTATTTTATGTCCTCCAAATGATCACATTAGTTTTCCAGTAAAAGATCTTAACCAGGCTGCTCTGGCTAAAATGACAGAAACAGAATTCAGAATATGGATAGTAATGAAGATCGTCAAGATTCAGCATGGCAAAACCTATTCCAAGGCAACTCAGAATGATAATAAAACGATAAAGGAGCTGAAGAATGAAATAGTGGTATACAAAGGAAGTTAACAGATCTGACAGAACTGAAAAACACAATACAAGAATTTCACAATGTAATCACCAGATTAACAGCAAAATAGACCAAGCTGAGAAATAAATTAACTGGTTCTCTGAAATAAGACAATCAGACAAAAATAAAAAGAATGAAGATGAATGAACAAAACCTCTGTGAAGTACAGGATTATGTAAAAAGGCCAAATCTATGAATCACTGGCATCCCTAAAAGGGAGGGGGAGAAAGTAAACAACTTAGAAAGCATGTTTCAGGATATCCATGACAACTTCCCCAACCCTGCTAGAGACGCCAACAGTCAAATTCAGGAAATACAGAGAACCCTAGCAAGATTCTACAGAAGACCATTGCCAACACACATCATCATCAGATTTTCTAAGGTCAAAATGAAAGAAAGAATTTTAAAGGTAGCTATGGAGAAAGGGCAGGTCACCTACAAAACAAACCCCATCAGGCTAACAGCAGATTCACTTTCCTGCACATTGCTACCCTGCATCCCAATTTCGTCTTTGAAACTCAAGGAAGAGGCTGAGTGAAATAATATTTGAAAGCACCTCAAAAATAGCTATCATCCACTAAGTAACATGTGGCCTTGTGAATTCTAAGGTCGCTAGCATGGTACCTAACTTCTAAAACATCTCAATACCTGACATTGGCAAGCTCACCCTCTGGAGTGCCGTACCTGTGGCCTCTCAAACTCTGCTTCACTGTGGCATCCGTAGCTGGATCTCTACAGTAACAGTTTTTATGCTGTACAAGAACTGATAAACTACAGTGGCTTATTCTTTGGTAAAACACCTCTTCTGAGCTAAAAGAAGAGCAATTTAATTCTCTCCAAATTAAACTATTTTTCTGTAATTGTGGTCTTCTTGACAAAATTAGAAGGATTTGAAAGGAATAGAAAAGGGACTTTTTAGTAATTTTTTATGTTAATGCTTTTCTGAGTAACATTTAAAATTGTATTTCTCATACTTTGGGAACCACCACCATGCAGGAAGCTTTAGGGGAATACTAACACTTCAATTAGACTTTTGTATGAGAATAGAATTCAGAAATTTATTGAGTTTTAATTCAGTAATGTAGAAAAGGGAATAGTGCTAGCAAATGTATCAAATCAGGCATATTGACTAGTTGGGTTTGCTTGGTGGTAAAATGACTGCAGAGCTCTGCCAGTCATATTGTACAAGGCCTCAAATTCCAAGCTAATCAAGATGAACTACATGCAATAGTCATCCTGAAAGGATTTTGAAAAAGAGTAATATGCACAGCTGAGACTCAATCCAGCATAGACTCAAGAAGGAAGACCTGAATGCAGGAAAACCACTGCCTTGGTAGTTACTGCATCAATATAAGGGAATCTACATATCGCTACTGTAAGTGGCAAAGGTGAAAGAGAAACTCCGAGGAAGAGGAGACAATGAGATGTACAAAGTTTCATGATTGGTTGGCAAGGAACCTGCTGGTACCATGACAGAACAGGAAAATTCAAAGGGAAAATAAGGCATAAGGGAAAATATGATATTTAGTTTTAAAAACAACAAATTTGAAAAGAACACCATAGTATTCAAGTACAGAGTACTTAGTGATGGAAGCATTTTCACATACACAAGTTAAATTATGAATGGATATATTATCCTGGAGAATATTCCAAAAGATATACAGTACAGAAAAAGAAGAAAAGAGGAGGCACACAATGCATTGGGTGGGAATAATGACAAATGAAGATGGTGAAGGCTGTGTGAGTACACAGCAGTGGGAGGAAGGTGAGGTCACAATCTAGTGTAGTGTTTTGGGACCAAAAAGGAAAAGACAAGCTCAAAAGGAAGACTGGATTCTCTAGTGCCCAGTGCTACATAGACAGTAAGAACATTTAAACCCACACATTTGCCACATAGGTGGTTATTTGTGTCCTTTGAAGGCAGAGTAACGAAGGCAAGGATTAAAATTAGGTAACTAATAAGAGAAAAGGTTAGGGTTAAGGGGGCAAAGAGTATAAAGTATCAAATATGCTTAATTACATTTTGTATCAAAGTTTTAGCTTTCACACTAAAATTAAATTCCTTAGAGGCAAGTATCAAAAATAATGATATATTTTCTCATCAATTTGACATGATGACTTGCAAATGAGAAGTACTCAACATATCATCACTGATTTATTGATTTATCCATCCATTCAACTGGTATTCATTAAGTTCCTACTGTATGCCTCCTACTCTTTGAGGTGCCAGAGCTATAACAGTTTGGTAGGAAACAATTCTCTTACCCTAGGGTCTTTCAGAGTAGTAGTGGAGACAGTTATAATAACCAGTTATCACCCACGTGAGAGCTCCCAGCAAAATAAAACTCACACTTTGGTCTGGAAAGGTAAGTCAAAGTTTTCTCGACAAAATATTCTAAAAGATCCTTATTAAAATGATCGAAAAGTCAGTGGTACTTGAAGAATCACAAAAAAGATCGAACTTTTAAAAGATTGAGTCTTCTTCAAGGAAAGCAGTTTCCTCCAAGCATCCCGAACTTGCCTCGGAACTCCACTTCCCTCTGTGACTGCCCTCAAAAGCAACTATTTTATGACATTATCAAAACCAAATATTCAGCATATAAGTCATCTAATTCTCTGTATCTACCACAGCCTAAAATCACACAAAGGTTGTGCACTTTCTCTTTAAAATAATGTGTGTGCACCCCCTGCCCCCGACACACATTGAACAGCAAAGCTAAAGTTCATGTGGCAGGTAAAGCTAGTCTCTAAAACTCAGACTATAGTTGACAATAAGTTGCTGAAAAGACTTTATGTAGTTCGTGATTCAGTCATAGAAGAACTAATTTAAAAACAGGAAAGTGGGTTTGTACTGGAAATTGACAAAATTGCACCCAGAGATAAAATTTCAAGTACTTTTCTCTTTATGATAGTTTTGGATGCAGTTGCAAAGACTCATAAATTCCTAATGGTACTGCAACCACACACAGAGATATCGTCTCCCTAACCCCTTGAATGCTGAAATTTGGATAACATTCCTAGGAAATTCTTTACCATTCTTATAGTTTTCTTTAACATTAAAATACCCAGGCCTTGGCTCAGCCTAGAACAATTAAGGAAGTTAAAAGGGGGAGAGATGAACTCTCACCCAAAATACTGCACTTAGAATATTCTGTGACATTATATCTACTCTTTTGAAAGCACAAGCTTCAGGCTTTTTGAAAATGCTATGAACAATTCCTCTCAATCTTATAAAATTAAAAAACCATGAATAAATCCTGTTCATTCTATAAAATCACTATAAAACATCCCTTTACTCACTTTAGACCCCTGCTAATGAGTCTTTGAAGACTTATAAGGTCAGTGGGATCAACACCAAACTACTTGACGTGGAAGTCAGACCCTTACAGACAAACTCTATGCTATCATTGTAATTTCACAACCAAGTGCTCCTGTCCTATGTCTTTTACACACATTTTGTTGTTTCTTGCTTTCATGGTTAATTTACACTTGCTTTTTCACGTAGTCAATTCCCACTTAATTTCTCTGTATGAGCCTCTGAAATTTCTTCATAAGACCTTATCAGTCTATTCCAGTTCAAATTGCATCTCTCTCCTCTGAACTCCTAAAACACAATTAGATGTACCATTTGGTGGTGTTAATAACGACCAATCATGAAGTAATTTGCAGTCATAAAACAGTGGCTAACTTTTACTGAGTGGGAATTTCCTATGTTCTACCTTCCTTCCTAGGCTGTAGCCTCCTGTTCTTCTGCCCAACATCTTCTACCCTCCTTTTTATTTTTCTTGTCCAAAAAAATTCTATTCACTTTGTAAGCCAGGTTTTCCTTTAAAGTTTGTTTTCTACAAAGTATGCCTAAAAACACTCTCTTTTGCCTCATATTATTTATTAAGGTATTATTTTAAACCAATATTTAAGTTCAAATCTGGTTATAACTAGTAAAATTATACATCATATAATTTTATAATCATATATTTATTTATAAATTGTATGTTATATAATAAGCTTACATACACACATGCACACACACACACGCAACATATGAACTAACTTCTTAGAACTAGTTAAATAATAGCCTAAAAGCAAATACCAGGGCAGGGCCAAGATGGCTGACTAGAAGCAGCATCGTTCAGAGGCTCTTATCAAAAAAAGCATAAGTGTGTGAAGATTTCACCAGGAACCAAGGTATCCAAGTTCTCTCGTCAGAACTGATTAGGAGGCTGGCATAATCCACAAAGAAAAGGAAGAACAGTGTGGTGCGGCAGCCTAGCTGAGAGCCACATGGAGCAGGGGAGCCCCCTGCCACCAGGCAAGGGAGGCATTGAGTGAGTCTGCTACCCAGCCAGGTACGCTGTGCTTTTTCCACAGAACTGTGCAACCCACAGATCAGAAGATTCCACTCGTGAAACCATGCCACCAGGACCTAGCATCCCAACCCTGGAATGCGCAGATTCTCACTAGCCTCTCAGCTGAAATCTGATTAAGCCTACTGAACCTGTGGAGAGGGTAGACCAGCACTACAGCTTTGGCTGCCTGCTGTCTAGGCCATTTGAGAACCTTGGGGGAGGGGCAGGAACCACACTGGGGCTCACGACTGTCTAACATTCTAAGCTCCCTGGGTCAGGGTAGGGTGGCATACATCTCTATAGCTTCAGGCTGCGCTTTTCCCCTGCTACAGCCAGGGAGGCTGGATGGTTTGGTCCAAAGACATATCTCCCACAGCCCAACACAGTGGCTGTGGCAGTCTGTGGCCAGGGTGCCTCTTCAGGTCTGACCCTGACGCATCCTTCCTTCTTGGGTGGGGCTTCCCTGCAGGAACTCCAATAACTCCAGCCAGAGGCTTAGGGACAGAACCCGGATCTCCCTAGACCTAAGTCCCTAGAAGAAGGGTTGGCCACAGCCTCTGCAGATCAATAGACTTAGCTTTTCCTCCTGGTAGTTCTGAGGAATCTGGGTAGCCCAGATGAGTAGGTTTCCCCCAGCAAAGCACACCCCCTCCACCAAGGGACAAAGTGCTTCATTAAACGGGTCCTGTTTCCCATGCCATCCAACTGGGTGAGACCCTCCAACAGGGGTTGTCAGACATCTTATACAGGAGCGATCCTGCTGGCATCAGGTTGGTGCCCCTCGAGGTCAGAGGTCCCCGGAGAAGGAGCAGGCACCCATCTTTGCTGTTCTGCAGCCTCTTTGAGTGATATCTCCAGGTGCAGGAGCAAATCAGATGAACAGGGCCTGAAGTGAACCCCTAGAAAACTGCAGCAGCCCTACAGAAGAGGGACCTTCCATTGAGAGAAAAAAAAAAAAAAAAAAAAAAAAAACAAGCAGAAAGCAACAACAACATCATCATCAACAGCAACAACAAAAGCCACCACAAAAACCCCATCCAAGGGTCAGCAACATTAAAGACTACAACTAGACAAACTCACAAAGATGAGAAAGAATTAATGAAAAACAGCTGAAAACCCAGAGTGCCTCTTCTCCTCCAAATGATTGGGAAGTCTTTCCATTAAGGGCACAGAAATGGACAGAGGATCAGATGGATGAACTGACAGAAGTAGGCTTCAGAAGATGGGTAATAAAAAACTACACTGAGCTAAAGGACCACGTTCTAACCCAATGCAAAGAAGCTAAGAACCTTGATAAAATGTTAGAGGAATTGCTAACTAGAATAACCAGTTTAGAGAGGAACAGAAACAACCTAAACAACCTGATGGAGCTGAAAAACACAGGACAAGAACTTCATGAAGCATACACAAGTATCAATAGCCAAATTGACCAAGTGGAAGAAAGGATATCAGAGTTTGAAGACTACCTTGATGAAATAAGGCATACAGACAAGACTAGAGAAAAAAGAACGAAAAGGAATAAACAAAGCCTCCAAGAAATATGGAACTTCATAAAAAGACTTAACGTACAATTGATTGGAGTACCAGAAGGAGATGGGGAGAATGGAAATAAGCTGAAAAACACCCTTCAGGGTATTATCCAGGAGAACTTCCCCAACCTAACAAGATAGGCCAACATGCAAATTCAGGAAATGCAGAGGACACCACTAAGATATACTATGAGAAGATCAACACCAAAACAAATAATCATCTGATTCTTCAAAGTCAAAATGAAGGAATAAATGTTAAGGGCAGCCAGAGAAAAAGGCCAGGTCACCTACAAAGGGAAACCCATCAGACTGACAGTGGACCTCTCAGCAGAAACTCGACAAGCCAGAATAAATTGGGGGCCAATATTCAGCATTTTTAAAGAAAAGAATTTTCAACCCAGAATCTCATATACAGCCAAACTAAGCCTCATAAGCAAAGGAGAAATAAAATCCTTTCCAGACAAACAAATGCTGAGGAATTTTGTTATCACCAGGCCTATCCTGCAAGAGCTCCTGAAACAAGCACTAAATATGGAAAGGAAAAACTGGTACTAGCCAAAATGTAAATGGGTTAAATGTCCCAGTTAAAAGACACAGCCTGGCAAACTGGATAAAGAGTCAAGACCCATCAGTGTGCTGTATTCAGGAGATCCATCCCACATGCAAAGACACACATAGGCTCAAAATAAAGGGATAGAAGAAAATTTACCAAGCAAATCGGAAGCAAAAAAAGCAGGGGTTGCAATCCTAGTCTCTAACAAAACAGAATTTAAACCAACAAAGATCAAAAAAGACAAAGAAGGCATTACATAATGGTAAAGGGAACAATTCAACAAGAAAAGCTAACCATTCTAAAAATATACACACCCAATAAAGGAGCACACAGATTCATAAAACAAGTTCTTAGAGACCTACAAAGAGACTTAGACTCCCACACAAAAATAGTGGGAGACTTCAACACCCCACTGTCAGTATTAGACAGGTCAATGAGACAAAACATTAACAAGGATATTCAGGACTTGAGCTCAGCTCTGCATCAAGGAGACCTAGTAGACATTTACACAATTCTCTACCTCAAATCAAAAGAATATACATTCTTCTCAGTGCCACATGGCTCTTACTCTAAAATCTACCACATAATTGGAAGTAAAACACTCCTCAGCAAATTCAAAAGAACTGAAATCATAAGAAACAGTCTCTGAGACCACAGTGCAATTAAATTAGAATTCATAATTAAGAAACTCACTGAGAACCACAAAATTGCATGGCAATTGAACAACCTGCTCCTGAATGACTCCTAGGTAAATAATGAAATTAAAGCAGAAATCAAGAGGTTCCTTGAAACCAATGAGAACAAACAGACGATGTACCAAAATTTCTGGAACACAACTAAAGCAGTGCTAAGAGGGAAATTTATGGCACTAAGTGCCCACATCAGGAAGCTAGAAAGGTCTCAAATAGACACACTAACATCAAAATTAAAAGAGATAGAGATGCAAGAGCAAACTAGTCCAAAAGCTAGCAGAAGACAAGAAATAAATAAATGAGAAAATAATTGAAGGAAATAGAGATATGAAAACGCCCCAAAATAATCAGTCAATCCAGGAGCTGGGATTTTTGAAAAAATTAACAAAATAGATAGACCACTAGCTAGACTACTGAAGAAAAGAGGAAAGAATCAAATAGACACACAAAAAAATGATAAAGGGGATATCACCACTGATCCCACAGAAATACAAACGAGCATCAGATAACACTATAAAGACCTCTATACAAATAAACTAAAAATCTAGAAGAAATGGATAAATTCCCGGACACATACACCCTCCCTAGACTAAACCAAGAAGAAGTTGAATCCCTGAATAGACATTAACAATTTCTAAAATTAAAGCAGTAATTAATAGCCTACCAACCAAAAAAAGCCCAGGACCAGATGGATTCACAGCTGAATTCTACCAGAAATACAAAGAGGAGCTGGTACCATTTCTTCTGAAACTATTCCTAACAATTGAAAAGGAGGGACTCCTCCTTAACTCATTTTATGAAGCCAGCATCATCCTGATACCAAAACCAGAAAAAGACATAACAAGAAAAGAGAAATTCAGGACAATATTCCTGATGAATATTGAAGTGAAAATCTGCAATAAAATACTGGCAAAACGAATCCAGCACCACATCAAAAAACTTATCCACCACAATCAAGTCGGCTTCATCCCTGCGATGCAAGGCTGGTTCAACATATGCAAATCAATAAATGTAATCCATCACATAAACAGAACCAATGAGAAAAATCACATGATTATCTCAATAGATGCAGAAAAGGCCTTTGATAAAATTCAACATCCCTTCATGTTAAAAACTCTCAATAAACTAGGTATTGATGGAACATATCTAAAAATAATAAGAGCTATTATGACAAACCCACAGCCAATATCATATAGAATGGGCAAAAGCTGGAAGAATTCCCTTTGAAAACAAGCACAAGATGAGGATGCCCTCTCTTAACACTCTTATTCAATGTAGTATTGGAAGTTCTGACCAGGGCAATCAGGCAAGAAAAAGAAATAAAGTGTATTCAAATAGGAAGAGAGGAAGTCACACTGTCTCTGTTTGCAGATGACATTTTTTTATACTTGGAAAACCCAATCATCTCAGCCCAATAGCTCCTGAAACTGATAAGAAACTTTAGCCAAGTCTCAGAATACAAAATCAATGTGCAAAGATTATAAGAATTCCTTTACACCAGCAATAGACAAGCAGAGAGCCACATCATGAATTAACTAGCATTCATGATCACTACAAAGAGAATAAAATACCTAGTCATTCAGCTAACAAGGGATGTGAAGGACCTCTTTAAGAAGAACTACAAACCACTTCTCAAGGAAGTAAGGGAGGACACAAGCAAATGGAAAAACATAACGATCCTCATGGATAGAAATAGTCAGTATCATGAAAATGGCCATACTCCCCAAAGTAATTTATATAGATTCAGTGTTATTCTCATTAAACTACCATTGACATTCATCACAGAATTAGAAAAAACTACTTTAAATTTCATATGGAATCAAAGACGACCCCATATAGCCAAGACAATCCTAAGCAAAAAGAACAAAGCTGGAGGCATCATGCTACCTCACTTCAAACTATATTACAAGGCTGCAGTAACCAAACAGCATGGTACTGTTACCAAAACAGACATACAGACCAATGGGACAGAATAGAGACCTCAGAAATCAACTTACATCTACTACCATCTGATATTTGACAAACGTGTCAAAAACAAGCAATGGGGAAAGGATCTCCTATTCAGTAAATGGTGCTAGGAAAACTGGCTAGCCATATGCAGAAAACTGAAACTGGACTCCTTCCTTATACCTTATACAAAAATGAACTCAAAATGGATTAAAGACTTAAATGTAAAACCTAAAACCATAAAAATCCTTGAAGAAAACCTAGATAATACCATTCAGGACATAGGCATGGGCAAAGACTTCATGACAAAAATGTCAAAAGCAATTGAAACAAAAACCAAAATTAACAAATGAGATCTAATTTAACTAAAGAGCTTCTTCACAGCAAAAGAAACTATCATCAGAGTGAGCAGGCAACCTACAAAATGGGGGAAAAGTTGGAATGTACCCATCTGACAAAGGTCCAATACCCAGAATTTACAAGGAACTGAAATATATTTACAAGAAAAACAAAACAACCACATCAAAAAGTGGGCAAAGGATATGAACCAACACTTCTCAAAAGCAGACATTTATGTGGCCAACAAACATATGAAGAAAAGCTCAACACTGCTGATCATCAGAGAAATGCAAATTGAAACCACAATGAGATACCATCTCATGCCAGTCAGAATAGCAATTATGAAAAAGTCAGGAAACAATAGATGCTGGTGAGGTTGTGGAGAAATAGGAATGCTTTTACATTGTTGGTGGTAATGTAGTTCAACCATTGTGGAAGACACTATTATGATTCCTCAAGGATCTAGAACCAGAAAGACCATTTGACCCAGCAGTCCTATTACTGGATATATACCCAAAGGAACATAAATCATTCCACTATAAAGACACATGCATACGTATGTTTACTGCAGCACTATTTACAATAGCAAAGACATAGAACCAACCCAAATGGCCATCAATGATAGACTGGGTAAAGAGAATGTGGTACATATAAGTGATGGAATACTAGGCAGCCATAAAACAGAATGAGATCATGTCTTTTGCAGGGACACAGATGAAGCTGGAAGCCATCATCCTCAGCAAACTAACACAGGAACAGAAAACCAAACACTGCACGTTCTTGCTCATAAGTGGGAGTTCAACCATGAGAACACATGGACACAGAGAGGGGAACAACACACACCAGGGCCTGTTGGGGGTCGGGGGGTGAGGGGAGGGAACTTAGAGGATGGGTCAATAGGTACAGCAAACCACCATGTCACATGTATACCTATGTAACAAACCTGTACATTCTGCATATGCATCCCCCTCTTTTTAAAGAAGAATTAAAGAAAAAAAAAAAAAACCTATCACCCTTAAAAAAGGTCATCCTAAATTTTGAGAATTCAAATACAAATCTTGTATTACAATTGTAATGTTCACTCTCCTTAAAATAACCATCCGCCATGAGATGAAGAAAATAAATATTTCTTAGGGACTCTATGTCTCAACAAACCATTGATCTACCAAACAAAAACAACCACCCAGAAATGAAACTTGGAAACCTTCTAACCACAGGATGATACTTTTCCCCTCAAAGCAGTACTGAGATGAATCTGTCTCTCCATTCTATTTAATAACTGACCCTTGTTTCAGGTTTTTCTAGAGGCAGGTACTTTTCTTTCAGAACAGTGTGCTATAGATCTAACACACCTAGATTTATACAAGGGGATAAATCTTGACAAAACAGTACACAGTAGTTCAATTAACCTGCTTCAGCGGAACCTAAAGTGATTGCAGCAATCACTTCAGCTAAGAATATAAGGTTTGAGGCTACCTTTGTTATCTGAGGGTAAATGCATCAGTATTAAGTGGTCCTTTGGTAACTACATTTAATACAAACCTAGCCAACAAAGTTTCTGAGTAATAATTGAAAATGGAAAAACCATTTAGTAATAGTAAATATAATATTCTGAAAACCCAAACCAATAACAATACTTTCAATGTTTGTTATTTGGCTTTATATATTAAAGACAAGAGTAAGAAATGAGAAGTACAAGTTATAATAGATTAAAAGTCACTAAGTGTCAGATTAAGAAAGGCAAGTTTGATTGGGTATAGATAGATTGAATTATGTGTCTAGAGAAACTTTTACTTTTCCCCATGACTAGAAATAGCTATTTTAAAGTTAATCCTGAAGAGAAATAGGGAATTCTGTAAAATGAATTATCAATTCCTTTGTATGTGGATTTTATCATTCTAGGCTGCAGGGGCTGTTAACTTTCAGTGTCCCAACAAGCCCATTCTGTCAAGTAAGTTCTGGATACAGAATCATGAATGAACACTGATGCCCCTAACCAGTTTGATCAGATTGTATGTCCCTTGAGGTTTACCAGACTCAAAACTACTCCCACTGTCAACACCCTTCTATCCCACCCCACCCCGATTCCTCCAACTGTATTTACTTTTAAAATACTAGGTTCTCATTTAAATATTTATTTGTAATAACAACCAAGTTTGATAGCTACCATACATGCAAATATTTCTCTTACCCATTATTTCATCTGTTTCTCCTAACTACATGCAAATATTTCTCTTACCCATGATTTTGTATGTTTCTCCTAACAACACTCTAAGCTAAGTTCATCCTCATCTCACCTGTAAAGACACATATAGGCTAAGAAATACATACAGCAAAGCAAAGGAGTAGAAAAATATATTCCGTGCAAACAAAAACCAAAAGTTTGCAGAAGTAGCTCTATTTATGTCAGATAAAGTAAAATTAAAACCAGTAAAATGAGACAAAGAGGGTCAATTCAACAGGAGAATGTAAAAATTGTAAATATATATGCACCTAGCACTAAAGCACTCAGATTCATAAAACAAATATTTCCAAACCTAAACAGAGAGATAAACAGCAATACAATAGTAGTTGGGGACTTCAACACCCTACTCACAGCACTAAACAGATCACCTAAACAGAAAACTGGCAAAGAAACATTGCACCAAGGGCTTTAAAAGCAGCATAAACTTGGGTCATGCTTTTTTTAATCCATTTGGCCAATATGTATCTTTTAAGTGAATCATTTAACCCACTTAAGTTCAAGCTTAATATTAATATGTAAGATTTTGTTCCTTTTCTTATTTTTAATTATTTCCCAGTTGTTTCATAGATTATTTTTTCTCTCTCTCTATTTGTCATTGTTGTTGGATGGAATTCTGTAGTGTTGCCATTTTATTCCTCTCTATTCCTTTTTCTGTGGAATTGCTTTACAATTGAGGTTGATGCTTTGTGCATTTTCATGACGGAGAACATTATCCTTTTTGCTTCCAAGATTAGGACTCCTTTGAGCATTTCTTATAGGGGTTGTCCAGTGGTGATGAATTCCCTCAGCATTTGTTTGTCTGGAAAATATTTTATTGCTCCTTAATTTATGAAGATCAATATTTCTGGGTATACAATTTTTGATTGGCAGGGTTTTTGTCTTCTCTTTATCTTTGGGTCTGTAAGGTTTCTGCTGAGATGTCCATCTTAGTCAAATGGTGTTTCTTTTACAAGTGACTAGACATTTTCCTCTTGCTGTGTTGAATTTTCTGTTTCACTTTGGCTTTAGACAGTCTGATTATAATGTGCCATGGCAAAGACCTTTTGGCACTGTATTTGGGGATTGCTGGGCCTCCTGTGTCTGGATATCTAAATCTCTTGCTAGAATTGGGAAATTTTTACCTACTGCTTTGGTCATCCTAATGTAGATTCAAACAATAAAATGCTAGCAAACTGAGTCAACCAGCATATTGGAATTCATACCAGGAATGCAAAGATCATTCAACACATGCAAATAAATAAACATGAGACATCACAAAAACAAAATGAATAAAAATTGTATGATCATCTCAATAGATGCAGAAAAAGCTTTTAATAAAATTCAGCACCGCTTCATAAGAACACTCAACAAATTAGGCATAGAAAGAATATACCTCAAAATAATAATAAAAGCCATATAAAACAAATGTACAGTTAACATCAGACTGAATGGGGAAAAGTTGAAAGACTTTCCTCTAAGAACTGGAAAAAGAGTGTCCACTTTCACTATCCCTATTCGACATAGTACTGAAAGCTCTAGCCAGAGCAATCAGGCAAGAGAAAGGAATGAAAGGCATCCAAACTGAAAAAGAGGAAGTAAAATTTTCACTCTTTGCTGATGATGTAATTTTATATTTAGAAAAACCTAAAGACTCCATCAAAAAATTCTTAAGTTTGACAAATAAATTCAATAAAGTTGCAATATATGAAATTAATGTACAAAAATCAGTAGCATTGCTATAAACTGATAATGATCTAGCTGAGAAAGAAAGTGAGAAGGCAATCCCATTTACAATAACTACAAAAAATAAAATGTCAGGAATTCATTTAATGAAGGAGGTAAAAATCTCTATAAGAAAAGCTACAAAACACTGATGAAAGACCTTGCAAATGACACAAACAAACAGAAAAACATCACATGCTCATGAATTAGAACAATTAATATCATTAAATACTACCCAAAGCAATATACAGAGACAATGAAATCTCTATCAAAGTATAAACATAATTTTTTACAGAATTAGAAAAATCAATCCTAAAATTCATATGGAACCAAAAAAGAGCCTGATATGGTTTGACTGTGTCCCCACCCAAATCTCATCTTGAATTGTATCTCCCATAATTCCCACATGTTGTGGAAGGAAATTAGTGGGAGTTAATTGAATCATGGGGAAGTTTCCCCCATACTGTTCTCGTGATAGTGAATAAGTATCATGTTATCTGATGTCTTTATAAGGGGTTTCCACTTTCACTTGGTTGTCATTCTCTCTTGGTGGCTGCCATGTAAGATGTGCTTTTCACCTTCCACCATGATTGTGAGGCCTCCCCAGCCATGTGGAACTAAAGGGTCCATTGAACCTTATTTTCTTTATAAATTACCCAATCTCGGGTATGCTTTTTTTAGCAGCATGAGGACAGACTAATACAGTAAATTGGTACTGAGAGTGGGGTGCTGCTGTAAAGATACCTGAAATTGTGGAAGCAACTTTGGAACTGGCAAAAGTTGGAAAACTTTGGGGGGCTCAGAAGAAGACCAGAAAATGTGGGAAAGTTTGGAGCTTTCTAGAGACTTGTTGAATGGGTTTGACCAAAATGCTGATAATTATATGGACAATGAAATCCAGGCTGAGATGGTCTCAGATAGAGATAACGAACTTGTTGGAAACTGGAGTAAAGGTGACCCTTGCCATACTTTAGCAAAGAGACTGGTGGCATTTTGTCTCTGCCCTAGAGATTTGTAGAATTTTGAACTTGAGGGAGACGACTTAAGGTATCCGGTGGAAGAAATTTCTAAGCTGCAAAGCATTCAAGAGGTGACTAAGGTGCTGTTAAAAGCATTCAGTTTTAAAAGGAAAACAGGGCATAAAAGTTTGGAAAATTTGCAGCCTGATGATACAATAGAAAAGAAAATCTCATTTTCTGAGAAGAAATTCAAGACAGCTGCAGAAATTTGCAGAAGTAACGAGGAACCAACTGTTAATCACTAAGACAATAGGGAAAATGTCTCCAAGGCATGTCAGGGACCTTTGCAGCAGCCCCTTCCATCACAGGCCCTGAGGCCTGGGAGGGAAGAAGGGTTTCATGGACTAGACCAGGGTCCCCCTGCTGGGTGCAACCTAGTGACTTGGTGCCTTGCATCTCAGCTGCTCTAGCCATGAGCAAAAGTGTCAAGGGAGTGTAGGAGAGATGCCTATTTCTTATGTGGTACCCTAGTAAAATTGTGAATGATAACCAGGTACATGTATTACTCCCTAGCTAGTGTAATTTACTAACAACAATATTTTTTATAATAAATTTTTAATTTTGCTTCAGATTCCATGATCTATTGAGTGGTGATGGGATACTTCACAATGTTACACTGTATATTGAATATTTGCATTTTTCAAAGTTTATGGACTATGTAAATCTGATGGAACTAATAATTTAACTTCTCTAACTAGGTAGCTCATTCTTACATTTAATAATCTTAAGCATGATATGGTTAGAAACAGCTGCAGAGCCATAAAGTAAAATAGATGCCTGAGTCTTTCAAAATATACATTCAAATATACCTTCAAACACTTTTAAATATGATTGCCTCCAATAATACTCCCAATGACACCTGAAAATGTTCAAATCTAGAAGCAATGCAAGGTGAAATAGTTTATAAAACTAAATCACCCCTTGGTTTGTTGTTGTTGTTGATTACACAGGAAATGTTGCATAGAATTCATGCTATGAAGCACTGAGATAAAAAGGTCACCAGAATTGAGGGAAAAGAGTGGGCATTCAGGTCAGTCATCTAAATTGTAATTTAGATGTTTGAATCGTTAGAAATTGTTTGGGAAACATTTTCATGTTACGCAGCAGAAAATCTAGTTCCAATATGAAGTAAAACTCTTGGAAACACATTGGAATAGTGGCAAATTCATATGCATAGCAGAGGAAGCACTTGGAGCACAGATCTGTTGAATTTGTTTCGCTTTGTATTTATCCACCATAGCACAAGCACTAAAGGGAATCAGTGTTTTTAATATACCATGTAAATGTTTTAAGGAACAATAATAAGTGAGAAAATCTGAGTAATCAATTTCATTCTTCTTTCCACTTTTAAAGAAAAATAAATAAGACCTTTAAATTATGTTGAGAAAAACAAATGTTTATGATTTAAACCACCTTTGCAAAAATTATGACAGTGAGAAAATATCTGACCTAACCAACTTCATCTTGCCCTTAACTGCCAGACAGCCCTTGGTCATTCCTAGGCATGGTTCAAACTAACTTTGGGAGAAATTTATTGTTTAAATGATAATATCCATTCTCAAAAAGCGAAACTGCCTCTGTAAAATTAATGAAAGCCCACCATAGTAGGAGGTTCAGAGGCACCTGAATTCAGAAAAAATTACCAACTATGATTCCAGAGATCACGAGATTTGCCACTTCCCCAATTACTCCTCCACATAACATCACCATTGTAGAACCTATGGTTGGCCTTTTGAGGTGTCTTTTCAGACTTTTGCATTTCTGATGACCAGATGGCCCCACTCAGACTAGTGACTCTTGTGGTCCCCACCCAGATTCAGACTCAGCACAGGAGGACTCTTTTATACACCCCTATTATTGCATCCTCAACCAACTCATTCCATAGTCCACTGCCAGGCAAACTATCCTTGAAGAACCCTGGCTTGCAAATTTTAGGAGAGGGTGATTTGAGTAATAATTGAACTACAGTCTCCTGTTTAGTGAACACCACATCTTGATACATGTATCAAGATAACTGCTAGGGAGTTAAGCAAGATGGCCAAATAGGAAAAGGTCTGGGCTGCAGCTCCTAGTGAGACCAATACAGAAGGTGGGTGATTTCTGCATTTCCAACTGAGGTACCCTGTTCATGTCACTGGGACCGGTTAGGCAGTGGGTGCAGCCCACAGAGGGTGAGCAGAAGCAGAGTGGGGCATCGCCTCACTCAGGAAGTGCAATGGGCCAGGGACCTCCCTCCTCTAGCCAAGGGAAGCTGTGAGGGACTGTGCTCTCCAGCCCAGATACTATGCTTTTCCCATTGTTTTCACAACCTGCAGACCAGGAGATTCCCTCATGTGCCTAAACAAACCACCAGGGCCCTGGGTTTCAAGCATAAAACTGGGCAGCTGTTTGGGCAGACACTGAGTTAGCTGCAGGAGTTTTTTCATACCCCAGTGGTGCCTGGAACCCCAGCAAGACAGAACTGTTCACTTCCCTGGAAAGGGGTCAGAAGCCAGGAAGCCAAGCAGTCTCTTTCAGTGGGTCCCACTCAAATGGAACCCAACAAACTAAGAACCACTGGCTTGAAATTCTCACTGCCAGCACAGCAGTCTAAAGTCAACCTGGAACTCTTGGGCTTGGTGGGGGAGGGGTCTGCCACTGATGAAGCTTGAGTAGGTGGTTTTCCCCTCACAGTGTTGAGGAAGCCAGGAAGTTCAGACTTGGTGACTCACTGCACTGCGGCAAAGCGGTTGTGGCCTGACTGCCTCTAGATTCCTCCTCACTGGGCAGGGCATCTCTGAAAGAAAGGTAGTAGCCCCAGTCAGGGACTTATAGATAAAACTCCCATCTCCCTGGGACAGAGCACCTGGGGGAAGGGGCGGCTGTGGGCACAGTTTCAGCGGACTTAAACATTTCTGCCTGCCAGCTCTGAAGAGAGGAGTGGATCTACCAGCACAGTGCTCAAGCTCTGCTAAGGGATAGACTGCCTCCTCAAGTGGGTCCCTGAACCCCGGGCCTCCCGACTGGGAGACACCTCCCAGCAGGGGTTGACAAACACCTCATACAGGAGAGCTCCAGCTGGCATCAGGTGGGTGCCCATCTGGGATGAAGCTTCCAGAGGAAGGAGCAGGCAACAATCTTGGCTGTTCTACAGCCTCCACTGGTGATAACCAGGCAAATAGGGTCTGGAGTGGAACTCCAACAAACTCCAGCAGACGTGCAGAAGAGGGGCATGACTGTTAGAAGAAAAACTAACAACAGAAAGGAATAGCATCAATACCAACCAAAAAAAGTCCACACAAAAACCCCATCCAAAGGTCACCAACATCAAAGACTAAAGGTAGATAAATTCACGAAGATGAGGAAAAACAAGTGCAAAAATGCTGAAAATTCCAAAAAACCAGAATGCCTCTTTTCCTCCAAATGATTGAAACTCCTCTCCAGCAAGGGCACAAAACTGGACTGAGAATGAGTTTGACAAACTGACAGAAGGAGGCTTCAGGAGATGGGTAATAACAAACTCCTCTGAGCTAGAGGAGCATGTTCTAACCCAGTGCAAGGAAGCTAAGAACCTTGATAAAAGGTTACAGGAACTGCTAACTAGAATAACCAGTTTAGAGAAGAACATGAATGAACTGATGGAGCTGAAAAACAGAGCATGAGAACTTTGTGATGCATACACAAGTATCAATGGCTAAATCAATCAAATGAAAGAAAGGATATCAGAGATTTAAAATCAACTTAATGAAATAAAGCATGAAGCAAGATTAAAGAAAAAAGAATGAAAAGGAATGAACAAAGCCTGCAAGAAATATGGGACTATGTGAAAAGACGAAATCTATGATTGATTGGTGTACCTGAAAGTGATAGGTAGAATAAAACCAAGTTGGAAAACACAGTTCAGGATATTACCGGGGAGAACATCCCCAAACTAGCAAGACAGGCCAACATTCAAATTCAGGAAATACAGAAAACACCACTAAGATACTCCTCGAGAACAGCAACCCCAAGAAACATAATCATCAGATTCTCCAAGGTTGAAATGAAGGAAAGAATGTTAAAGGCAGCCAGACAGAAGGCCAGGTTACCTATAAAGGGAAGTCCATCAGACTAACAGTGGATCTCTCTGTAGAAACCCTACAAGCCAGAATAGAGTGGGGGCCAATATTCAACATTCTTAAAGAAAAAAATTTTCAATGCAGAATTTCATATCCGGCCAAACTAAGCTTCATAAGCAAAGGAAAAATGAAAGTCTTTACAGTCAAGCAGGTGCTGAGGGATTTTATCACCACCATGCCTGCCTTACAAAGCTCCTGAAGGAAGCACTAAAAATAGAAAAGAAAAACCAGTACCAGCCACTGAAAAAACATACCAAAATATACAGACCAATGACACTATGAAGAAACTGCATCAACTAATGTGCAAAATAACCAGCTAGCATCATGATGACAGGATCACCTTCACACATAACAATATTAACCTTAAATGTAAATGGGCCCCAATTAAAAGACACAGACTGGCAAATTGGATAAAGAATCAAGACCCATCTGTGTCCTGTATTCAGGAGAACCATTTCACGTGCAAAGACACACAGAGACTCAAAACAAAGGGATGGAGGAGTATTTACCAAGCAAATGGAAAGCAAAACAAAAAGCAGTGGTTACAATCCTAGTCTCTGATAAAACAGACTTTAAACCAACAAAGATAAAAAACACAAGGAAGGGCATTACATAATGGTAAAGGAATCAATGCAACAAGAAGAGATAAGTATCCTAAATATATATACGCCCAATACAGGAGCAACCAGATTCATAACGCAAGTTCTTAGAGAACTACAAAGAGACTTAGACTCACACACAATGATAGGGGGAGACTTTAACACCCACTGTCAATATTAGACAGATCAACGAGACAGAAAATTAAAAAGGATATTCAGGACTTGAACTCAGCTCTGGACCAAGCGGACCTAATAGACATCTACAAAAATCTCCACCCAAAATCAACATAATATACATTCTTCTCAGTACCACATAGCACTTATTCTAAAATCAACCACAGAATTGGAAGTAAAACACTACTCAGCAAATGCAAAAGAACCGAAATTATAACAAACATTCTCTGTCCACAGTGTAATCAAATTAGAACTTATGATTAAGTAATTCACTCAAAACCGCACAACTATTTGGAAACTGAACAGCCTGATCCTGAATGACTACTGGGTAAATAACGACATTAAGGCAGAAAAAAATAAGGTCTTTGAAACCAATGAGAACAAAGACACAATGTACCAGAATCTCTGAGACACAGCTAAAGCTGTGTTAAGAGGGAAACTTAGAGCACTAACTGCCCATATCAGAAAGCTGGAAAGATTAAAATCGGCACCTTAACATCACAATTAAAAGAACTAGAGAAACAAGAATATAGCAGAGGACAAGAAATAACAAATATCAGAGCAGAACTGAAGGAGATAGAGACACAAAAAACCCTTCAGAAAATCAATGAATCCAGAGTTGTTTTTTGGAAAACATTAACAAAATAGACAGACGATTAGCCAGATGCCAGATTAATAAAGAAGAAAAGAGGGAAGAATAAAATAGACACAACAGAAAATGATAAAGGGGATATCACCACTGATACCACAGAAATAGAAACTACCATCAGAGAATACTATAAACACCTCTATGCAAATAAACCAGAAAATCTAGAATAAATAGGTAAATTCCTGGACACATACATCCCCCCTCAAGACTAAACCAGGAAGAAGTTGGATCCCTGAATAGACCAATAACAAGTTCTGAAATTGAGGTAGTAATTAATAGTCTACCAACCAAAAAAAAACCCAGGACCGGATGGATTCACAGCCAAATTCTACCAGAGGTACAAAGAGGAGCTGGTTCCATTCCTTCTGAAACTATTCCAAACAATAAAGAGGGGTTCCTTCCTAACACATTTTATGAGGCCAGCATCACCCTAATACCAAAACCTGGCAGAGACACAACAAAAAAAGAAAATTTCAGGCCAATATCCCTGATGAACATTGATGTGAAAATCCTCAATAAAATACTGGCAAACCAAACCCAGCAGCATATTAAAAAGCTTATCCACCAACATGAAGTCGGCTTCATCCCTGGGATTCAAGGCTGGTTTAACATATGCAAATCAATAAACATAATCAATCACATAAACAGAACCAATGAGAAAAACCACATGATTCTCTCAATAGATGCAGAAAAGGCCTTTGATAAAATTCAGCATCCCTTCATGTTAAAAACTCTCAATAAACTAGGTATTGATGGAACATATCTCAAAATAATAAGAGCTATTTATGACAAACCCACAGCCAATATCATACAAAATGGGCAAAAGCTGGAAGCATTCCCTTTGAAAACTGGCACAAGACAAGGATGCCCTGTCTTACCACTCCTATTCAACATAATATTGGAATTTCTGGCCAGGGCAATCACGCAAGAGAAAGAAATAAAGCGTATTCAAATATGAAGAGAGGAAGTCAAATTGTCTCTGTTTGCAGATGACATGATTGTATATTTAGAATACCCCATTGTCTCAGCCCAAAAACTCCTTAAGCTGATAAGCAACTTCAGCAAAGTCTCAGGATACAAAATTAATGTGCAAAAATCACAAGCATTCCTATACAACAATAATAGACAAACAGAGAGCCAAATCACGAGTGAATTCCTATTCACAATGGCTACAAAGAAAATAAAATACCTAGGAATACAACTTACAAGGAACATGAAGGACTTTTTCAAGGAGAACTACAAACCCAACACCACGTGTTCTCACTCAAAAGTGGGAGTTGAACAATGAGAATACTTGGACACTGGGAGGGGAACATTACACTCCATGGCCTGTCAGGGGGTGGGGGGCAAGGGAAGGGAGAGCATTAGGACAAATACCTAATGCACACGGGGCTTAAAACCTGTATGACGGGTTGATGGGTGCAGCAAACCACTATGGCACATGTATACCTTTGTAACAAACCTGCATGTTCTGCACATGTACTCCAGAACTTAAGGTATAATAATAATAATAATAAATGAAAGCTGATACCATTTAAATAAAGCTTTAAACAGGTAAAACTAATCTTTGGTGACAAAAAATAAAAAGGGTACTTTTTGCTCTGTTTTTTTTAAAAAAACAAAAAAAACAGAAAAGTGGGTCAGTGAGTGGGAGTGGAGATTAACTGGAAAGAGGCAGCTGAAACCTCAGCCGATGAATTCTGGTCACACAGATCTATGCATTTGTCAAAACTTGGTGTTTTGTACTCTTAAAATTTGTACATTTTGCATTGCTATTTCTACCTCAATTAAAATGTTACTATAAAAAATGTAACGTCTAATAATTTAACTTCTCTGACTAGGTAGCTCCCTCTTTCATTTAGCAATCTTAAACATACATATGGTTAGAAGCACCTGCTGAGCCATAAAGTAAAATAGTTCTCTGAGTCTTTCAAAATTTATCTTCAAATGAACCTTCAAACAAACACTGTAAATATGATTTCCTCCAATAATACTCCTAGTAACACCCGAAAATGTTCATGTCTAGAAGCAATGCAAGGTGAAATAATTTATAAAACAACATCTCCACTTGGTTTGTTGTTGTCATACATCTTAATGCATGTATTATATGTATTGTAGAGCTGCTAAACACCCTTTCTCTATTTCAATTTCCCTGTCTTGATAAGTCAGCTTCATCTGGGCAGTGGGCAAGAAGAATCTGTTGGGTGGTTCAAATTTGGGGCCTTATTTAGGATAGACCTTTCCGGTAACTGTCCATGGCTCAGTAGTCCCTTGTTGCCAGTGAGGGGCTACTGCACCATGGTTACCTTCGGGAAAAAAAGGTCAAGCCCAAGCAGCTGCCTAGTTCTCTTGGACTGTGGACTGTCTCTACTAGTAGGGCACTGTTGAGCTATAGTGCATGGGTCTAACTGCAATGGAGAAACAGTTCTGGAAGATGTCTTTTAACCTCTTTGGTGAGTATTCCAGGTGCTGCCAACACCTGCTTCCTTCTCTCTTATCTGTTGGCCTCTCTAGAGGTGTTGTACGTAGCCCTGTCACAGGAACTGTCTGACTCTGCAAGCCTCAACAATAAGGGACTTTTTGGAGAAATACTCTTTTCTGGTTTGGAATCTGGTCTGGAATCTTGGTTTAAAAGACCTTTTGTTCATCTTTACCTTGTGTGTGCACTTTTATTTACAGACAGTATTTCCTGAAGGAACTGCTGCTGTAAGTCTAGCAGGCTCTCCTAGTTTGTCTAGTCAGTCACATTCTGTGAGCCCTGAAGGAAGCGCAACATACCTAACTCAGGATAACAGTTCACTCTTCCATCTCGTCCAAAGATCACCCATTGAAATGCTTGGTCAGAGGTCATCCCACCCCACTCGGAGTGGATCAAAGGTGACAGGGGCTGCCAAAGGAAAGTTTGAGCCTTGTCAGGTTGATACTTTGTTGCTAAGCAGGATGACTGGTGTCTGTGTTGTCATGTACATTTTATTCCAGCTGGAATGAGAAATGTTAGTTTAGCTCCGCTATGCAGTTGTTTGGGTGGGATCTTGCAAAATTGAGAGGCTTTTGCTGATGGTTCCATAAAATGGGAAAATAAGATTTCTTTTGTAATGTGGCTTGTCCCTCACATCTATGGTACTGCAAGCAGGGGCATCAAAAGCTACTCTGCTATTCCAGAAGCTACAGAGAAAGCAAACCCAGGTAAAAAAAAAAAAAAAAAAAAAAGGTAAGAATTTCTTACCAGCCAGGGCTTCTGGCCTCTCTCTGTGAGAAAACTGGTTGAATGAATGGTAAAAGTAACTGTTTGTCTCCTCTGCAATGTTTTAATAAATAAGGCAAATGATTTGTGAGACTAGTCTTAGACTGTAGAAAATCCAGTATATTTTGTGATATAAATTTGTCCGTGTTTTTCTGTTACAGAGAGGGGTACCACAGGATAGAACACATGCTGTGAAACCCTGTAAGTCTACCGTTCATGCTGGCCCACAGACTGGTGAGGTACCAACTTTGCTGCAGGTCCCTGAAAAAGAAACAGTTAGATGAAGTTTCCCTCTCATCTTGTTTTATGTTCTTGAAAACTCGACCATATGGAGGTACACTCTCTTGGTCTCTACCATCTGGACGTTGGGAATTTTCAACTTCATGTCATGGCTAGCTTTAAGAATTCTCTTAAGCAGTGAAAATCCTTTGCAAGCTCAAAGACGATTACCTTAGAGTACTTCTGGGAAGAGCGATGGTGACTGCCCCATACTGTGACTCACTAACTAAGGCTTTGTCCTTTCATGATGGTGACCAGTGTTCAATTCCTAACTGAGGGAAGGAATCCTGATTTAATACTTGTAGGACTTTTGCCATTGATTATTTTTCCTGTCATAGATACTTCTGATTTCTTGTCTTGAATTTTCTTTTCTCTGAGCTTGGGGCAACTCTAGATCTTGTAAAAACTGCTTGCCATCTCTTTAAAGACATCTCATGCATCCATGGTTGTTATAACCTTAGCTAGAGCTTATTGGTTTCATGTGGGAGGAGGTTACTTGTGGTCAAAAATTCAAAAGCCTGAAATACCAGCTGTTTGTCCTGGCTAACGTCTGCTAATAGAATATTTAAAAAGATTTTCTTCTGAGAGGTCAGTAGTTAAAAATTAACTGAATTAATGTTTATATTTTGGATATATGTGTACAGATATTATTTTAAATCCCCTGCTCTTCTTTTGTAAAAACCTCTCAGACAACTGAATTCTGTTTCCCATTTACTACTGTATGTTTTTCCTTGCTCTTGTATCCAATCTTTTTGACTTTTGTAGACAGGGGAACAAGAAATTACTTTGCATCATGAGAAAAATTAACCTTGATGTATAATAGTTAGATAAGAAATACACTTTTAAAAATGACTGATGGCAGTTGCTTACAGTGGCTATTTATTAATCCAGGATGGCATTCCTTTCTTTGAGTGTGTACATAAGAAAAGCATGCTCTTGGATACTGACAAAGTATAGAATAGGATATGAGCTAATTAAAGAGTGGCCTAATTGGTGTTGGGTTGCCCAGCAGCCTAGAGGAAATGTCCTTTCAATAAGATACACTGTGAAAGTATTGCACTATCTTCTCCCATAGCATTTCCCTTTTGGGGGGCCGCAGCGTTTGCTGTAAAAATTAGATCCTTATCTTGTGGATCTGTTTTGCCTTCCAGCTATACCTGATAATTAGGCCCTCCTGACCCTTTTCCCCAAAAGACTCCATCCTAAAGCCAATAACCTAATCAAGAAACTTAAGTCTTTAAGGAAATCTCCATGTGTAAGAGTGTCTGGTTTTCCTGGCCATCTTGACTGAACTTTTACCCATACCATTTTTCCTTGGTGTAAATAAAATATGAATTTTCTATTTTGCTTCACTTAAGAATTATCCCTTTAAAGATGCAAATTTGGAATTGCATGCCTGACAATTGTTAGGGCCTGGAACAGGTAATCAAGAGACTGATGGTCTAACATAAGAAAGAGAAACTTAAAAAACAGTCAAATAACAAATCTTATCACTCTACCAAATCTGCTTCTGTCTGTGTACTTGAATGTGTCATGTGTGTGATGTTTCACTATCAAAATATATGAAAAAGCTCTAATTAATTGGCTTAAAAATAATAAGTGCTTAAATAAAATATTTTGTCAGGAAAATAAAAGCCTAAGTGCCCTTTTGTTCACGTCACTCTAATAATCTTTGAAAAATAAAGACAGTTTTAAAGAATTTTGGTAAAACTAAAATGTCTCCAAAATGTACACATTTTGTCTGAATGAGGCAGGTCAGGTACCATTTTTTTGCTAGATGCTCTAAGGTTATAACACTGCTCTGTGACTTTTAATTATTATTCAACTTGGCTGCTTTGGAGCCATTAGATTCTAGGTAATGCCTGGGGACATGTGGAGTAGCCATGCTCCCTACCAGTGATGGAAAGAGTCTGACACTATCTGCAGTTCTATCCTGTGTCATAGGCTCTACACATGATACACAATTAAAATTGCTTCCATTTAAAATAAGAGTTATGTGTTATTAATTAAAAGGTATAGGAACATGTTGTTTTCAAAAGTAATTTTGTCTTATTTAGAGAAATTAAGGATTGTTTCAAATATTTAAAAAATATAGGATAAAACTGAAGGTTTAAGCAAGTTGTAAAAGGTTTGGGAAAGAGTAATCTTGTTTAAAAAAATTCTACGTGGAGCAAGTTGGATAAAATTAAAAATATATTATTTAGTTTTTCCATAAATTGAACATCAAAATAAAAGCACACTGATGCAGGGCCAGAATCTGAGCTCATGGGTCTCAATAACAGGGTTTTCTTAGAGCATTAATCTGCTCTTTAACAGAAAATTGTAAAGTGTTATAAGAGATTTATGGAAATATTACCATATAGTCAAACTGATTAAGATTGGATCCATTTGTTTACAAAGTTTTATTAGGAATTGAGTTAATAATATACTAATGCAAAGGTGAAATTTGTCTTTTTCTTTTTAACAAGATTTTCATATAATATTAAAAGATAAAGAAAGATTTTTGTTTGCTTTTTGAATAAATTACAAGAAAAAGAGGGGAGAGAGAAGACAGATGAGACAAATTCAGTTGGTCTCCTGCTGTCTTTATCGGGTCTTGTTTTTTGGAAAGCTTTGTCTGTCCTTTATCTATGAGTATAGGTTTTTGCTTTAAAAACCTTTGAAAAGTTTTAAAGTATCATTTTGGCTAATAATTTAACTTATATTGACTTTGGATTCTGTATTGTGACATCAAGTATTTTAAACCTTTGATATATGACAAACTTTCAAAATCAAAGTCTAAATTCAGTCCTTTTTTGACTTCATTCATCATTTAAGTATTAGGTTCCCTGAAGTCCAGAGAGACATATTTGGTTTATGTGGAATATTAAAACCATATAGGATACATCATCAAATATAAAATGATGTTTAACTTTCTTTGGGTTATGTTAGTATTTGTTCCAGAATAGTATAAGATTCCTATATGTTAGGAAGATGTTATCAGTAATAATTATGATTGTTACGTTAAATTTTTGTGTGTCACAGAGATGACAGATTTCCTTGTTGATTATGGCTTAAACTGTCATTGCCTTAAGATTTTTGTCATCCACAGATAATTGTCCTGTTTTGATCCCTTTCAAAAGGTGCTTTATAATCAGGCTGTAAGATTCTGTGGGTATCTGTTGAATGCAGCCCTCTGATAACTTTGGAAATTTTGTCATTGAAATAGAGGACAAAAAAGGAACTTCTAGGACTCATGGAAAGCTGATGTGTTTACGATGTGGAAAGCTGATATGTTCATGATGTGGAAAGTTGATACTGGACTGCCGGCCCAATACCAGGCATAACAGGAGTTAATTACATAGACCAAACTAATAAAAGAGCCAAATAATCTTTTCATTATTATTTTGTGTAAAACATTGCTAATTCTTTTATTTTGCAGAGTCCAGAAACCCCTTTTTTTGATCTATTTATTCCTTTTAACAATTGGGTAAAGTATATGCCTATGAGCAAAATTTGGAGCATATTTCTTTTTTTCTACCTGATTTCTCCAAAATTTGAAAACTGTTTGTAAGTATACTTAATTTATGGCAGTCTAGTAATTTGCATAAGTTCAATAAGAACCTATTTTCTCTTGTAACAGGACACCATTGGAGACACTGGTTGTTTTTACCAGATTTTGACCAGAATGACATACTTTCAGATATAAAAAGAGCTTTAATGAATCAAAGTTGACTTCTGGAGCCAATTAAAGCTACTTGGTTTTATCTAAAGGCTCTAGAAAAAGCAGTAATAAAATATAAAAAAAAAAAAAACAACAAAAAGGCTCCTTTGGAAAACTAGTATCATATCTTGTCTATGCAGTCCCTGTACCTGTGGTAAGTAAAGAATGTCACTTTCCGACAGGTCTATGAACCCCTGTTACCTTGGGACCTTGAGAAGAGAGTCATCTACCCAATGCATAGAGGACTTATAGGCACAGATAAATCTGTGGGTGGGCTTGAGGCTTTAAAAGGTCTAATCTGAGATTGCTTATGAAAAAAGTTCCAACAAAGCCAATTTACAAAGAGCTTATATGACAAATAATTATTCTTGCTCCACTTTATGCAAATAATCAGGTGAAATAGAATAAGACTAAGACTTATTTTGCAAATAAGTTTGTCTGTCTATGATTTGTCTCTAAGAAAAATGGGGACTGGAGAAAAAATTGTTTCAGAAGAAAAAATTACAGTACATCTATTGTTAGATTCTAGCCTTGTCCATTATTTTTGCATCTTTATTAATTTCTGCAATTCAGATTGAATTCTGAATTCTTTCTTGCTTACAAGTCCCCAAACTAATGCTTTCAACTTTTTCTTCCATTTTTCTGATTTTGACTCAACGAAATTGATACTACCTTTTTCCTGAGGTCCTGCAAGATAAAACTTAGCCTTGTAATATAAGCAAGAAAAAAATGCATCTATTGCTACTGCCCTCCTCCTCTGTAACTAGAGATGCTTTGCCTCTAACATGTGGATAGATTGTGCCCAAAATTAAGCTTTAGTTTTCTTCTGTTTCCATAGAAATTCCCCTTATTAAAAATTTGCCTTCATCACATATAGAAGCCTAGCCCATCTGCAATGCCACTACCTGGAATGAGACACAGCTGTTTGAACTGATACACTCTCAGGACTAAAAACTAACCAAAAAGATATGGCACAGTACATCTAAATTTGCTCTTTCCTGTTTATTCCAATTTGTATTTCTCAGAACCTGTGACCCACATCACTCTCTACTAGTGACACCATGTCTGATTGGTTCTTGGGGTTATATAACTGGATTACAAGGGCTTCAGAACAACTCTACAAGGACTTCTGAAGCTAGGATTTTATTCCTTATATTAGGACTCATTATCTTGTAGTCTTCTGTTAACCACCAACCTGGCACCCATGAACACATGTAGACAGCTGCAAAGTGGTTTCACTCTTCTTACCTTGGGGCCAACCCCTATCCCAAGTGCAGCCTCTGTCAGCAGGAAGAAGTTAGAACGGCTGTCAGTCTTTTTCCATTTCTGTAGCTCTTACCTTAAGAATAAGGCATGGTGAACCCCAAAAGAGACAATTAAAACTGCTTTTACAATTTTGTTTCAAAAACAGTGAAAAAAATTATGACAGTAAAAGAGACCTGACCTAACCAACTCTATCATGTCTTTAACCACCAAACTGCCCTCAGTGGTTCCTGGGTGTGGTCCATACTAACTTTGGGAGAAAATCAATTTATTGTTTAAATGATAATAGCTCTTCTCAAAATCTAAACTGCCTCTGTAAAATTAATAAAAGGTCATCAGGTTAGGAGGATGTGAGGTGCTTGAATTCACAGTTAAATGATTACCAGTCATTATTTCAGAGGTCACAAAATTTGCAACTTCCCTGTAAATAACATCATTATTGTAAAATCTAAGATTGGCCTTTTAAGATGTCTTTTCAGGCATTCCTGATGACCAGATGGCCCCACCCAGAAGCAGACTCACTACAGGCACACCATTTTCCACACCCCTATGATATTGTCTCCAACCAGCCAGTAGCACCCATTCCCTACCCCACTGCCTGCCTATCTATACTTGAAAAACTCTAGCCTGCAAAATTTTCAGGGAGGCTGATTTGAGTAATAACACAACTCTGGCCTTCCATTTAGCTGGGTCCATGTGTATTAAACTCTTTCTCTATTTCACTTACCCCGCCTTGATAAATCAGCTTCATTTGCACAGTAGGTAAGAAGAACCTGTATTATAATTAAGATCTGGATGGATTTCAAAGTGTTGTTTGGTTGAGAACTATAGAGAAGTCAATTTTTTATAGAAATTTCTTATTTGAATCAATAAAACTAACAATTTTTTATCCAGTGAGTTTTATTAATTAAATTAAATGGAAATTGGATAGGGAAGCACTAACTTTAGATGTTGGATCTTAGATAATATTCCAGGGGAAGCTGCTATGATACACTTGCTTTCATAATTAAATTTATCCAAATTATGCTACAATATTTAAGGAAAAGAAAAAAAATGCAATGGTTAAAAAATATTCCAAGGGATTAATTTTAATTGTACTAGTAATGGTTTTCTTTAAAAGAAAAACGTTCAATAAATGGTTAGAATAGAAACTATGTGGGTCATTGCCAAGCTTCAGTGATGTACACATCTGAAAGCGTAGTCAATTGATATCTAATAAATACACAAGTTAAAGGGCAGTTGTTCTTGTTATCCCTTTCCAAACCAATAAAACAATGCTGAGCCTCCACAATCCAAGTAATTCAATCAAAATATCAACTTCCAAGGTTTAGGTTAAAGTTCACATTCTCTTTTTGTTTTTTAATTGACAAATGAAAATTGTACATATTCATGGTGTACAGTGTTTTGAAATATGTATATATTGTGGAATGGCTAAATCAAGCTAATTAACATATGAATTACCTCAAATACCATTTGTTATAAGAACACTTAAAATCTACTCTCTTAGCAATTTTTCAGTATATAATACATTGTTAATTATAGTCATCATGTGTATAATAGATCCCTTGAACAAAGCTCACATTCTGCTTAATGCCTTCCCTAATACCTACAAACAGAATAATGTTCTCCACCTCCGGTGTACACAGAGATATATATTTGGGGTTTTTTTTCCATATATATACAAATTTATATATGTATGCTTTCCTTGTAAGATTCTTTTGCTGGGTATTCTGTCTGTGTCTGTACAATTCACAACTCTTCCACACCCCACAATGGGCCCTGTGACCTCTATGAGCCAAATTACCCAGGCTCCCTTTATCTTTTGCTGATACTTTGCTTTGACAGGGTATAAAAGGTGGGTAGAATGGAGAGTTAGGAGTACGTCCTCTCTCCACTCCTTTCCTACTTGGTCACAGTCCCGGGAAAGATTTCATTGTTCTAACGACACATCTCTTGTTGGGTAAATTCTATATCATAGTTCTCGCTCCTATCCGTCTAGTTTTTGAGGTAAGTGATATATTCTCATTATTGCTAGTCCCTGGGTCTGCTGGTTAGTTCTCTTAACCCTATCCATATTCACTAAGTTGTTCCTTTACCTAATATTCTCATACCATTCTCCGTATGCAATCCATTTTCTACTTCAACTCAGCAAGTATACTCCCAAAGAGAAGAATTTAGGCACTCATTAGCTGTTTTCACAGTGCTTTATACAATGTCTAGAATAGAGAGGCACTCATTAAATGTTGTTGAAATACATCAATGAATAAATGGAAACAGTATTAGGTTAGCTATGGTGCAAGAGAAAAAAATAAGTAAAAACAATGACCCTTATTCTAACTAATGAAGGTTACAATCTAAGGGAGAAAAGAATACAGTAGTTCATACATTCAAGGCTATACTTGGTAAGTAACAAGTCACAGGCCTCCATTTTCATATTCCAGAAAAGGAAAAATCCTTACTATTAGTAAAAAAAAAGAAAAAAGCTACCTAACAAACACTGGGTTAAATATATGTGTGTATATATGTACACGTGTGTGTGTGTGTGTGTGTGTGTGTACACACACAGAGAGACAGAGAGATTCAGTAATCTCACAAATTTCACATAAGGTAAACAAAGATAAAAAGAACAACAAACCAACACTTCTTTGCCTCATGGGTGTGCTGGCAGCTTTGATTAGTTAATATTTATACAGCACTTTGAAGATGAAAAGTGCTAAACATTATCTAACAGCTCTGTAAATGCAAATTTGTCAGGTCTTATGAAACTTAACAGAAATTAGAGAGTGACAAACTACTCACACACACACACACAAAGCTCAACCAAGGCTTTGCATTTAGAGGGGCCAGATGGGGAAGAAAGTACTTTCTGCCTAGGGCAGAGAATCAAGCTACTCTGTACCCCACCCCTACCCTCACTCCCACCAACACACAGGCTGCAGAAACATTTAATTTAAAGCCTGAAAGATAATGCACTTTGCAACAGCATGTAAATCAATGTTTTATTAAAGCCTGTTAATTACTATGCAGAAAAATGCAAATCGCAATAAAACACATCAGAAGCGGTTTCATCCCTGCTCTGTTCTCAGTGGAGCAATTACCACACACCTTACTTTGGCAGGTGGGGGCAGAATATAACTGGGCCAGGTTGGGGGTAGTTTTACCTCTTGCCTGCGGAAACTGCAGAATCTTCCAGTCATTTCCTTGCACCACTCAGAAGTACAAAATTCCCCCCCCTGCCATTTTTTTAAGTTGTATTTTTAAAATGCTTATGCTTTCCTCTTCATTGACTTGAATATGCTTAGTCTAAGAGGCTTGCCTGGCCGGATAACCTTTTTACACAAAAGAGAGGAGCTTACATACCATAGCATTTCTCTCTAACTTGTCCATTAGTTAGAAGGCTTGGATTTAAGATCATTAAGCTTGTCCTTTTATGTCATTTTATTTATTCAGAATTTATGCATATAAACTAGACATTTGATTAAATTGCCAGAACCATGGCCTTAATTTTTCAGCTGGTAGGTCAGGATATGAGCTCAGGTTTACTGGTTTTTTTTCATTTGTCATAGACAGGAAAAAGGCATGTAGGCGACAAATCCTCCTTAAAGAATACTGGAATGATGATAAATAATATCTACTGAAATTGAATGCAAACATACAGAAAATAAGGGAAAAAGTAAAGGAATAGAGAAAATGCAATACCAAATGAATTCTAAGAAACACTGTATGAAAAAAGGTACTAAAAAAATAGTAAACCAATTCTTCAACTGCCTTGAAAGTGAAAGTTTTTAGTAACTAAGGTAGAGAGGAAGAAGCAGAAGCTATTTTTGTCATTATAATCCATAATCTTATTTTATACTAGAGTTTGTGGAACTCTTTCATTTCAAAGGAGGCCTTAAAAGGCTTCACTGCTATGCATTTTGTTAAATAAATAAGGCATAATAAATAAACTACAGATAATAATATATCGTACAAGCTCTAAAAAGTTAAATAGGCCTTTAAGGCTCAGTGATTTTTAATATATTAAGCAATTGGGTATCCATGACAAAATAAACTGAAATTGCTGCAATTTTATATGGCTGATACCTTGAACACTTAGTAGCTAAGTGAACTTTCAGTGCATATAGTTTATGTTATTTATGTGTAATAGAATGCATATGATAATCAACTTTTCCATTTCTCAAGCAATGAGTTTTAAAGATCAAATGAGACACCGTATGTGAAAGTGACTTAAAACTGTAATGAACTCTACAAATATTAGGCTTTATTTGGTGTTTCAAATAATGTAATACCTTTGGAAAAAGAACAAAATATCAATCTATTCACATTTAAATTTCCAAGCCAGCGATAATAGTCATCATCATCACCATTCTTTCTTGTGATCTGATCAAACATCCTTTTCCAATCCATGTCTTCATATTAAAACAGCTTGTAAGCAAAGATTCCCCCCAACGCACACATACCCATAAGAAAATAAAGGGTATGAGGGAAAAGAGCATGTTTCTTGTCTGGCATCTCTGACTTGTGCTTCTGTTTTATTCCTCAGTTTGGAACTTTCTGAGAATAGGCAACTAACAGAGAAATTTTCTTCTATGCAAATACATATTTCTTTAAAATATGTGATTGTGTAATAAGTGAATAATTCCCCAAAAGTGGCTATCTCCCATGTAATAATCTTCCCCACTCCCAATAACTATAATGGTCCTCAATACTCTAATAATTTTATGAAGAACAAAATTCTGGTGTCCTAAGTTACCTATCAGAATGTACTTTCCTATATAAATAGTATTATGAATGGTAGCTACATATATATTTAAAATACTTCCATTGACTCCATGTGTTAAGTGTGTGTCTCTGTGTGTGTGTGTGTGTGTGTGTGTGTGTATATGTAATTTCATTAGTTTTCTGAGGTTAATATTGAACAAATTATTAACTTAATTATTTGCTTAATAAACTTTTTAAAATTTGTAATACAACTTTACAAATCAACTGTTTTTGTGTATGTCATGCCAAGTGTCAGGTTTCAGACCATGCTGAGGTCTGAGGGGAGTGGGTGGATGGGTGGAGGATAGATGAAAGAACACTCAAGGGGGGCCATGGGCAGGTGAAATATGGTTTTATTTAGCACCTCTCTCACACTATCTGCCTTTGTCTCGGCTGTCTGCTCTGGTTGCAGCCACCCTTAGCAGCCGACTCTGAGGCTCCTATGACTCCCACACATGTAGCTGTACTCTCTGGCACACTTGCTAGTTCCTGGCTCCCTCCTGTCCATCTGCAAGACAGCAAGCTCTCTTTTACAGGGTCAGCAGCATTTCTTTCTTTCTCAGGACACATGCTGCATGTACAGTGTCAGCAGGACAGTTAAACCTTTGACAAACAATAGTGACTCTGAGACGAGTATGAGCTTACACAAACAAGTTATATAACAAGAGGAGTTGTGCACCTGCACTCCTAACTTGCTGAGTCATGCAGGCCTGGATATCTGCCTCCACCTATTCTTGACCAAAGCACATCCATTTACCTTACAGTGTGTTTAGTCCATTTGCAAATTGAGAAATATTTATTCAGCAAAATTTATTATAAGGATACTTTGAGCGCCATATTCTTGGTCAGACTACCGTTCCAGGAGCTGTGGTAGTAGTGTAAAGTATCATGCTCACTAACATCTACCTCCAACTGGAATGTCTTCACTATTTACCTGATGGCAATTCTTCCTTTGATTAGTCCCCAGATCTTGCAGAGACTACATGCCATGGTCAATACCAACTGTGTTCCTCAAATGTATGTTAACTTAGCCCCTGTTTTTATAAATGAAATATAATCAGGCAATTATTAGCAGTTATATCTATTTCCTCAATGTCAACTTATATAGTTTTATTCTTTATTTTTGTTTTTATGCATTAAAATAATATTTAAAACAGTGTTTAATCAATGTTGTTTTAACAAATTGAAATAATAGCCTAAATGAAAATTTTAATTCTTCTATTCTTTAGGCTATATTACATTGGCTATTTTTATAAATGGAAAGAAGACCTAAGTATAAATTTTATAATTGTAACTAAAATGTAACATAAGAAAATGAGAATGTCATGCTTACTGACTCCAAAAATATTCCAAATGTTATTTTTATTTTCTTCCTTCTCATTTCTTTAACATTATTTAATAAACCTACTTCAATATTTAATATTTGATCATTGATAAATGTTTCTTTACCTATAGCCTCATGCTAAAGTTAGCTACGATAACTTTCACTACAAGATATGTATGCAAAAGTTGATAGCATTTCTCCAAATACTTATGACAATTGAATTTCAACCTAAAATATTTCTATTTTAAAAAATCAGAAATTTTACATGAGAATTCTTATTTTGACCAAGATGGAATAACTTTTCCACTGAAACAACTTCTAAAATTTAAATATATACATATACATATTCATACATGCACACATATAATATATATGAAACAATATGGCATTTGTTTGCCATCTTTCAGGGATCACTGTTCTATATTGCCATATAAACCATACATTTTTCAAGGCATTGAACATCATCAGGCAGTATAGTACCGTGATCCCTGAGAGATGGTGAACAAATGAGTCAAGCCATACTATTGGCCAAGCTTGCTGCATGTAGTTTCTAGGCTGTAGTGCAGGGAAGAAAACTGAGGCAGAACCCAGCATCTGGCCTGAATTGAAGAGACTGAGCTAGAAATCTGGAGTGACCAAGTTGGCTAAAGTTCAAAATAGATTACTAAAGATGAAGGAACTGCACAAAGAAACTCCAGCAACATGCAGAAGGTCCCCTGTGAGTGTTCTGCAGAGTACTGATCAGTGCCCGTATGTGATGAAACTACCCGAGGCTCAGGAAAGAATAAACCACAAAGTTTAGAGGGAGCAGCACCCAACACTCACAGAGAGCTGCAAATAATGTCTATTCCTTCCAGTCACACTGGAAAACTTTATAATTAATTGTATATTGGGAACAATATTCAGAATATTCTTGACTTAGTAGTAAGGAATGATTAGCCCTACACTACATATGAATTTGGTCTTGCCTAACAAATCTTAAAAGCAAGACCAAAGCAGGTTAAACTTTTTGTAAGTAACTCAGCTGAAGTCCAGAGAAAAAGCTGAAGCATATTTATAGAAATACAAAAATATCTAGCACCCAAGAAGGCAAAATTCATAATAATTGGCATCTAGTTAAAAATGATCACACATGCAAAAAGCAGAAAAATGTGACCCAAAATAAGGGAAGAAACACCAGAATTTAAAATAATCAAAGTTTAAAATAACCCAGAATTGATAGAAATAGTAGAACTGAATTAAAGACGAAAATATTGAGAGAAGTATTCATTCTATATTTCGTGTTAAAAAAGTTGAGTAGATACAAGTAAGATACAAAAATACCCAAATCAAAATTTTAGAGATTAAAATGAAAATGTCTGAGGTGAAAAAGACATTGACTAAGATTAATGGCTGATTAGACATTCCAGGAAAAGATTACAGAAATAAAATATATAGGCAAGAGCAATTATCCAATATGAAACACAGGAAGAAGAAACAATTAAAAGAAATAAACAGAACAGCAGTGGGCTGTGAGACAACTACAATAGCCTAACATCTGCAACTGGAGTCCACGAGGATGGGAGAAGAGAGATCAGATACATTATTTAAAGAAGAGCTAAATGCTTTCCAGATTTGAGGAAAAGTGTATGTCCACATATCTAAATAACTAACAAACTCAAAACACAAGAAACAAGAAGAAAATTACACCAAGGCACATGATAATCAAGTTGTACAAAATAAATAATAATAGAAAAATCATAAAAGCAGTTACAGAACAAGAATCACGTCCAGAGGGAAAAATAACAATAACTGCAGATTTCCATCAGAAACAATACACACAAGAAGAAGGTGGAACAACACTTTTGAAGTACTGAAAGCAAAAATCTGCCCACGTTAAATTCTTACATTCAGTAAACATACTTTTCAAAATGAAGAACTAAGGACATTTTCATATATTAAAAATGGAAAGTATTCATCAGAAGCAGATGACCATGATGAGAAACATTAAATAAAATTCTTTACATTGAAGGGAAATAATAAATGCATATCTGGATCTACACAAAGTGATTAAGAGTACCAAAAATAACTGAGTAAATATTTTAAAAATTTCTTTATCATTTAAACCACTTTAAAAGATAATTGTTAAAAGCAAGAATACAATATATTGTAGAATTTGGAATGTGTAAAAGTAAAATATATGACAATAAAGCCTAGGAGGGGAGACATACAAGTATACTGTTGTAAGGTTCTCATTCTATATGCGAAGTGGTATAATACCATGTGAAGTAGACTATGATAATTTAAAGGTGTGTAATAAAAACCCAAACCAACCACTAACATAGCAAAACAGAAAATTATAGCTAATAGCCTACAAAGAAAGAAATTATAAAAAATACTGAATAATCCAAAAGAAGGAGAAAAAGAGAATAATGGGAACAAAGCACAAGTAGAGTAAGTAAAAAAAAAAAAAAAAAAAAAAGATGATAAATGATGAATGTAAACGCAATCTTAACAATAATTTCTCTAAATATAAATGGCCTAAATACCTCAAATAAATGTGCCACTTCATATACCCAGGTTCTCAAATTTCCATTTGTTCAAAACAAACCTATAAAGAGACTGCTGCTATCATGACATTTTACAGATGTTCAGTGAAATTGTATTATTTACTTTGTTTTTGTTTGAGGTAACTAGCAAACCTAGATCCTAAGAATCAGAATAACTGCCTCCTATAGGGGAAATGCTTTATACCTCTAAGACTATTACAGTCAGCGTCTACGATCATGTCATAAATATTATTACAGGAAAGGTGTATATTTATTCACACTGATAAATGTACACCCTATGGAAACCATGTTTTATTGGTTTATATATTTGTGATAATTTTAAAATTTTGCTGCCAAATCTCTAATTCTAAATTTGTTGTCTACACAGTCCATTGTTTTCTTGAATCAAGTGTTCCCCACTGACTGTAGTTTCTCAAATAAATGTGGCCTTACTGATTAGTACAATCACAGACAATATACTCAGAGAAATTTCCCACTTAATGTGAGAATAATTAATCAGTGTCTACATTATCCTTACCACATCCTGCTCATGTGCGTTCATTCATGTTCTTTGGCTTACAAATTGAAGATTAGCTGGCAAATGGAATTGAGTTAAAAATGTGGCTTATGCAGGTAACAAATAAGCAGATGTTTAATTGGGGATGTAAAGTGTGAGGTCAAAGGCACCAGGCAACGTGTAAACAAAAGTTGTGATCTTAGTACCAACTCTGCAAAACATTATCCTTTAGAGTAGAAAACTGATGTTACATTGAGACTTGATACGTAGTAAGCACTGTCTATTCATAGCCTCTTTTAATCCTCATGGAGTAAGATACTTCTGAAATCTTAATTGATGAGGTTTCTATTCACAGTATTCCTTTCTATATTTTGACCACCTCCTCCTTGAGCCAGTCATGTGAATGTTCACTACTCATAGAAAGGATAACACATAAGATTACAGAAACAAAGGATGATTCTTGACTTTTGGATTTCAAACATAGGGCTCAAGGACATGTGAAAACTTATGCAATATAGTTGCATTAGGTAAAAATGATAAAGGAGAGATAATCTTCCCATTCAGGGACTCTAAAAGAGGCAAGGAAATGAGAACAGATGCAAGGGATATAAAGAGAAAAATGGAGATTGGTCTGGATTAGGATGAGACCAAACTTACAGGAAGCTTGTGGAAAGGAGAAAAGTCACCATCCAGGGATCACTCACCTTCACTTTAAGGCACACCATTCAGTGCCAGTACCAAGAGGTTCCATAAGAGCAGAATCAGTGTTCACAAACCGTCTAGGCTCCATCTGAGTAAGTGCACTCACCACCAGGACCTAAGGAATACATAACTGTCATTTCTAGTGGCTTTCACTGAGGATTTCACTTTGATGGCAGCCAACGTCATACCAGCTGACTATTCAGAGAGTTGTTTTCCTATACTTTGTCTGATAGATCCCTTCCTAATTTCACTGCCACCTTTTCACCAGCAAAGTCGACCTTTACATCTTTGGTTTCTGGACTTGAGGAAGGCTTCTACGTTTGTACTTGAGTGAGCCTTAATGAGTCAGTTTGAGATTTCTCCTAAGCCAAGTTAGAGGTAAAACACAACACTATTATAGTCAAAACAGCCAACTGGGTAACTGTTGTAATTCTTATAACACATAGAATAAAACTAGGATTCAGAAGAGTTAATTTGTTCTAGTTCAGTTCCATACCCTCTTTTTACTATACCTATTAGTTTTGATTTTAATGACAGAAAATATCAGATAAGTAATCTTTTATGGGAAGAAATCTGCTCAATTGCCAGGTTTTAAATATCTCCTAAGTTTCTGAATTATAAAATAAACAAACTAAACTTCTAAGTAATTCACGGAAAAAAGAATAAGCAAAATAGTTTATAAAAATATTTAGGATAATATGAGGAATTAGTAGAGAGACCCTACACATTCTGTATCATAAAATAATAAAATAAACATTATGCCAAAGTCTTTGAAATTCCAATTAATAAGAAAACTTTTTAGAGCAAAATAATTTTCAAAATCTATTCAATAATTGATTATACCAAGGATTGAAAATTTTGTCCAATAAAGAGCCAGATACTAAACATTTTACTCTTACAGGCCATAGTCTCTGTCCCAACTACTCAACTTTGCTATTGTAGTATGGAAACAACCACAGATGATATTTTTTAAACATGAGTGTGGCTTTTTCCCACTAAACTTTACTGCAAAACCTTGTAGAGGACTAGATTTGGTTTTTAGGCTTTTAGGCCCTAATTTGACACTCTCTTGATTAGAAAATAGCACTGCAAATATACTCAAAAATATAAATACATAATAAACTCTATTTCCAGGTCATTTTAAAAGCGGGTTTGCCAAATTCTGAAAGAATGGATAACCTCAGATGCAACTATTCCCATGTAAAGAAAAGCCCTGTAAGATTCAAAATTCTTTCATGTTAGTACAAACTTTACATCAAAGCTAGATAAAATACTGTGAGATTGGGTGACTCTAGACCAATTTCACTTAGGGATAAAATGTCATAAGTAATTAGTAAACCAAATCCAGCCATATATTTCAAAAAGAACACAGCACAACCAAATTGAGTTTACAGAGATTAAAATAGGGAAATCATATGAACATATTAAAAATGCAAAAAAGAATAAAATATAACATTTGTATGTGATAAAAACTCTCGGCAAAGTAGGAATAGAATGTAAATACCTTATCTAGTAAAAAATACAGACCAAGATCCCACAAAAATTTTATAGTCAATGATCAAACTATAAAAGTATTCCAATGAAAATAAGAGACCACAGAAACATAATCAGTACTACTTCAACATTTTACTAGAAGGGCTGGGTAACACAATAAGACAAGACGAGTTAGATACAGATCAGAAGGAAAGAACCGAAATTATCATTATATCTCAAATATGTGTGTCTTCAAAAAGAATTCAAGAGAATTTATACACAAATATGGGAAATGAAAAGAGAGTTCAGCAAGTTTGCATGATATAAACCCAATCTTCAAAACTGATTAGCACTTTTTAATATCAGAAACAACTAACTTGAAAACACTGTAATACTTTTCAAAAAGCATTCCATTCATAATGACCACTAAATACTATGAGGACTCTTGGAATAAATATAAAAGTTAGTAAAGGAAAAATTTGAGACAATATTATAAAACTTCACTGAAGAATAAAAATGAAAATGGCATAAATAAGTAGAGAACAATTCAGTGCTTATGATAAATTAAGGCAATATTTTTAAATTGTTGCCCTATGCACATACATATAGGCCAAATTAATCTGAATGTATGCTTTAATGTTATTAGGTATTCATGTAATACATTCATTAGTAAAATTTCAATTGTTTTTTTAAACCACCCAAAACAGTATTATTGGTTTCAGTAAAATCCCTTCTACCATGTAATCATTATCAGGGTATAACTCTTCTAATAACGGTCAGATTTATTAAGTGTTTAATACATTCATAAAACATAAAGCACACATTGACATAAGCATTTACTATTTTTTCAGTTGTAAAACAAAATATGTTTATCGCAAAATGCACACAAAAAATTTTGAAAATACATAAAAGTGTAAGCAAGAAGAAGTCAATCATAATTTCGCCATCCCTATAAGCAGTGCATATATTTTAGTTTATATTTTTCATTCTTTTTATACATTTATTTTATTGATTTTTATATTTCTTAAATATTTCCAGATGCTATCCTACATTAAAACGGATAATCCAGAGGTGCTAAAATATGTATTTCTGTAACTAAGCATAAGTCTCCTGAGCAGCCATCTGCTTATAAAGTGTGACTTAAAGAATCCACAGGGCAAAGTCAGTAGCAAGGTGCACTCTGGGGATACCTGCACAGCAAAGTCAGAATATACAGACGTTTAAAAAATATTTTGTTTTAATTTCATTCTTATTAGCAGCTCTCTGCTTGCAAATATTTTTACTCAAAAACAGTTTGAAGTAAACATGTATTGCTTTGACACACAGCTAATTTTAAATTCATTATTTTTTATTTTTGCCAGTTACAAATCATTTTCTGTTGTCATATTATTTCAACAGAAAAGGGCAAATCCTATTTCTTTTTTCTTGAAAACAAGTGACTAAGCCTCCATTCAATGACACACCCATGAGAAATGTTTTGCAATAAATAACAGCTCAAGGGAACTAAAATCCCCAAGTAAAATTCAGAAAACAGCACTGTTGTCTTGTGCTAAATAACACATTTGACATGTTGTGAAAACACCAGAACTGTGCATACTATATGATCATGGTTCTCAGTTTTATTTCACTTGATCAATTTATTGTGTGTTATGAGGCATAAAAAGTAATTTATGTTTATGTACTTGATAAATTGTGATAAAAACCACTGGTGCTCATCATGTATCTACATACTCCTTATGTTTTCCTAGCCACAAAGCTTCTAGGTGGGGTCACACAATAAACTTTTGCAATGGAACATCAAATGAAGGAATGTAGGATGTGTCACTTGTTACCGAAGCAGTTAAGAATGAGTATTTTCCATCCTCCCTCTTTCTTCACAATTAGAAACAAAGTACACATAGGTCACAAAATTCTAAAAGTAAACAGCCTAAGTTCTTAATTCTTGAAAGACAATTGTGCTGCAGAATCTCCTGTTCTTCATGAAGAAATAAATAATATTTTTGATGAGCCAATAAAAGATAGGTACTGCTTTCTTACTACAGTGTAGTCTAGTTGGATCATTTGGCATTGTTGTATTGTTTTGCAGTAGTTCAAGTGTGTGTGTGTGTGTAGGAGAACACATATGGAAGCTGAGTAACCAGAGGAAAAGATTGTGCCTATTAACAATTTATCTCCTCTCAGCTCCAAATTCACTCCTTAGCGCTGGCTCTGACATAATGACCTAGACTCTAAACATTTCTTCTTAACAGCGAGAATCATGTTATTTTTCATCAATAGAGGGCGGAGAGAGACATTACATGAGAAAGGGACTGCTCTTCCTGTTCTAGAATGCTCCATTAGTAAAGAGAGGAGAGAGAGAGAGAGAGAGAATGTGTGTGTCCACATCCAGGGTCATCCTACCCCAGCTGCACACCCAGAATGTACTGTCCCTCAGCAACTTTGCAGCAGCCCAGGTTGCGGCCTGGTGACTATCACCAACTCCATTCCAGTATCTCTCTGAGCACTCACCCATCAGCTTCAGGAAGCCAGTGTTGGAGGAGTTATTTCCTACAGGCCTCCCAACCTTACATGCCAGGCCACATGCCATTGCCAGCTATTGGACTCCTAACACTTGATTCCTTTATGACTACCTGCCAGTCAGTCTCCATTTGACTGCACCTAAGGCTGTTTCCTGCTTTCATGACAACTTTGAACCAGCACTGCTCTATAGGTTAACTTGGTTTACCTACTCTGACTGGCAGGTGAACTTTCCTACCAGTCAGTAGATTAAAACTGTACCTTTTCCATTGAGGTCTGAATCCCAGTTGCTGGAGGTGGTGGTAGGGCAGTTTTAAGTTGTCCTTTCTTATATAGTCTCATCCAGTTGTACAAAGCCCTTCAGAGTTCTCTTCACAAAGATAGTCTTTAATGCTACTCCCCTATTATAGTTCAATAATTGCTATGTTAAACCTTCCCTCATCAAATTAGTATGCCGGTTTTGTCTGTCTTGTAATGGGTCCTAGACTAAAACACTAGCCTAACCTAACTTATGAGCAAGTTATAGTAGGGAGATTTCAAATCAGAAGACTAAGCCCTAGGAATAATTTAGATTACATGCTATAGAATACATGGAAGCTACTGTAGATTATTATACTTAAGCTCAAACCTCTTAAATTCCAAAATGAAAATAATTTTGTATTTAAAGAAAATATATGTGGGAGTCAAAATGGGCTACAGATTGAATTTGTGTCAAGGTAAGGGTGTTATAGCTACCCCCTTGTGAGCTATTTGGGGAAGGTCCAACATGAGACATTTTTGTACCAAATAAAATATAAATTCAATTAATTTTGATAGTTAAAATTATGGATCTCTCTCTCTCTATATATATATATATATAATTATAATTAAATTTTAGAACTACCACAGACAATAGTTTTATTACTATTATTTTCTTGATAAAACAACCTCAGAAAAGTTCATTTTTAAGCCTGAGGTCACAGAGCTTTACTCCATTACACAGTCAAGAAAATGGAGAGATAGCTATGTTAAATAATTTTCCGATGTTACTACCAGTCAGTGTCAGAGAGAGAGAGAGAGTCCTACTCCAGAGCCTTAATTCTTAACCTTTAAGTTACAGCATATCCTGTGCAGTGGTGCCAAAAGAACTGTTAATCAGCCGGGCGGGGTGGCTTAGGCCTGTAATCCCAGCACTTTGGGAGGCCGAGGTGGGCGCATCACCTAAGGTGGAGCTCGAGACCAGCCTGACCAACATGGAGAAACCCCGTCTCTACCAAAAATACAAAATTAGCCGGGCGTGGTTGCACATGCCTGTAATCCCAGCTACTCGGGAGGTTGAGGCAAGAGAATCACTTGAACCTGGGAGGTGGAGGTTGCCGCGAGCACTCCAGCCTGAGCAACAAGAGAGAAACTCTGTCTCAAAAAAAAAAAAAAAAAAAAAAAAAAAAAGGAAGGGGAAGGTTTTTAAATGAATGATATCTTTGATGATTAATTTTATATATCAACTTGACTATGCCATAGGGTGATGAAATATTTGGTCAAACAGTATTCTGGGTGTTTTTGTGAGGGTGTTTTTGGATAACATTTAAATCAATACACTGAGAAAAGCTCTCCGTAATGTGGATGGGCCATATCCAATCAGTGAAGGTCTGAATAAAACAAAATGGCTGACTCTCCTTTGAGTAAGAGTAAGAGAAAGCTCTCCGGTCTGACATCCTTCAAATTGAATAATCGGCTCTTGTTTTTACAGCAGTTTCTGGCTATTGGACATTAACTGGGGCAATAGCTCTGTATATTTTGTGCACACATGCTCTCTCTCTCTTTCTCTTTGTATATATAAATATGTATTTTAAAAGTTTATATATGTAAACTTTTAAATATATATTCTATTTCTCTAGAGAACCGTGCCTTATAAATACAGTATCCAAAGTAGTTATGTTTTAATGAAGCACAATACCCAATAAATATTTAAGAATTAATCATCCCTCCAAAAATTGTACATAGAAGAAAGCAGAAAAAAAAAAAAAAAAAAAAGGAAGGCAGGAAGGGAATGGGGAAAGAAGGAGAGAGGTTGATTGAAAAAAAGAAAAACTAAATAGCATATACATGAGAAGTGTTAACTCAGGTAAAGGGTCAGCAGGAATGATTGTGAGGAACAAGCACATGGCAAAAGGAGATGAAAATATAATACTTTCTGTATGTGTTATTTTCTGGAGTTTGTCCATGGAAAGTTAAAACTGCAAACCCTCTTTCTTACTAAAACTGAGAGATACACTGCAGTAGAATAGGAAATGCAACAAATGTATTTTTCTCTGTGCCTTTACAGAGTCTTAAATACACATGTTAAGTCTAGAGTCACTAGCATTATTCAAGACTAATTTTCAGTATCAAATTTGGTGTATCTATGCCAGAAAATATACCAGGCATTTATTCAATAGCTTTGCAAACCCCTTTCCGCAGTGAATCTACCCCTATGAATATCTAAGCAGCATTAATCTCATATCAAAGACAGAGTTTTCTTGTTTATATAGGAAATGCCAATATGCTGATATCAAAAATAAACGATTCATAGACAAACTAGGCTCAGCGATGCAGCTAAGTCAATAAAGAAGAACACTTCCGTTTGCTCTATTTTAATTTTACTCTCAGGCAATCCCTAGCTATGCTGTGCTGTCATTTAGAAATTTTCCAATTCCAAGTAAGAAATGAAAGTGCTTTAATTTAAAAACAATTATAATGTAGAATAAATATTAATCTCCAGTGTCTGTTATGATGTATTGGTCTATATAATTAAGAAAGTGTAAATATTATAAAGTTCAGTTTACAAAAATATTTGAGATTTTCCATTTTCTACTAAACTGATGGGAGCTTGTTTTTTGAGCCACTAATTTTTGGGATAGTGTATATGCAACAAAAGTTAACTGATATATTTACCCTATACTTTCGTTATGTTATCTCATAAAATATTAGAATATGCTTAGAATATTAGAATAATGATATTCATTCACATTAAAACCCAAGTGTTGATTTAGTTGACTAAGAAGATTTAGAAATCAAAAACATGTTAATGTTCTGGAACAAATGCAGTCAACTCTACACATAAATACCCAGATGGTTTCATAAATATCTATGCTGTTTGCTTGTTTTTTATGAACTAGCCTAAAAGGATATTCTGTTTTTAACAGTAATACTAAAATGTACTGAAGCCCCTATTAGAAACTATGATGAAAACTTTATAAGCCTTGCCTCAATTTTAACTTACAGTAACCCATAACATGTAATTAGTATCATCATCTCTCTTTTTTTAACCAATAAGAGAACTGGGTCTTGAAGGATTTGTTTTTCCCAAAGTTTATCTAAGAAGCAGAAATGAAATTAAATAGTTTCTGACTCTAGATCCTGTGTGTTTAATAATAAAATATGCTGCCTATAATTTTCCAGAAACGTAAGGAAGCAGTGGCATTACAATGATTTCAAAGTGGTTTTCTTCCCTTCAAATTCAACTGGAGATAATAAATGTGAAAAACACATGTAAATTTAATGCACCTAATTTGAACTTAAACAAATTTACTAATTCTCAGTCAACTCAGTCAACAACTCACCATATAAATTTATTGTTGTGATATTACCATAATAAAAGTAAATTTAAACAATAAAATGTAGATACACATAAAAATAAACATTACTCATTATGCAATTAACTGGCTTTCACAAAGGTAATGGGTGTACAATGGTATTACATGAAAGTGGAAAATACAGATTCATGCTATGTAAGAGTAAAAACAAGTAGTCAAGACACTGAATGGAAGTTATGTTTATAAATTGGAAATTATCATATATTATTGCATAATCCCATATCTACAGGTCTAACATTTAGAATATTCTGAAAATTGAAAATAATTTGGTAAATTGGGTACCTTCTGGGCAAGAAAATCTGAAGTGATGTAAAGTGATTTATAGTCTTTATTTATGCCACTTAGTGTGATTATATACTTTATTGAAGAAATATGTTTGATTACCTGGCTCTGCCCCAAGCCCTGCAGGGATTGTTATGTAACATAGAATATATTTACTATATAAATTTTCTAAAGTTCAAAAAATCTTAACTCTAAAACAACATAAATACAAAAATGTTAGATAAGTGATTGTGGTCTCAAAGTATGATTTGAGCCTGAAATTAAGGCAATATATCTTTGTTCCTCATGCTTATATAGACTAAATCAGTCATTTTCATTTTAGTATGAATAAGTGGTCAAATAAAAATTAGGGAAGCATATTTTCATAAAGAAAAGAGGAAGGACAAAAAGAATCTGAAGCCATTTTCCTTAATTCCACCATAGATGCTTTTAAGACATAAATATGTCAACACAGAAAAAATGAATTATGGTTTCAGAATGCAATATTAAACTTATAAATTATGGTAACATAAAGAAAAAATATGGACTTTCATTTTTGGGGCCGGGGGTGGACTGGCATCTAAAAGCTTGAAAGTCACTACTTTTTCTTAACAAGTAAAAAGACGGAAAAAAAAATGAAAAATCAAGAACTCTTCTTAGAGAAGGGAGGTTGCAGGGCAAATTGCTATACCCCAAATTGGAGAGATCAACAGTCAATCACAGAGATCACAATTTACTGCAACAGAAACCCATGAGCAGGAACAACTGTCAGGATAGCGAAACCTAAACTGTAATTGATAAGTTGCTGGAGACTGGATGGGGCCGACTCTGAGGGTTAAAAACTCCAGGAGAACACAGTCATAGGGCAAGTCCCACACTTTTGTGAATGTTGCCTCCTGGTGTTCTACCAGGTCCTCACGGTGAATACTAGAGAAAAATCCCCTTGTGTTGCTGGCAGGTGGAGAAGCAAGGGAACCATTTTGAAATAAATCAGACCATTCAGTTCTCTTAACAAAGTCCACCCTCAGGAAAAACTATTTTTACTGGAGTTTAACCTGCTGTAACTTTATCAGAGCCAAACTGACCTGGGAGGAAGAGAAATAGTCAGCTCCAACCCACTTTAGCCACCCTGTCCCAAGGGGTGGAGAGAAGCAGACTGGGAAACATGTATAAAGTGTAATCCAGAGGCACAAGCTCACTAAAATAAAGATAATTAATCATAGGACTATAGAACACTTCTTCTTCCCCATACCTTACCTCTACATTATTAAAAGATTGTTTATAGCAGCCTCTTTGGCACAGTACATACGGCCAGCTTTTAAGAAAACATTACAAGATATACTAAAAGGCCAAAACACAGTTTGAAGAGACACAGCAATCATCACAATCAGACTCAGATATGCCAGAAATGTTGGAATTACCGGATTAGAAATTTAAAACAACTATGATTAATATGCAAAGAGTCCTAATGATTTAACTAGACAGTATGTAAAAACAGATGAGCAATTTAAGCAGAGAGATGAAAATTCTAAGAAAGAACCAAAAGGAAACACTAGAGATCAAAAATGCCTTTTACAGGCTTGTTAATAGACTGAACAAGACAAAGGAATGATTTTCTGAGCTTGAGAATATCTCAAGCAAAACCACAAAACTGAAAAGTTAAGAGAAAACAGACTTACAAAACTAGAATATTGAAGAATTGTGGGACAGCTGCAAAAGATGTGACATATGAATGGAGAGATTACCAGAAGAAGAAGAAAGAGAGAAAGGAATCGAAGAAATATTTGCAACAGTAATGAATGAGCATTTCCTCAAATTAATGTCAAGCACCAAACCTCAGATGCAGAAAGTTCACAAAATACCAACAAGGGTAAATGGCAGAAAGACTACATCTAGACATATTATTTTCAAACTATAGAAAATAAAAGATACAAACAAATTCTCAAAGAAGCCAGAGGAACTTTAACCAAGAGAGACCACATTCCAGGCCACAAAATACACCTTAGTAAATTCTAAAGACTATAAATTATACAATGTCTGCTCTCAGACCACAGTGGAAGTAAGCTAGAAATCAGTAACAGAAAGATAGCTGGAAAATCCCAAAATATTTAGAGATTAAACAATGTACTTTTAAATAACACATAGTTCAAAGAAGAAATTATAAAAGAATTTCAAAAATATTTTTAACTAAATAAAAATGAAAACAAACATAAAAATTTGTGGGATACAGTGAGAGCAGTGCTTAGAGGGAAATTTAAACTATTAAATGTGTATTTTAGAAAAAAAGAAAGATCTGAAATCAGTCATCTAAGCTTCCACCTTAGGAAACTAGAAAAAGGGGTGCAAATTAAATGCAACATAAGCAGAAGAAAATAAATGATAAAAACTAGAACAGAAATTCATGAAATTATAAGCAAGAAATCAAGAAAGAAAATTAATGAAACCAAGAGCTGATTCTTTGAAAATATTAACAAATCAATAGCGCTCAGAAACGAGGCCAGGCGCAGTGGCTTATGTGCCTGTCATTCCAACACTTAGGGAGGTGGAGGCAGGAGGATCACTTGAGCCCAGGAGTTCAAGACCAGCCTAGGCAATATGGTAAAAACAAAACAAACAAACAAACAAACAAACAAAAAACAGAAATGAAAAGAGGTACATCAATACACATCCCATAGACATGAAAAGTATAATCGAGGTACAGTATAGAATACTCTATGCCCGTGAATTTGATAGCCTTGATGAAATTGACCAATACCTGGAAAGACACTATCTGCCAAGATTCACATTAGAAGAAATAAGCAATCTGAATGGGTACATAAAGAAATTAAATCAATGATTAATAACCTTCCAAAATACACATCACCAGGCCCAGATGGGTTCACTGGCAAACTCTACCAAGTGCCTTTTAAAATTTTATTTTATTTTTAATTGACAAATAATAACTGTATATATTTATGGGGTACAATATGATGTTAAGATACATCAATCATATCAACCATATCAATTGTGAAAATTGAACACTCTGATGTTGACAAAAGAATAGGTGTATATATACCAATAAAACAGAATACAGAGCCCAGCAATAGACCTACATAAATATAGCCAGCTGATCTTTTACACAGAAGTAAAGTCAATATAATGTAGAAAAAATCATCTTTTCAACAAATGATCTTGTAATAATTGGACATCCACATACAAAAAGAAAACAAATCAATCTAAATACAAACTTTACAACACCCCAAAAAATGTAAACCAAAATGAATCACAGACCTAAATGTAAATTACAAAACTATAAAACTTCTAAAAGATAACAGGATAAAATCTAGGTAACTCAGTTTTTGGTGATGACTTTTTAGATACACCAAAGGCATGATCCATGAAAGAAAAAAATCAATAAGCTAGATTTCGTAAGAATCAATAATTTTTGTTCTTAGAAAGAGAATAAAAAGGGAAACCACAGACTGAGAGAAAAATATTTGCAATATACATATCTGTAAAGGATTTTTATCTAAAATAAGAATTTCTAAAATTCAACAGTAAAAAATAGTCCAATTAAAAAAAGAGGTTTTCATATGACAGAAATTTAGATGTGGTTACTAGAGAGAAGGAAAGAGACATCAATATCTTTCTTTTACATCATAGGAACTCAAGAGATATTATGTCAAGTTGATGGGAAAAGGCATTGAAAAAGCTATATATTGTTCAATTTTTGAACAGTAGAAGGAGTAATATTATACAATGATCAACTTTGGGAGGAAAGGATGAGAGTAAATTAAGAGTGATGCAAGGAACCATAGCTCGGTCTTTCAAAGTGAGAAGTAAACATCTATGACTAAATTTGATAAATGAAGAAATATCTATATTAGAGTTAAAACGCTAATTATAATAAAAAGTGAAAAGCCAAAATTGTTCAATCAAAATAATTGCTTCTGAACAATGGCACTAAGAAAGACGAAGCAGGTCAGAGACTGATTTTAACAACTTTGAAAAACATTTAAAAAATAGAAAGTAAATAAAGCAAAAATTTGTTCATGATAGTTGATTGAAATGAAACATTGGCTATAAAGTGAGAGACCAGTGGTTACTTAAGTCAGGTGGTCTGAAAGTGACCTGACTTATGAAAGCGGGGCAGCCATGAGAAAACTGGAGTCAATATGCTCCAGGCAGAGAGCGCTCCCAGTCTCGAGTTGCTAAGTGGAAGCCAGCTTGTCATGTTGGGGGAAGAGAAAGGACACTTTAGCAAGCCAAAGGATGCACAGGGAGGTGAGCAAGGGCCAAACATACAGTCCCTTATAGGTTATGGGATAAAGTTTGGATCATATTTAAATTAAAATGGAAAAACACCAAAGGGTTTACAGTAATGAAGACATATGTTCTGCTTTTAATTTAAAGAGACAATACTGGCTGGTCTGTAGAAGGTAGACAGGTGGAGGTAAAAATAAAGGCAAGAAGATAGTTAGGGTGCTCCTACCACAGGTTGGAGAGAGGTAATGGTGATGTGATGAACAGTGTTTAAAGTTTGTGACATATCTTTGGAGACAAGGTTTATTCATGGATTATACACGTAGTGTAAACAAAGAGGGGGAAACACTGGAGACTCCTTGCAGCAAGGTGATGGTGTTGATTTCAACAGCTCTGTGACAGACACAGGTGGAGATTTTTCCTTGAAGTAAAAATCCAGAGTTCTCTTTTGTGCATCTTCAGTTTGAGATCTCCATTAGAAACTCACATGCAGATCCTATATGTGGAATTTGACATATGAATTTGTAGTTGGAAAAAGGGTTCAACTGCTGAAACGTATTTGATAATCAGCAGAATGCAGGTAATACTTAAAGCCAGAAGAGCCTCATCTTAAAAAAAGAGGGTCTACAATAAAAATAGCAAATGTTATTCTGTGGTTATGATATGCCTAACACTCACCTAAATGCTTTTTACATGTTATGTTTGGAGGTCCCAAGACCACCTCTGGGTTTGATGATTTGCTAGGGCTGAAATAACTCAGTCTGTAATCATCCTCATGGCTATGATTCATTAAGGAAAAGTATAGAAAGCAAAATCAGCAAAGGAAAATGGCACAGGGGGCATTTTCTGAGGGAAACCAGACACAGTGTTCTCTCTCAGTGGAGTGATGCAGAATATGTTTAAATCCCCCAGCAATTAGTTGGGATAACACAGGAAGAGTTGCCAACCAGGTAAGGTAGTTAAAGACTCAGATTCCAGGGTTTTTATTGGAGGCTAATCACACAGGCAGCCTCTGTCCAGTACACACAAATATTCCAGAATTCCAGAAGTAAAACAGGTGGTCAACACAAACCCTATTGTTTTCATAAATAGTTACAGTGAGCTACTCTAATCAGTTAGTTGTGTGGAAATACTCCCCAAATCCAAGTTCCCAGATGCCAACTCAGGACCAAAGTTATGAGCAGGTCTATCTAAGTCAGGCCTTCTCTTTTGAGTCTCTTTGGGACACATATCTCAGACTACTTAAGACTCCAACAAGCTTTTCTTATAAGTCTTATTACTATCTTTATTTTACCAACAAGTAAACCACGGGAGACACGCACTTATTTTATAAGGCAAAAGTTTGGAAACTAAACTAAGGTTTGGCTCTTGTGTGATTGCTCTTAGGTACTTCATAAAGGAGCTTCTCTCAATAGAGAACAGAAAATGGCAGGGAAGTAGGGTTGATGGACTGAGCCTTGGGAGTCTCAACATTTACATACCTAAGAGACTAGGAGGACAAACCAGTGAAATATACAGAAAACCAGGAGACCATGCAGGTCTATCTCAGGACTGGCAGTGGGGTTCAGAAAATGGGCTATTTGCAATTGACATGTTGGAGAGGGTGCAGCTATTGTGGATAACAAGGTTAAGTACATGTACTCAATTTAATTTTCCAGCTTCACCTCCTACCCTGATCTAGTACCCTCTACCTCCGATCACATGGGCCACATGCTTTTCCCCTTCTTACTACACCTGACATTTGCTTACAAACACTTCTCCTGTTATCTGAAATGCTATCCTCTTACTTTCCAAATAGTAATTTCTAGCCATCTATCAAAAGTTGTCTCTAGTAGAAACTTATTTAGAAAATATTGCTGCTTCTTCCAGAGTTATCTGCTTTCTCATGGAAACTGTTCTCGTCATGTTTCTATTGCAAATTCTCTTCTTAGTTTCCTTTCATGTGCTTACTTCTCACCATTTACCTTTAGCCTGGTAGCTGCTGAAGGCAGGACCTGCACCTTGTTCCATACAGTACTCTCAGAGGCTGGTGCAGTGTCCAGAACAGCGGGTGCCCAATAAAGGCTGTAGGGAAAAGGGAAGGCAGGGAGAAAGAGGGCAAAAGGAAGAAAAGAAGGCAGCAGGAAGGTAGGCAGAAGGTAGGAAAGAAGGAGGGAAGGGGATAAAAAAGGAAGGAAGGACAAATGGACTGAGGTAGTGCTACTGAGGAGCAGTAACGTGAAAGAGAAAAGGCGTGCTGGGGTGAGTGTATGTAAACATTTTCTGTAACTCAAGGCCCCCAAGGCTTTCTCAGATTGGAAAACTTTAAATACGAGGGATGTATAGATTGAATTTGTATTCACCTAGCTGGTTGCTGCAATTTGAAAACTTGCCCATCTGAAATTCATGCTGAAATTTAATCCTCAATGTAACAGTATTAAGAGGTGGGGCCTTTAATAGGTGACTGGGCCCTGAGGACTCCACTCTCATAAACAGATTGATCTATTCATAGGTTAACGGATTATGGGTTATCTTGGGAGTGGCCTGGTTAAGAGTGGGTGTGCTATGAAAGCCAGTTTGGCTCTTGGTGTGCCTCTCTTGCCCTGTGATGCCTTCCGCCTTGTCATGATACAGCAGGAGACCCTCACCAGAAGCCAACCTGCTGTAGACCCTCAACCTGAGACTTCCCGGTCTCCAGAACACTAAGGAACACATTTCTTTTCTTTATAAAATACCCAGTCGCAGATATTCTGTTACAGCAACATAAAATAAACTAATACAGTGGTGTTATACAAACAAATCTATAAATGTTACTTTTCACTTACACACAAGCACCTGGGAGCTATAGATTGAAGTCTCCTAGGCACTGTTTTCCTTCCACTGGACTGGAATCCCTCTTGGACTAGGTATAATGCAAAATCTCCTTAGAAGAGAGTGAGAGGATCGTTGTAAAGAAACACTACATTCTTACCTAATGCAAATGAATTTATCAGGTCTTTTTACAGGGATACCCCCCTTTTTTAAACCTGGGGTTGAAGGAGAAAATATGAGGATATTGGGAATCTAAAAATAGATAGCCAGAAAAAAAAGAAGTAATTATCCACAACCATGAGGCTAAGCGATTAGAGAAATTAAATTGTGTACTTTACCATTTTACCTAGAACTAGTTCAGACTGAAACATCCCATCTTCTGAAATACAACCAAAAAATCCCTATGTAGAGAATCTAAAGGTGACATGGATTCTGTTTCCAAAGAAGTTTAGAAATTGGTAGAGAAAATTCCAGTTATATATTATAGTTAACCACACTGGACAGGGAAATGTTGGATGAAGGCTCAGTATAAAACTGATCAGCCTCAAAATTCTCATTTGAAACCTCATGTAACTCTGGGTAAGTATTAGGGTCTGTGCAGAAAACATGAACTATTAGGACTGGGAAGGAAGGTACTCTTCTATTTTACCTGTATAGTGTGTGTATTAATCAGGGTTCTCTAGAGGGACAGAACTAATAGGATATATATATACATATATATATATATCCTAATAGTATATATATCCTAACTAATTTTGTGTGTGTGTGTGTGTGTGTGTATGAGTTTATTGAATATTAATTCACAGAATCACAAGGTTCCACAATAGGGTGTCTGCAAGCTGAGGAGTAAGGAGAGCCAGTCTGAGTCCCAAAACTGAAGAACTTGGAGTCCAGTGTTCGAAGGCAGGAAGCATCCAGCACGGGAGAAAGATGTGGGATGGGAGGCTAGGCCAGTCTAGTCTTTTCACGTTTTGCTGCCTGCTTTATATTCTAGCTGCTGCACTGGCAGCTGTTTAGATGGTACCCACCCAGATTAAGGGTGGGTCTGCCTTTCCCAGCCCACTGACGCAAATGCTAATCTCCTTTGGCAACACCCTCACAGACACACCCAGGATCAATACTTTGTATCCTTCAATCCAATCAAGTTGACAGTATTAACCATCACAGTGTGGTATGTATTAAGGAATCTTTCTCAGATGGGGCTAAATTTGATGATGTGGAAAGTTGGCAGGGCTACCTAACCTTAGCTTCACAGTTCTCCCATGCTCAGATGTTTCCTTCCTTCCCTACAAACTACAGCCTCCTCTGAGGCTACTGGGTTTTCTTGTAAACACATTCGCTACAGCTGGACCCTGTTGTACAATCTGTTTCTCCACCATTAAAAGGAGAGCAATGAAGAGTTTATTAGATAAAGTCCTTACTAAATTCACTTTGGCCCAAAGTGGCCCTGTACATAGTGAGCTATACCCTAGCTTGATGTGTAAACCAGTTGCAACCTAACCTAGAAGTATACACCTTCTTAATCAAGCAGCTGAGTTCCATGAAAGCTGCCAAATTATGCCCAAATAAGGCAAATGCCTGACTGTACCAATCAGGTAATCGCTGTCTCTCATTTTCTGTTTTCTGGTTATAAATATAGCTTAACACATAGGAGGTGGGGGGCATTTCTGAACCATCGTGGGTCTTGGGTGGTGCCCGGTTCTTGAAACATTTTCTTGCTTAAATTAACTTTGTTAAATTCAACCAGTCTTAGGGATATTTTTTTTTTCTTCTTCAAACTGAGCACAATAAATCAATTCTATATGTTTTTATTCCTCCTTTTTTAGACATTCCATTTTTATTGTGTATAAATTGATTTCTACCTAACTGGATTTCCATTAAAGAAAATAGGAGAGAGGGAGAGAAAGAAACAAAAAACATTGCATCCTATATGATTCTTTTTAAAATGAGTAGAGACTTAATAGATGGGAAAATTAAAATGAGTAGAGACTTAATAGATGGGAAAAAATGTATTAAGAGAAATTAACGGCATTGTAACTGCAAGGACCTGGCAGGTATCGTGAGCAAGTGAAAGGATACTTAACAGCTTCTGCCCTCTCTGAGCTACTACATCATGATTCTAACACTGTAGGTGTTTGTATTTCACGGCATCTTTAAGAACAAAATATGCAGTTGCAGAAGATTGTAACAACATTCTGTAAAGGGATCCACACCAAGTGTTATTTCTTCAAGATGATCCCCATTGTAAACCATTTGCAATTGCATTTCTTGTCAGAACTCCACTCCTCAACATTGAGGTCAGCTTCCTGAGGCTTCCCCCAACCACCATTTGCAGTGTATCCTCAGACATTTGCCCTGGCACTCTCTGATTTCCTCTTTTATTTTCCTTAGGGTATCTGTCACTATCTAGATCATTTTATTCATTCATTCATTCATTCATGTATGTCCTTGTTTATTATAGAATGTTAGCTCTCTGAGGTTAGGGCTTTCTCAGCCTATCATGACATTTTCTCGTACTTTGGAAGTGCTAAAAAGTAATTTATATGAAAGCCAGAATGAAGTTTTGACCACTTACAGTGAATTCTGATGCTGCCTCCTGTAATTCCTCAGTAAGAAACTGTTTATGAGCCTTAATCAATTTCCTAAGGACAATTTGTCAAATCAGAGCCATCTTCTGTGTAGAGTACTTCCTACTGCTCCCACTATTCTAGTAGGTTCTGAATGCCTTTTTTGTGCCCTAGGGCCCTAATCACTCTATTATGTTTATTAAGTGCTTTTTAAGTCTGAAAATGGTAGAGTTATATTACAACTCCGTTTCTCTAATGAAGAAACTTGTCTGCTTTATCTGCATGCTTCCTCAATGAGACTAGCTTAAGCATCTTCTGGGGAAAAAAGTCTCTCTTTGTTTTCAGTTACACTGAAATTTAATGCTTGCTAAGCAGTTTATCTGTTTTGTAGCAATAGCTTAGGATGTTACTGGTTAATCATTTTGTGTTCAACATCATGTTCATTACACATGCCTGTGAAAAAATACCTGACTTGTATCTTACAAGCTGTTAGCTCCTGCACTGACCTTCCCCCGAGACTTGTGTTCCCACCATCCACTGTTGACCTGTAAAGTGTTTAAATTTTAGGTCTTTTTCAGCCTTTGAAAATGGGGAGCTAGGCCGGGCGCGGTGGCTCAAGCCTGTAATCCCAGCACTTTGGGAGGCCGAGGCGGGTGGATCACGAGGTCAGGAGATCGAGACCATCCTGGCTAACATGGTGAAACCCCGTCTCTACTAAAAATACAAAAAACTAGCCAGGCGTGGTGGCGGGCGCCTGTAGTCCCAGCTACTCGGAGGCTGAGGCGGGAGAATGGCGTGAACCCGGGAGGCGGAGCTTGCAGTGAGCCGAGATCGCGCCACTGCACTCCAGCCTGGGCGACACAGCGAGACTCCGTCTCAAAAAAAAAAAAAAAAAATAAAAATATAAAGAAAGAAAATGGGGAGCTTGCACATAATATCCAACATAACAAGCTTCTCTTAAAAATCTAAAGTTCTGGTCGGGCGCCATGGCTCACACCTGTAATCCCAGCACTTTGGGAGGCCAAGGCAGGTGCATCATGAGGTCGGGAGATCGAGACCATCCTGGATAACACGGTGAATCCCCGTCTCTACTGAAAATACAAAACATTAATGGGGCGTGGTGGCGGGCACCTGTAGTCCCAGCTACTCGGGAGGCTGAGGCAGGAGAGTGGCTTGAACCCGGGAGGCGGAGCTTGCAGTGAGCCAAGATGGCACCACTGCACTCCAGCCTGGGTGACAGAGCAAGACTCTGTCTCAAAAAAAAAAAAAAAAACTAAAGTTCTGGGGAAAATAGGCCTATGTTCCTACATGTTAATGATCTGCTTGGACTGGTAGTAACTGCTCACTTTGGGTGGTCATGAAGACCCCAGTAGGCCAGCTTCTCAACCCTTGCTGTTGCTCCTCCCCAAATGAAACCGAGGATCAGTTCCTTTCATCATCATATGTCTGTGTTCTTCCAGTTATTTTGACTCCTTGAGCTCTGGAGGATCTCAATTTTGGGTCATGTCCTAAAAAACTTAGTAAAGCTAACGTAATTTTATATTTCACTTAAAAAGTCAACTGTAACTTAACACCAAATACTAGTAATACATTTATTGTATTATTCATAAACAAGCCATTTAGAAAAAAAAAATGTGAGATAGACTGGCCTCTGTAGAAGACCACCTCTGCAGGGGAAAATATTACTTACATAGGCATAGGAATAGTTTTGCTGAAAAAACAAAATCAGGGTTATGTTGAATAAAGGCATAGCTTCACTCATAAGAGTTAAAGCAGTAACATGTTTTCTCCCAAAATATTCAAATCATAGCCTGTTGAAGACAGAGCTTGTTTTGAATCCTTACTTTCCTTTTTGAGACTTTGACAAGTCACTCAAACTCTATGAATATCAGATCTTTCATTTGTGGGTTAGTAACACATATATGCACTTCCATGAGAGCCAAGAAGGAAAAATGCTAATATATATAAGTGCTTAGTCATGTATCTAGCCAAAATCCAGGGGGTTCTTGATTTGTAATGATTTGGCTTAATTTTTCCAATTTATGTTGGATATATTGGACGTAACCCCATGGTAAATCAAGAGGCATCTGGACTTGTGATGGTTCCACATAAGATTTTTCAACTTTGTGATGGCTTTATCAGGGTAGTAAACACATTTTTAACTTATGATATGTTTAACTTATGATAAGTTTATCACGCCATAGCCCCATCATAAGTAGAGGAGCATCTGCAGTCTATCCTCTGTATTTTAGTCTTCACCATACCCCCATTTTCTAAATGGCATCCTATTTAGAAAACATCCAAGCTGATGCCAAGATGAAAAGGAAATTTTAAAAAGCCAATATTATGCATTTAAACTTTTTTTTTGTCTAAAGACAAGGTAATATTGAAACTGGTCCAACTGTCCCATAGAACTGACGTTTATTGTTTTTTGTTTGTTTGTTTTTTGTTTGGGTTGGTTTGGTTTTTTGGATAAACATAGAAATTAACCCCTCTAGTCCAAAAGCTTGAAATTTATATTTTTCTTACCTGAGTTTTTCCTCAGGAAAACAACCCTCAGGCCCCCCAGATAGTATCAAGAAACTGAAATTCACCAGATCACTACATCCAGACAATGAGATGCCAGACCTATGTGATTCCTGTTTACCAACTCCTCTTCCTTATCCCTCCCTAATGCCTCTCTTCCCACAGGTAAACCTCTTCTTCCCTGCTGTATAAACCTCTAGTTTTAGTCAGTTGAGGAGATGGATTTAAGAATCATGCCTCATTTCCTTGGCTGCAACACCTGAATAAAGCTCTCTTCCCTGGCTCAGTGATTGACTTCCTGTGCTGCAAGCAGCAGGACCTAGACCGAGTTCCTGGCATTCAGGTAACAATATCAGTACTGAAATACAAATACACACAGTCATTCATACCAAATATGTACCAAATACATACCAAGGTGAAATATTGTTTATGGTTCTCATATTGCTGGATTTCATCAAACAATATTTTTGAAAGATTAAACATAATTTTTTTTCTTTTCTTTTTGAGCAAGAACATTCACACACAGAAAAACAAAAAGGTTGTCATTTATTATTATCAACATTTTATATAAGAAATGATATTTTAATAACCCCTCAAAAGGTAAAAAAGAACCCATCTGAAAATGAGACAGCTTAAGTTCAATCAATTTAACTTCGTGACAAACTTTCCAGATGGTTCTAATTATTATTTTTCTATGACTGTAAAAACATTGTTAGAACCTAGAGCCAGACAGTAGATCAGTGTTTGAGAACCACTTGTGCAGGCTACCCTTGAAGTTCTTGTTTCAATAGCCAACCCTACTGACATATTAATTTATATTTGGAAAAATTAACTTGACCTAATTAGATGATTATGTCCCTCAAACAATCACACAGTCCTTCATCACTGACATCACTGAATGTTCATAAATTTCTGTGCTTAAAACTAAAACCAGCCCAAATGCCCATCAATCAAATGGGTAAAGAAAATTATAAATATATGTGTGTGTGGGGGGGGGGGGGTGTGGTGTGTATGTGTGTTTCCTTAAGCCAAGGAAATGAGACATCATTCTTAAATCCATTTCCTCAACTGACTAAAATTAGAGGTTTATACAGTGGGGAAGAAATGTAAGTATACACACACACATACATATACATCATGGAATACTACTCAGATATAAAAGGAGCAAAATTATGTCTTTTGCAGGAATTTGGATGGAGTTAGTGACCATTATTCAAAGTGAAGTAACTCAGAAATGGAAAACCAAATACTGTATTTTTTACTTAGAAGTGCAAGGTAAGCTATGGGGATGCAGACATATACACAGTGATATAATTAACTGTGGCAACATAAGGTGGAGGGATGAGAAGTGAGTAAGGGATAAAAGACTACATATTAGGTACAGTGTACACTGCTCAAGTGACAGTGCATGAAAATCTCAGAATTCGCCACTGAACAACTCATCCATGTAACCTAAAACCACCTGTACCCCAAAAACTATTGAAATTAAAAAAAATATTCTGTGCTTGATGAGTTGGATGGGGAAGGAAAGAGACACGGTATGTCTTCCCTCCCAAGTCCTTTCTGGGTTATCTGAATGGGTTATCTTGGGAATGAGGCTTTAGGAAAATATTTTTAAAAAGGGGGCATGATCTGCTGACTTTTATTTTTTTAAATGCCTTTTTTAAAAATTGCTTAGAATAACATTATAAATGTGGAGCATACATTATAAGATGCTGAGTCAAAGGCCCCTAAAATGACAACTCCTTAGCCATAACGTGCTTGAGATGCTGAACCAGTACTAGTAATTGCCTATGCTAGGTTTGCTTATAATGTGAGAAACATATATCCTTTTATGTTAATGCTGTTGTAGTCAGATCTCCTCCTTGCAGCCAAACTCAATCCCTAACTCGCACAAATATAATAAATAGACAAAGGAAGAAATATAATTTCCTCAGTAGCAAAATGTTTAAAAAAAGTAATGGGAAGAGTACATTACTTCGCATCTTAAAGATTGACGGATAATTACATTTGTGTCATAGGTCAGTTTGTTTTGTGAGGCATTTAAAAGTATAGTCTGGATGAGCTCATTATTTGTCATTTCATATATAAAGTTAGACAAAATGGCATGCTTTACATGGGCTATGAGTTGAACTGTGTCTCCTACCAAAAGACATATTGAAGTCCTAACCTCCATTACCTGATAATGTGACCTTATTTGGAACTAGGATCCTGTCAGAGGTAATTGGTTAAATTAAGAAAAGGTCATTCTGGACTAGGATAGATCCTTAATGCAATAGGACTGATATCCTTATAAGAAAAGAAAAAAGAGACTCACAGGAAGAATACCATGTGACAACTGAGGTAGAGAGGAAGTGCTGCAGCTGCAAAAGCAACGGAATGCCAAAGATCAATGGACACCATGAGAAGCCAGTAAGGGGCAAGGCAGGATTCCATGCAGAGCCTCAGGGGAAGTGCAGGTCTGCTGATTCCTTGCTTTTGGAGTAGACTCCAGAACTGTAAAATAATAAATTTCTGTTGTATTAGACCACCAGTTTGTGGTACTATGTTAGAGAAACCCTAGAAAATAAATACAACACAAAACCCAAAATATTTATATTCTAAAATGTATTTTAAGAGTTGCAATTAAGAATATTAGAGTCTAATTTGAATAACTTTTCTGGTTATAGATTTTCTGATTTTTGTCTTACATGATACACAGACACTAAAAGAAAAAAATAAAAACTGCCTACAATCTCAATATCCACAAAAGTCACTAACATTTTACAGTATTTGCTTTCAATATGTTGTGTACAAAATTTGTATATGATCATTTTATGAATGTGTATATGACTGCCCGTTTGTGTATTATGTGTGTGAAAGAAAGAGAAAGACATTGTGTACATAATGTATTACATTCCTCTCTCACTCTTTTGTCCCTTTCTCCTATAAATATTCAGAGAGCACTCTGAATGCCCAGGCACTCTCCTGGGTACTGGGAATACAGTGGCGAATATATCAGGCAACATGTATTGTTTTGATATGTTCTGCAATTTGATCTTTATATAAAAGATGCGGGCTGGCATTTCCAAAACAGTGTTAAAACAGAGCAGCACAGGTTGTTATGGGAGAACATCCACTGGTACCAAGTCCCCATAGGAAAATTTGAGAAATATTTTTGGGAGGAAATCAAGCCTCAGCTGATGTCAGATGGATGAGCAGCAGTTGGCCAGGGAGAAATAAGCAAAAGTGTTCCAAGCAGATGGAGAAGCTTAGACAAAGACTTGTGGGCAGCAGAGAACAGGACATATTTGAAGAATATAAAGAAGCTCAGCATTTCCAGAATATGAGTAGAAGGGGAAGCAATGGCAAGAAATGAGGTATTCAAGGGCCAGGCCACACAGGGTCTTCTAAATGCTATTTTAAAGTTGGATTATCTTAATACTGAGAGATAGGAAAAAGTTTATGTAGATGAAATTAAATGGTCAGATTTGCATTTTAGGGAGATCTGTTGGATAACCTGGGGAGTTATTGAAAAAGAGGAAGGCAGCCAGGAGCAGTGGCTCATGCCTGCAATCCCCGCACATTGGGAGGCCGAAGCGGGCAGATCATGAGGTCAGGAGATCGAGACCATCCTGGCTAACACGGTGAAACCCCATCTCTACTGAAAATACAAAAAATTAGCTGGGCGTGGTGGTAGGCGCCTGTAATCCCAGCTACTTGGGAGACTGAGGCAGAAGAATGGCATGAACCCGGGAGGCGGAGCTTGCAGTGAGCCAAGATCATGCCACTGCACTCCAGCCTGGGCTACAGAGCAAGACTCCATCTCAAAAAAGAAAAAAAGAAAAAGAGGAAGGCAGCTGACATGGCCTGTGGGAAAGATGATAGCATCCTTAAATGGGGCATCAATAGGAGAAAAAAGAAACCAGTTGACATTGGCATAACAAACTTATTAGCTAACTAAAAACACAGCAAAGGCAAGAGAATGATGAAGGTTAATCCCAGATTCCTGACCTGGCCTATTTCTTTTTTTTTTTTTTCTTTCTTTCTTGAGACGGAGTCTCACTCTGTGGCCCAGGCTGGATGCAGTGGCGCATTCTTGGTCCACTGCAACCTCCGTCTCCTGGGTTCAAGTGATTCTCCTGCCTCGGCCTCCCGAGTGGCTGGGACTACAGGTGCCCACCACCACGTCCAGCTAAGTTTTGTATTTTTAGCAGAGATGGGGTTTCATCATGTTGGCCAGGCTGGTCTCGAACTCCTGACCTTGTGATCTGCCCACCTTGGCCTCCCAAAGTGCTGGGATTACAGGTGTGAGCCACCACTGGCCTGGCCTACTTCTTGATAAATCATGAGAAGAAGAGATAGTTTAGGGTGAGTGAGACAACAGAGATAATGAACATTTGACATTCTGAATTTGAAGTGACTTCCAGGCATCTACATGGGTAGACACTTAGGGAATGTGGCTAACCCACAGTAAACAATTTTGAGCCAGAGATGTGCATTTTGGACTTGTCAGTAATATTTGACAGTGTTGAGCCTTTGAGACTAGACAAGAGTGTACACTGAAAATATTGGGACTGAAAAGAAAATGATTGACTCAATTTGGAGGAGCACCTGGATTTCAAGGGCAGGCAGAGTAAGTGAGCTTACACCAGGAACAGCAAAGCAGAAATCAGAACAGAGAAGGAATCAGGAGTCTTTGACGTTATAGAAGTCAAGTGGAGATTGCATGTCATGGCGGCTGTAATCATATGGTTATAATGATTCAAACTATTTAGCTCTGAAATAAGACTTGGAAGATCAATGGAAATTGCAGTGAGTCTAGAAAGAAATATATAAATATATATGGGAATGTACTTTATGATAAAAGCAACTATTTAAATTGGTGGCAGAGAAGCTGGATTATTTATAATAGTAAATGCTATTGGATCAAACAACTACTTGTATGGGAATATGTATATAGGACATAATTTTTCTTCTTTTCTTGCACTAAAATTTCCAGATGTGCCAGAAATGTACATAATGACAAAGTTAGGTGTAAAAGTACTTTAAAGTCATACTAGTGAATTTTTTAAACAGTGTTGGGATGGGGAAAGCCATTTTACATATGACATGAAGGCCAGGAACCATAAAGAAAAAGATGCATACATATAGGTAAATATAAACTTACAACGTATCTATAGAAAAAAAATGACACAAAATGCAGATGAACAAAATACAAAGGAAACCTTGCAATATATTTGGAAAAGGACTACTATCACTCCTGTACATGAGGCTTTAAAGAGCTGGTAATAGTAGTGTTTGCCATTATTATTATTTATTATTTTCATTTTCTTTCCAGTACAACTTAAAGTCCCTTGTTATCATTTTAACACATCTCACACACTCAGAAGCATCTTCAACACATTTGCTTTTTCCTGTCCCACGTTCTTGAACTTTTGAATAAATATAATAGTCTGTATTTCAAAAGCATTTTATAAACCAAAGTACATATTTTTAAAGCCCTCAGAAACTACATTTCAATATTCTGTCTATGTAATTCAAACCGTGCCTGAGTGAAGAATTTTCTTACTCTGAATCACATAGTAAGATAAAGATGGGATTTTCTAACATGCCACATTTTATGGATAGACACCAAGATCAGTTAGTTTGAATTATTCCTCCACATCAGTCATTCTCGGGAGTAACTTAGGCACTTAGAGTGAAGAAGCTTTGGTTCTGAAAGAGTTAATACAACTCCTTAACTTTCCCACCATTGTTTTCATATATTCCTGGAATTAGACATCATATATAATATTTATTCATTCATTTTAAAAAGTCTCTCTCTTACAAAAGAAACTAGTGTAATTCAAGAAACCATTTTAAACTAATATATATTTCATGATTTCAAGTTTATTGAGTACTTAAAAATATTGTACTGTTTGAATCTCACAACAATCTTTTGAATAATGAGAATATAATTTTGTAAGATCCCCATTTTACACATGAAGCTGGTAAGGTTAATATAAATGATATAAATTGCCAAAGAAAATTCAGCAAGAAAAATGTCAAGCCTAGCACTGTAGCCTGTTTCATTATTTTTATTCTACTTATGTTTAATTATTTATCATATATTTTTTGACCCCATGGTTGTTATTACCTTTGGCCCTACAAGAGAAAGAAGCAAAGAGAGTAAAGTTACATTATTGGTCACAAGATATTGTATCAGAAGACAGAGTCTAATAGCATTAGAGAGTCATTGCTTTCTAATCATAAAATACAATTAGCATAGAATCTCTAATTTAAAAACATATTGATTATATTTATTAAGATCATAGTTGCTTTTAGCAAATATTACCAACCCAAAACTGAGGAAATTTTGAAGGGCTGTTTCACAGTGATCAGAGGTATACTTGGAAGACCTAATTCCTGCTGCTAAGAAGGTAACCCACTCATCCTCTTTTCAAGCCCATGGTTTCCTAACACACTGTAAGCATTGTTAATGATTTTTTTCTCAGACGTGACCATGTTGGCCTCTTTGACTGTAGAAATCACAGAGGAAATTCATTACACTTTAGGAACTTGTTTTTTCTTTACATTTCTTTTTTTTTTTTTTTTTTTTTTAAAGAAAAAGTACCAACCATGGTGTAGGTCATGCTGATGGAACTTTGTCCCCTCCCTGAAGAAGCTCACAGTGGAATGAAAGCCATCAGGCGAGTCAATCAACAAGGATGGTAAATGCATGTATACCTCAAGGAATGCATTACTAAAACAAATAGCACTAAGCAATCTCTTATAAATCCTCCCAAACCTAGCAGTGTTCAAAGTTCAATTATTACTGTGGACAAGACATCCATGCTGAAGTGAATCTAGAATTTCACCTATTTTCTTCCTTACTCATTTCATAATTTCCACTCTATATTTTAATTTATTCTCTTTTCCCCTTAAACTACTAGATAGACAACTGGTTAAATTAGAATTGTAGCCTTTTTTTCATAACACGTACTTTTGGGTAAATCCAAACCAATGCAACAGCAATTTTAGAAAAAAGCCACAACGGACACTATACCTACCCACAATAGATAGTTATTCTCTATTTGCCTGAGAACGCGTGTTTGTTATAATCATTTAGTGACAAGAACAACAAATGAGTCTCCCAAGGCTGCCAAGCCTAGAGCTGTCAGCGAGATCTACAAAAACAGAGTCCCCGTATTTGTGGCTTTCTGACTGACAGCCATGTTTTCAACACTTCTGGTGATCAGTTGGGTTCAGGGTCACCTACTATGTGGTTTGTAGTTTAAATTCCCAGTAATGAGAGCCTAATATTACTCCTTAAACATTTCTCATTCTCCTTTTTAACTTGTTTATCTACCTGTTCTTGAAAATAGCTTTTCTTCCTAAAATAACCTTCTTAACTTCACTTGAAATAAAGGTTGAGTAGTAATGAATTAGGGCTGTTTACTCACCTTCACAGCTCACTGAAGGTCTCTGGTAACAGACGTATAGTTAAATAGCTAAATATAAGTAGGGGACGGTGAATGTGTGTGCATGCCTATATTTGTTTTTTAGCTACTTTTTTTTTGCTGGTGCAGAACAAGCACAACATGAATCAGGGAAAAAAAAAAAAAAAAAAGGAAATCACACACAAAGACTTTGAGAAGATAATATGCTGTGGCTGATGAGACATAAAAATCTGACCTGCCAAGCCACTGACAGTCTATCTCCTTTCTCCTCTGATGCGTTGCTGTGCAAAGTGTCAGGGCAGTGACTGAAGCAGAGAAGCAGCAACTTGTTCTCCCTTCACATTAATTTTATATTCCTAAAACTTAACCACTTATCTTCTAAACTATTTTGTCACTCAATTCCCCTCCAACACACGCTAATGCTCTAAAGCTACGTTATCCTCAGAAGCCCTTTCCCTTGTGTCAGGTCCAGTTTTGTCTTGATGAAAATGTTTAAGAATGGCAACCAATGGTTATATAAGAATCTTCCCAACTCAGAATTCAACCAAAAATTTCAGAGTGCTTTACTCTGTAAAACAAACAATGTAAATGTTAAGACACATCTAATTTGGGCTGTGATGAACAATATGACTGGTCGATTAGATTGGCAAACTATATACGCCATGATCATTTATCTTATACAAAACAAACTGTATGCATGTATGTGTGTGTGTGTGTGCATGTGTGTGTGTGTGCATACTCTGAAATAACATACACAAATAGACTACTGAAGGTTAGCTCTCCAATAGAGTGGGAGCAGGTAAACAATAATTTTTTTGACAATATAATGAATTCTATATTGTGCTTCAACTCGTATATTATGTATGAATAGTGTTTGAAAAGAAGCATAGGTTAGTTAAGTAATTTTTTTACTAAAAAAAGAAATTTAAGAATATGGAATTACATAATCCAAGTTGAATGTATTAGTAATCAAAGAGGAAGGCGCATAATTTTTTTTGTTTATCTGACCAAAATTCCTGACCCACAGACTTGCTACAGGCAAAATTTCCAAATGGAAACTGCATTTCAGAAAGAATGACAAGGATTAAAGTTTAGAATAGAAATGGTTTTTTATCAATTCTAATAACACAATAATGGTTAACAAAGCATATTGCTTCCATCTAATACACAGTAAACCTCTAAGCGAAAGTAAAAAAAGACTGTCAGGTATAAAAAAATGTAGAAAAAAGAAGTAAAAGTCTTTTAGAATTTTCAGGAATTCAGAGACCTGAGGCCTCTGTGCACAATACATTTGCTATTAGAGATTTGAGGTCTCTGTGCAGAATATATTTGCTCCCTTCCCTATCTAAATTGTACTTATACTTAGCTTTAAAAAAACTTCAACAAATAATAATTATATTTATGGGGTACAATAGGATGCTTTGATATATGTTTACATTGTATAGTGATTAAGCTAATTAACATACACGTCACCTCACATACTTATTTTTTGTAGTGAGATCATTTAAACTCTTTTAGCAAATTTGAAGTTATACAGTATTTTAACTACAGTCATCAAGTTGTGCAACAGATCTCGCAAATTTGTTCTCTTGTCTAACTATAATTTTGTACCTTTTGAACAACATCTCCCCTTTCCCCATCTTACCAGCCCCACATTCTCTGGTGACTACCATTCTATTTTCTATTCCAATGAGTTTGACTTTTTTAGATAACAGTTAGCTTAATTCAGGGGTTTTTAGGCTGGAGCTCATGGTTCCCCAAAGCATCACTTCATAGAGAGAATTCAGAGAGTCTGTGAACTTGGGTGAGCAAAAAGTTATTTCTCTATTTTCATCTAAATCTAACTGAAAGTTAACTTTTCTTCAGTTACAAATGTCAACATCAACCACCGTTGCATCAGCAGTACCAGCAACTTTGCCACCAAAAAAAAGATACCACAGGTATTTTTACATCATCTTACTATTGCTGCATAGATCTCAAAATGCTACTAATATTTACGCATATTGCCACCTCAGAACTACACTGGTTGTTATGTCTGTTGCTAGATCTTGTTTGTAATGCTTTAATCAAGCAGCACAAATTTGTTTTAAAAAATGTTTTGACAACTGTATTTTATTATTCTTGATTTCCTTGAAAATTCATGTATTTTATTACATGCATCCAAAGATATTATCCTATGAAAAGACCTATAAGCTTCACCAAATTGCCAAAGAAGTCCATGGCACAGATAAAGTTAAAGCCTCTTGTTCCCATTTAGTCTGAAGCAGCCAATTCTCTTTAGATGTCATTCCCCTGTTCCCACGTTGCCCTGTGGGTTCCTCCATCCAAGCCCTTACCACCACACAGTCGTCCTCAGTTACTTGTCTACTGCCCTAATACCTAATGCAATGACTGACATAAAATAGATGCACAAGAAAAGATTTTGCAAGTGAAAATTACCAGCAACATAAAGTAACTGGGTACCCAAGGTAAAGAGAGAATTAATATGTGAAATAATACACAGCCTTTGCTGGATCCAGTCCCTATCAATATAATTAACAGAACTGAATTCTGACAGTTTGAAACTAGTTTTATTGCCCTAAACATTATACTAAAAGTAGAAAAATATTTATATTCTCCCCAGTAAACAATATTTTTTCTTATACCCATAACATATTATCCTTCTATTATATTTATCATATTGTCCCTTTGGCCAGAGTTGTAAATATATATGTGTATACATATAGACACATACATACATATCTGACTATACATGTGTGCATTTTTCTCAAAGTAGATTATAAACTCCTCTGGTGTAAGTACTAAGGACTGTTTTTTTAGTTTAACTGGAGGACTGACAACCTGCCGGAAGCTGAGTGATGACCTCAGCTCAATTTTATAGGTTCTTTTTATACTTAACTATAACTGAAGATTCTTCTATCTGCCCGCTCACCCTTGACAAGAATCGCCTTTTATGGTCCACAGGGAAGGGAGGCCCTTGTAAAATAAACAAACTTTAACATATAAGGTAGCCGAATTTAAATCACTTTTGAAGAAGAAAAGAAAAACTAATAGTTCTGAAGAGACCAAATATATGTTTGTTTGTTAAAGTAGAGGAATAGGCTTTGTTAAAGGAAGCAAATGAGATACTAACATTGAGGAGCTGGAAAAGGGGCTTCAGATTTGTTCAGGCAATTAAGTGTTGGTGCATGTGTTAGTTGAATTTTCAGCAGTTAGAACAAAAAGTTCTATCAATGATTGAGAGGCTAGTTTCCTCAACAGGATAATGTCTTTTTTATTTTTAATCACTGAATTCACCACAATGTTTGATACCATATTTCACACATAGTAGGTACTCAGTGTTTGTTAAAATGATTCAATGGTTTATTGTCTGAACCCGCTTCTCATCACCGGTGGTGTAAAATGGGACCACATAGTGACATAAACCTCAGTTACTCTATTTGAGATTCAACTGCTGGGAGACATACTTAGCACGTGCAGATTCCATCCATGGCTGATAAGACTTTCTGATGAAAAGTCTACATGCATCAGTAAATCTAACCTAAAAATGGCAAGATCCATAGGACTACATTCTTCAGACATACACGCAATTTTTAACTGCTTTGCAAGAATTATCGCAATTTCTTGTCTTGACAAATATTGTAGAAGATTAAGCTTTTACATCTTCCTTTACCTGGCAATTCGTATCGTTAGCACCATGTTTTCCCAGGCATTTGAATCTAATTTATGTAATAAAAATCTACTACCTAGGCTACATTGTTCTCAAATGCCCTAATTGGTAAGAAAACTGAAATCAAATTAATAACTTGCAGAGTGAAAAGGGGTTTGGACCAGGACTTCCGTATCACGGGTTCTAATTAATCAGGTGACAATATGCTGTGTGCCATGTGTACTGGTAGGTCCCCTGGAATTTCTAAACTGTTTTAAACCTGTGAAGTCCAAAACGGAAGATAAAGTTGTTATGACAGAGTGTCATTTGACTCAGTGCCATCACAGACATCACTTCTAGCTCCTTAAGCAGAACTACTTTTAAGTCCCATTTGATATCACATGTCAGGATAGGATCAATAAAGTCCCAGATTATAACCAGTTAATTATTCCTGGAGCAGCGCTCATTACCAAACATCAATTACGCTTATTAAAAGGTTCAAAGACAGTCGACACACATGCACTTATATTTTTGAATATGCAAAAAAAAATTTAATGAAATTATAGTAAGTATGAGCAAAAGATATGACTAAGACACACCATGAAGCATTTATGTTTTAAAAATTATATATGGCCAGGTGCAGTGGCTCACGCTTGTAATCCCAACACTTTGGGAGGCTGAGGCATGTGGATCGCCTGAGGTCAGGGGTTCGAGACCAGCCTGAGCAACATGGTAAAACCCCATCTCTACTAAATACAAAAAGTTAGCCAGGCATGGTGGCATATGCCTGTAATCCCAGCTACTTGGGAGGCTGAGGCAGGAGAATCGCTTGAACCCGGGAGGAATAGGTTGCAGTGAGTGAGATTGCACCACTGCACTCCAGTCTGGGCAACAAGAGCAAAACTCTGTCCAAAAAAAAATTACATATGTGCTTCTGAAAAACAGAAATGTATACAGATTGAACTGGAGTACTGAAATTAAAGATATCCTGCTGTGGTTACATTTAAATCTGGGGAGCAGAGAGACATGATGATCATTTTAAAAAATTGCAGCTGAAAGCAAACATCCCTGTGTTGATCATGTGAAAACCTGACCCAGCAAGGGCCTGTGCATTATCCTACCTGCACACATGAAAGCAACACTGCCAAGGGAAATCCCTTCTCTCCATTTCAAGGGCTACTATCCCCTAACTTGGTATTTCTCAAACTTCAGTGGGTGTAAAAATCAATTTGAGGGTTCCTTTTGAGTGTATATTCCTATACCCATCACCAGAGATTCTGATTCGATAGATCTAGAGATAAGGACTTTGACAAAGCTACTGTTCAGTACTCTTCATTAAAAATAAAAATCCTCAGGTTATCATGACACGAGAATTCGGTGATCATATTTTGAGAAACGCCATTCAAACATATGTTGGAAAGAGAGGGTGGTGGTGCTGGATCTTTCTCTGTGGCTAGAATGTCCCATAACCTCTATGTAAGATGCTGCCTCTTTGTCCCCAGCTACTAGGTGTGCCTCCACTGTAGTTCTGAAAGTGATTGTCTTTCAGCTCTGAAATATCTAGAACTACTACTTCTTTATTGTCCCAAACATAGGTTGCTGCTTATTCTGTAAATGCAAATGAATGTGAGCCAAACCACATTTGCCTGTATTGCCTCATCCCTTTGTTCTCAACATCATTCCCTTTAAGACTGTACAGGTTTCAGCAAACTTAGTGGTAACTAAAGGCAAGTACAACATAGAAAGGGAGAAATACATTTCATTTGACTGTCTGCCAAACCTAAGTACACATAACTGATAAATCTTTTAGGAAAGTTATATATCAGACTCATCCAGATTCTTTGTTTCCCTTTCATTCATGACTGCCTTTTCCAAGTGTATAGGTGCACCTCTTCCCAGGGAAACTATAGCATCTGGTCCCTCCCTCCAATATAATGCACTGGGATACCAGAATCTTCAAAAGTCCAAAATTTCCAAAGACCGAATTATGACATTAGGATGACTGTGTCTGTGGCATTTGCATAGTAACTGAATTAAATTGCTTTATCAATAAATTGCAATCTCTTTGACAGCATAGATCCCACTCCTCTCCCCTTTTAAACCCTCATACCACAGGCTTTCGCATGCAATAGTCCTCATAGATGACAGTGCAATTCAGTGTCCTGGAGAGTTGACAAACAGAAAAACCAGGAAGGGTTTATCTTTATTTATTTAGTTTTTCTCTAAAGAATGAATGTTGCATTATTAGCCCTATAAAGTTAATGAAGCAGAGTCCTTGGGTATTTCCATCAAGATCACTTCAACACAACAAATAATGATCCCCACCTACCTCACATAAAATGCCAACCATTTTCTAAGGTTTTGGCTAAATAGTAGAAATAATTGGTTGGGTTAAATGCTACTTTTAAGTGTTATATATTCACTTGGAATTTACAAGGAATCTCAGATAACTAAAAGTGCAGGAAGAACAAGTAAATCCCCTTAAAGAACATTGAATCCTATTGCTACCAGAGAAACTACTGATCTCAGCACATTTTAATTGAAACTGGCAGTGTTTTCAGGCCTTGTCACACTAACCCTGAAGAGCTACCGTGCAGATATTTTACTTTGACTTCACTGTGTAGTCATTGAGAGTCTACTTGGTGAGTAGAATACTAAAAGGAAAGGAAATAACTGCTAATTGAGATGCATATTTCAAGAAGCAATTGTATCATAGGCTATTGGAATAAAAAGTTTTGCAATCTAACAAGACTATATTGGATGCAAGGCTTCATCTCATACTGGTAGTGTGAGTCCGGGAAAATACATATTAATAATAGGATTTATTTTAGTATTTTTGGGGTAGGCCTTATGCCAAATTACTTATATAAGTGATCTGAGTTGCTAAAATCAGCTTTCTTATCGGTTAATTTCTGTGAGTTTTTAAATGAGACTATAAACTAGAAAGTGCTAAATATAGCGTCTGGAATATAATAGGTACATAATAAATTCTCAGTCCTCTTTTATATCACGTAATTTTTTGTCTAATCTATTTCAGTAGCTTTTATGTTTTTAAGGTATACAGACAGCCAGAATTTATTTGTGAAATCATTTTCATACAATGAAACACAAATACTTTGCTTTAGTAAAGTTAATCAAGATGCATGGCTGTATCGGTATGGTGTCAACTTTATTTCATTTGGAGGACTCAAATAGGGCCAATCTCAGAAGTAGATTAAATAGATAGTAACCTGCATGGCATGCTTCTTTTTTTTTTTTTTTTTTTTTTTTGAGACAGAGTCTTGCTCTGTCACCTGGGCTGGAGTGCACTGGCGTGATCTCAGCTCACTGCAACCTCTGCCACCTGGGTTCGAGCAATTCTCTGCCTCAGCTTCCCAAGTAGCTGGGATTACAGGTGCCTGCCACCACACTCAGCTAATTTTTGTATTTTTAGTAGAGACAGTGTTTCACCATGTCGGCCAGGTTGGTCTTGAACTCCTGATCTCGTGATCCACCCACCTCGGCCACCCAAAGTGCTGGGATTACAGGTATGAGCCACTGCACCTGGCACTGCATGGCATGGGCATGTTTTTGAGGAACTGTTGTACAGTTTTCCAAAATAGCTTTACTAATTTACATTCTTACCAACAGTGTACAAAGGTCACCTTTTTCCCCACATCCTCACCAACACGTCATCTTTTATCCTTTTGATAATACTATTTTAAGTAGAACCTTTCTACTTACCTGATATTCCCCCTAACACCGTATCTAAAATAATCATAATCATAAATGTCTATTGTGGGACCTGATATTTACTATGAGTTGGTAAGTCCTCTCTCCAGCACAAGACTCCCCACTTGCTCCCTCATCTTTCCTTTTTTGAGCAATGGGTTTCAAATGTCTCACTATTAAAAGGTAAATACACATAGAAGGCCTTTCACAGTGTGTCTCTGGCTGTGTTTTAGAATTATCTCAGATGATTAAAAAAATAGAAAATAAAAAATAACTCCTTAGTAGTATGTTTGTTTCAAGATGAACATAGACTAGCTAGGCAAGTAAAAGCAAATAGGTAACATTTTAAAATGAATACATTTTATTTTATTTTTAGCTGAGTATTTGTAACCCTTATCTTAACTGGTTTCATTTGTTGTGATTTTCCTCTTAACAAATTTGTATACTTGTAATCCTATGTCATAATAGAACCTGTAATAGTGATATCTAGCCTTTCTGCTTTTGAGAGTTATAAAGCACAAGGCAGTTAAAGAAGAGTTTATTAAAATACTATGCAAAGATAGAGAAAATAGTAAAAAGTTACTGTGAATAACAAAATGAAGAATATCAATATTATTTAGGTAACAAATACAGCATATTATTTTGGAATTTAAAATGATCCAGTACAGACCCAAGGTTGTTCGTTGTTCTAAGTAATATCCAATGACAATTGAATATATATATATATATAATGAGCAATTGAATATATACATATATATAAAATGAGCAATTGAATATATACACACACATATATATATATTCAATGACAATTGGTTTGGTTTTCCATTCCTGAGTTACTTCACTTAGAATAATAGTCTCCAGTTCCATCCAGGTTGCTGTTAATGCCCTTAATTCAATGACAATTGAATATATATATCTATATATAGATATTTATAGATATATATAGATATTTTTTTTGAGACCAAGTCCTACTCTGTTGCCAGGCTGGAGTGCAGTGGCATGATCTCATCTCACTGCAACCTCTGCCTCCTGGGTTGAAACAATTCTTCTGCTTCAGCCTCTGGAGTAGCTGGGACTACAGGCACATGCCACCACGTCCAGCTAATTTTTGTATTTTTAGTAAAGATGGGGTTTCGCCATGTTGGCCAGGATGATCTCAATCTCTTGACCTCATCATCAACCCGCCTCGGCCTCCCAAAGTGCTGGGATTACAGGCGTAAGCCACTGCGCCGGGCAGAAAAAAATATTTTCTAAATTAACTGAAAGTTATCATTGTGTGATTTACCCTGCCAAGAGAATAAATACAGAAAGGAATAATTCAGTCAGTAATTGATGCTACTTCTATGCTGCTGCAGACACGGTTAGCCCCTGAGCAGCTGGGTTTGCCTTCTTCCTTTTAGCACAGAACTAATTCTATGAGTTTTATTCGGAAGTCTTCCCATCCCATGTGCCTCACCCAGGTGTAACATTTTCTTTATTTTTTTAAAATTTTTTATTTCCATAGATTTTTGGGGAACAGGTGGTATTTAGTTACACAAGTAAGTTCTTTAGCGGTGATTTGTGAGATTTTGATGCACCCATCATGCCAGCAGTATACACTGAACCCAACGTGTAGTCTTTTAAACCCACTCCCCTTCCACCCCTTCCCCTGAGTCCCCAAAGTCCATTATATCATTCTTATGCCTTTGCTTCCTCATAGCTTAGCTCCCACTTATGAGTGAGAAGATATGATGTTTGGTTTTTCCATTCCTGAGTTACTTCACTTAGAATAATAGTCTCCAGTTCCATCCAGGTTGTTGTTAATGCCCTTAATTCATTACTTTTTATGCCTAAATAGTATTCCATTATATATATATACACATATACATACACACACACACACACACACACACACACACACACACATATATATATATCACAGTTGCTTTGTCCACTCGTTGATTGATGGCCCAAATGGGCTAGTTCCATATTTACTCCAAGGAAAAGAAGTCATTATATGAAAAAGATACTTGCACACACTTGTTCATAGGTATAATATTTTCATCTGTCTTCCAGCATTCAGTCGAAAGGTGGGCGTGATGATCCACATATGTCCAATGAGTTATGAGGGAAGACCTGGTGGAAGACTTCAGAGATAACTTTCTGTGCTCTTAAAAAGAGACACACAGGAGGCCGGGTGTGGTGGCTCATGCCTGTAATCCCAGCACTTTGGAAGGCCAAGGTGGGCAGATCACGAGGTCAGGAGTTCGATCCAGTCTGACCAATATGGTGAAGCCCCATCTCTACTAAAAATACAAAAATTAGCAGGGCATAGTGGCATGCACCTGTAATCCTAGCGACTCGGGAGGCTGAGGCAGAAGAATCGCTTGAACCCAGGAGGCAGAGGTTGCAGTGAGCAGAGATCGCGCCACTGCACTCCAGCCAGGGTGACAGAGTGAGACTACGTCTCAGAAAAATAAAGAAGAGACACACAGAAAGAAAAGGCACTCTCCCGCTGGAGGTTTTCATGGCTTTTATGGTTTTAGAATTGTGACAGTCATTTTGCAATCATTGCAGGAGGTAAGGTGGCATGCTAAAATGGCAAGGTGGAAAGATGGAAAGAACCTGCATTCTTCCTATGCTATTTAGCCTCTGAAGTAAGAAACCTTAGAACTGTTCTACCACAGTCCTTTCTGTTATCTGTAAACTTTTCTATTTCTTAATAAATGAACAAATTTCTTACTGCTCACAACATCCTGAAACACAAGCTCACTATAGAAACTTGAGTATATGCAGAAAAAAATCTGAAGACGAAAATAATTTTCAGACACTATTATTTCTTGTATTTGTAAATTCTGTATTTTATTCTAAATGTATATAATTTTATTGTCAATTTTTCATTTAATATTTTAAGATTTTCCTCATGCTATTAAAAACTTAGAAATAAAATTTTCAAAGCCTATTGTTATACCATAATCTACTTATTTCCCCTTTGCTAGCTGTTAAATAACCTTCACTATTTTCAAATACGAATAACTCTGATTAAAGTCAAGTTGTAGTATAGCTGAATTGTTTTTATGGGTTGTCCATTGCATTCATTTATTCATCTAACAAATGTTCATTGAGTACCGATTATATACCAAATACACTGCAATGCAAAGATGAAAGAAATTATTCTTGCTTATGGAAGTATAAATTGTGGTTCAGGAGGAAGCAAAACAACTGTGAAAAAATGTATAAAAGTTTTTAGTTGTTTAAACTGGGTAAAATCAAAATGATGACTAAATGAATGATAGTTCTAAACCATTAAATTTTATAATAAAAGTGAATTTTTGTTATAAGAAAATCTAGAAAAAAAAACCAATAATAACTTCAAATGAGATTGAAAGAGACCTTTATGATAACTGCCAGTAGTGAGCACCATTGACTGTCCACATTACATTTTAGCCCTTCTTATTTTTACAGAGTCCTGTACCACATAATGACATGTTCATCAATGGCGGACCACATACACAACAGTGGTCCCTTAAGATGGTGCTGAAAATTTTCTTTGGCCTAGTGACAGTGCAGACACTATAACGTCACAGTGTAACACACTACTCATGTTTGTGGTGATGCTGGTGTAAACAAACCTACTGCGCTGCCAGCCATATAAAAGTATAGCACATACAATTAGGTACACTACAGGATACTTGATAATGATACTTGTAATACTCGATAATGATAAGGAATGACTGTTACTGGTTTATATATTTACTATACTATACTTTATATCATTATTTTAGGGTATAATCCTACTTACAAAAAAAAAGTTATCTGTAAAACAGCTCCAGGCAGGTCCTTCAGGAGGTATTCCAGAAGACAGCACCGTTATCACAGATGACAGCTCCCTGTGTGTGACTGCCCCTGAAGACCTTCCAATGGAGTAAGATGTAAAGGTGGAAGACAGTGATATAGATGACCCTGACCCTGTGCAGTTCTAGGCTAGTGTGTGTGTCTGTGTCTTAGTGTTTAACAAAAAAGTTTAGAGACTAAAAGAAAATTATAAAACTTTTAAAATAAAAAAATCTTCTAGAATATGTATACAAAGAAAATATTTTTGTATGACTGTACCCTGTGTTTGTGTTTTAAGCTAAGTTTTATTACAAATGAGTCCAAAAGTTAACAAATAAGTTATAAAGTAAAAAGGTTATAGTAAACTAATTTTATTACTAAAGAAATCAATTTTTAAATAAATGTAGTGTAGTCTAAGTGTACAATGTATATGAAGTCTACAATATTGTACAGTAATGTCCTGGGCCTTCCAATTCACTTTCCACTCACTCACTCACTCATCCAGAGCAACTTCCAGTCCTACAAGCTTCATTCATGGTAAGTACCCCATGTGGGTATACCATTTTTATTCTTTTATTCTTTTTCAGTTTTTAAATTTTCTTTAGAGTCAGAATCTTGTGCCATTATCCAGGCTGGAGTACAGTGGTAAGATCATGGCTCAATGCAGCCTCTCCCTCCTGGGCTCAAGCAATCCTCCCACCTCACTCTTCCACATGGCTGGGATTACAGGCACACACCACTATGCCGGGCTAATTTTTAAAAATTTTTGTAGAGACAGGCTCTGACAATGTTGCCCATGCTGAACTTGAACTTTTTCTGGGCTCAAGCAATCCTCCTGTCTCAGCCTCCCAAAATGCTGGGATTACAGGCATTAGCCACCACACCCAGTCTCCATTTATGTTTAGATACATAAATACTTCTCATTGTGTTACAACTGGCTACAGTATTTAGTAAAGGCTGTACAGGTTTGTAACCTCAGAGCAATAGGCTATACTATACAGCCTAGGTATATAGTAAGAATACCATCTAGGTTTATGTAAGTAACACTCGATGATGTTGGCACAATGACAGAAGCACCTAACAACACATTTCTCAGAACATATTCCTGTCTTTAAGTGGTGTGTGACTGTATATTCTTCCCAATATCTAACATCAATTTTAAGTATCCACAGCTCTGCACTGACCTCAAGTGATTTAAGAAAAATGAGCCAGGATAGGACTCAAAAGTAAATTCTGACTATCTAAAACCAATAATTGTAAATCCTATCTTTCAAACCAAGCTTAAGTCTAATTAGTATACAGCATCACTCTAGTGAGTGGTTTTGGCCCAGCACTAGGTATATGACTTCAACTGACTGAATTAGAATAGAGGAGAAACCATGAATATGTCATAATTGGTAAATAGTAGTAGTTAACAAAAGTAGGTGAACAAGGATACATATTGTCCCATTTTCTGCTTGCAGTTATTGTCATCCTATGGGGAAAAACATTTAAATGAACAATCTGGGCGTGGCAGCTCACGCCTGTAATCTCAGCACTTTGGGAGGCCGAGGCGGGTGGATAACGAGGTCAGGAGATCGAGACCATCCTGACTAACACGGCGAAACCCGTCTCTACTAAAAATACAAAAAAAAAAAAAAAAAAAACCACATTAGTCGGGCTTGGTGACGGGCACCTGTAGTCCCAGCTACTCCGGAGGCTGAGGCAGGAGAATGGCGTGCACCCAGGAGGCAGAGCTTGCAGTGAGCCGAGATCGCCCCACTGCACTCCAGCCTGGGGGACAGAGTGAGACTCCATCTCAAAAAACAAAACAAAACAAAACAAAAAAACTAACAAAAAAACTAAGACACAAAAGCGGACAGAGCTAAAGAATCATAACTGAAATAGAATTAAACACCATCCCTTGTTGTTTGATAAGCCAGCTGAATTTCATAGCTTTGAAACTTGCAACTAAAAATTGATGTAATAAATTTCCCAAAATATTTAGGAAAAAAAAGGTAAAATTTAAATCACCCAAAATATTTTCGAAAGACTTTGTCTAAGAAAAGCCACAAAAGTTAAGACTCTTTGAAAATAGTTTATATAGTCTCTATGCTGCTTATGATTGTAATAATAGTCAATACACATTATTTCCATAATCTGTAATTAGAAAAATTTAAACAAGAAAAAAATAGGCCTTTACTAAACCTAGGAACATCGAATTTTATGATTCAAGGTGTTTTATTAGGTGAAAGCAAAAAGTTGTTTTGGCGATATAGGAAGCATATCATTAAAATGGAAATAGATGTATATACTCTGAGATAAAGACAGAAAAGTAGATGGATAGGTCAGCAGATAGGTGAATGGAAACATGAGAAGACGAATAAATCAATAAGTATGCTAATGGATAGTTAGACAGACAGAAAACCAATAGAAATAACAGATGGACAGATAGCAATTTGGAGAGACAGACAGCCATTCTGATGGGTAGAGACTGATATACTAAATATAGTTAAATAATGTATAATGTAGAAGATAGGCAGGAAAGCATGAAGGCAAGAATGGCGTAAATCAGCCAGAAAATGTGCTAGACTTTTTAAAAAATACCATGTATATATGTATGTATTCATGTATTTAGTAAAAACACTACAGTAGTATACATTTTAATTTCCTTTATGCGCTTGCAACAAAGGCAAAGTAGCCTGTAAAGCTTTACACGGTCAGGAGTGGCAGAGCAGAAATATGCAGTGAAGGCAGACCAAGTCCAAAGCCACATGGCTCTGCATTCCATCCGGCGTAACAACATCACAAGACAACGCAGATGGAGTTATCACGGCAAAACAACAGCAGCAACGGAAAAACCCATACAGCAGCAAATGCTATAACAAACTAGTTGTTGAAAATTATATTTAAATAAGGAAATAAACAATTAAGTCTACTCCTCTGATAAAGATTTAATCAAGTGAGAAAATGAAGCAACATCAAGCAAACCTGTTTATTTTGCCTTTGGAGGTAATTTTATTAACACTGGTTGTATATTTTTTAAAACTGAAATTTCATCATGTTTTAGAACAATGAGAAAGGTAACAAATTCAGATATATGCCATATTATAAGAATTTGTATCCTAATATTGAATTACTCTAATATCGTTGGCTAACATGGTCCATATTATGATGGCAAATACATATTAAATTAATCTGTGTTTCGAATAAGCACTGCATACCCTAATTACGAAAGTAACACATTCAATAATGTGTCATGAAAAAATTCACAGTAACTTTGCTAAAATGTTATTAGAAACAATAGTTCCTTTAGCTACTGTGTTTTACCCTGAGTCTAATGATACTGCAGAGGTTGCATTATCAACAGTTACCCCTCAGTTGTGGATTAATACCTGGACTCACACTGGCTTTTTGAGCCAATTACCATAGGAAAATACTTGTTATGAAATGTACGGGGCTAGAGTTTTCATTATGGAATCACTAATCTGCAGATTGTTTGCCCGTCTGCTTGAAAATCCTAATAAAGTGGAAAGCTTTTTACTGATAACACTAATACATTGCAAAATATTTTAAGAGAAGTTATACAAAATTAAAATTATACATGTAACTCTGACTGATGAACTAAAGCAGATGTGGATAGTGAGGTACCTCCAAATAATCTCTACTGAGATTCTCGATGTTTTTTCTTAATTCAGCATACAGAACAGATTGTTCATGAATATGATTTAATGATTTAGTTAACCAGTGATTTATTGCATAGATACATCAAGATTTTGACAAAGCCTTTTTCTTCCATATTTGACAAGGACTAACCTATGGAATGGAATAAGGATTAAAGTACCCAGAAACTGACATTATAGTTTTGTTTGCTTTTTTGTCTTATTTTAGTTGTTACATTTATTAACCATTTACCAGCAATACATGTACATATGGTAGTATGAACTAGGCAGGCTGCTTGTGTATAATTTCTAGCCTGCTAATTGTAGTTCTGTCCTTTTCTTTTTCACTGAAAAAAAGCATATCAGGGCTGGGCGTGGTAGCTCATGCCTGTAATACCAGCACTTTGGGAAGCCAAGGCAGGTGGATCACGAGGTCAGGAGTTCAAGACCAGCCTGGCCAAAATGGTGAAACCCCATCTCTACTAAAAGTACAAAGTTAGTCGGGCATGGTGGTGGGCACCTGTAATTCCAGCTACTCAGGGGGCTGAGGCAGAGAACTGCCTGAACCTGGGAGGCAGAAGTTGCAGTGAGCCGAGATCACGCCACTGCACTCCAGCCTGGGAGACAGAGCGAGATTCCATCTCAAAAAAACAAAAACAGACAACAACAACAACAAAAATCAGGATGCAAATAGTGGAAGTGACATTATTACAGAACTAATTTTGAATCCACTTTGATTTATGAAATTGTAATACTTTAAAAGCTTTAGGTCTTTAACCAAGACACCACATTCTCCTTGATTTTCCTTTGCCACTTTTGCTACTCCTTCTTGGTTTCCTTTGTGGATGTTTCTTACCCCACACCATCACCTGTGTCTCTTATTGTTGGTGTGCCTCAGAACTCCATCCTTGGACAGCTTATCTTATCTATCCACACTTAATGTTTTATTATCATCTCATTCTCGTCTAGTCCCATGGCTTTAAATACTGTTTATAGGTTAATGACTCCCAGATTTCTATCTCTAGCTAGACCTTTTCCCCAAACAGTAGGTTTGAATGTTCAATTGGTGAACCACTATCTCCACCTAGATGTCTAATAATCATTTCAAACTTAACATGTCTAAAAGTGAGCTTCCAACCTTCCTTGTGCCACCCTACACATAGCATTGATGCAGGACAGGCAAGCCCCCAAATTGGGGCTTAGCTCAGGAGGGTTCTTGACTTTGCCCAGGAAAGAATTCAAGGGTGAGCTGGTGATGTTAAACAGCAACTTCTGTTGCTGTTTTATTAAGTGGTAATGTACACCAGCAGCAGAGGAATGCCTCCTTGTGGAGTAGGGCTATCCCATAGGCAGTGTGTCTAAAACAGCAGCTCAGAGGCAATTTTGCTATCATATTTATATGTACTTTTAATTATATGCAAATTAAGGGATGGTTGGTGCAGAATTTTTTTAAGAAAAAGGTAATAACTTCCATGTAATTAGGTTGTTGCCATGGAAAGAGGCAGTAACTTCCGGGTGTTGTCATGGCAATGGTAAACTGACATGGCACCCTGGTGAGTGTGTTTTATAGAAAGCTGCTTCTGCCCTGGCCCTATTTTAGCTAGTCCTCAATTTGGTCTGGTGCCTAAGACCCACCTCCAGAGTTGAGTCCCACCTTCTACCTCACCATCTACCAAAGATGCTTCTTTGGTGGTCTTTCACCTCTCAGTAAATGGGAGTACCATTCTCCCAATTGCTTTGGTTCAAATTTCTGGAATCATTTTTTATTCCTTTCTCATATCCCATTGTGTTTTATATCCTGCATTTGATTATAAATTTTGTTGTCCATACCATTAGTCTGTTTTCACACCTCTGTAAAGAACTGCCTCAGACTGGGTAATTTAGAAAGAGGTTTAACTGACTCACAGTTCTGCATGGCTGAGGGGGCGTCAGGAAACTTACAATAATGGCAGAAGGCAAATGAGAAGCAAGGCAAGTCTTACATAGCAGCAGGAGACAGAGAGTGAAAGGGGGAAGTCCACACTTAAAATAACCTGATCTCATGAGAACTCACTCACTATCACGAGAACAGCAAGGGGAAGTCTGCCCCCATGATTCAGTCACGTCCCACCAGGTCCCTCCCCCGATATGTGGGGATTACAATTTGAGATGATATTTGGGTAGGGACACAGAGCCAAGCCATATCATCTATTAAGAACGTAACCACTTACTACTCCATCCAGTCCTACCGCCTTTATCCAAGGCATTATCATTTCTTTTCCGGATTATTACAAAAGCCTCCTAATTGTTCTCCCTACTTTCCTTTTAAAATGAAAGTTAGATCATAACAGTCCTTTGTTTAAAAGTCTCCGAAGTCTTCCCAGAGCATTCAGAATGAAACTCAAGGCCTTCCAGTGGCTTACAAGGTGCCATATACTGTGGTTCTCTGCGACCTCTTGAACTGCATCTGTTATTAGCTCCAATTATAAGGGTCATGTTCCTATTCCTCTAACACCTCAGGTCTCTCCCAACTTAAGTTTTACTTTTTTTTCTGCCTAATATGCTCCTCTCTAAGATGTTTATATGGTCACATCCCATCACTTATTAGGCTTTTATTCAAATGTAACCTCAACTGAAGCTTTCCTCGACCACCCTGTGGAAATATCCAACACTCCATACATTCTAGTCCCTCACTCAAAGTTTTTTCTTCATTTTCTTAATAGTTATTGCCCTTTAATGAATTTTTCATCTTATTTATGTTGTTTATAATGTCAGTTTCTTCACAGTACAAAATAATTTATTCATGTGATGTCATATCTTTCTGTTTTGATCACCATCATTTCCAACATTAAAAAAGTGCCTGGCATATGATAGAAGCTCAAGAGCTGTCTAATGAAAAATGTACTAATTAATACATTTTTGGCCTATTTCACAACTGTTGGTGGAAATTACTGTTCTATATAGAGTTTTCTCATTCATAATAATGATTTGATTCTGTATTTATTTCGCTCTTCTATAATTTTTGTCAGTAATATATTATAGATTTTAATCCTGCACATATTTTGTATAATCTAATTACTTCATATTTATTGATATTATAAATTGTAATTAAAAATTATTTTCTAATTACTCAATGCTAGTATATAGATATAAAGCTTGACTTACATATATTTACATTATATCTTGCAACTTTGCCAAACTCATTTTTTAGTTCCACTAGCTATTTGAAAATCAGGTAACCTGCAAATTTAGTCAGCATTTTCTTGTAAATTTGTATGCTTTTGTCCCTAAACCCTTTTTTAAGAAAAGTAATATCTTTTTTCCCTTGTTCCAGATCTTAGGGAAAAAAGGCAGTCCTTCTCTATTAAGAACAATGGTAAGAATAGGTGTTTCATAATTGGCCTTTATCAGGTTGAGGGCAAATATAAATTCTATGATTAATTTTCTGGGAGTGATTATAATAAATCAATGCTGAATTTTTTCAAATGATTTTAAACATCCATTGAAATGATCATGTGTCTTTTTCTTGTTTAGTGTGTTATTATTGATGACTTAGATTAATTGTTTTAAATGTAGAACCAGACTTGCATTCCTGGAATGAACTTTATTTGGGTGTTATCCCTCTCATAGATAGCTGAATTTGATTTGCTAATATTTCATTAATTATTTTTACATCAGTGTTCATGAGAGATAGGAGTCTTTAGTTTTCTTGTGATGTCTTTGATTTTGGCAGCAGGGTGCTGGCATTATATGGAAGAGTGTGTATAGAGTTGGTATTATTTCTTGTTTAATTGTTTGACAAAATTCATTATTAAAGCTACCTCAGCAATGGATTTGTATGTAGGGAGTGGGGGAATGGAGGGTGGCTTTTACTACAGATTTAATACCGTTAACAGGTATACATTTATTAAGATTATTGCTTAAGCAAACTTTCATAATTTGTATCATTCCAGGAATTAGCTACGTTGGTGAATTTTTGGTCATAGAAATTTTCAGAATACTCTTTTATTTTTATTTTAATTTCTATAGTATTTATTTTGATGTACCCTTTTTTATTAGTATTCTTATGTTAATAGTAGAATACCGATATTAGTATTCTTTTGTTTTTCTCTTCTGATTTCCCTGGCTATTGATCTCTTCAAAGAATTTGATTATAGTTTTATGGATTATTTCCACTTTTCTTCTGATTTTTATTTTATTGATTTGTGCTATCTTTACTATTTATTTCCTTCTGCTTCCTTGGTGTTTGTTCTTTTTTTTTTTCATTTTATAAGATGAAAGCTTAAATCATTTATTTAACACCTTTTTTAATGAACATAAGAACTTAATTCTATACTACTTTAAATGTATCCCACAAATACTATTTTAATTTTCATTCAACTTAAAATGATGTGTTTTAATTTTACTTCAATTTAAAATATTTATAATTTCCATTGTGACTGCTTCTTTGATTCCTATTATTTAGGACTGCATAAACTTAAAATATGTTAGGCTTTTGTAGTGGACATATTTTGCTTTATTATTATGAAGCTCTGATACTCAGTATTGCTTTGTCTTTTAGATGAATTGAAACGTTTATGATTATGTAATGTTCCTTTTTATCCCTAGCAATATTACTATTTCTTACATTGCGTGATATTAAAATAGTTCCATACCTCCCTGTGACATGTCTTTTTAATTTTTTTTGTTTTTAATTGGCACATTGTACATATTAATAGAGTGAAATTACAGTGTTTCAAGATATAAATATATATTCAATATATAAATAATCAAGTCAAAGTACTCCGGCACCTCATTAATTTATCATTTCTTTGTGGTGAGAGCATTCAAAAGCTTCTCTTCTAGTCATTTTGTAATATACAATATTCTACTATTAACTATAGTCAATCAATAGTGCAATATAACATAGACCTTATTCCTTTTATCTAACAGTAACTTTGACCAACCTCTTCCCATCCTACCCCCTTTCCACCCTGCTCCCTGGTTGCTGGTAATCACTATTCTACTTTCTGCTTCTATAATATCAACTTAATCATTTATTTATTTTTTAGATTCCTCATATGAATGAGATTGTGTGGTATTCATCTATCTGTGTTTGGCTTATTTTGCTTATTATGATGTCCTCCAAGTTTGTACATGTCACAAATAACAGTATTTCATTTTTTATGACTAAATAGCATTTTGCTGTGTATATATACCACATTTATTTCCATTCATCCATTTACATATACATGTCAGTTCCAAGATAGCTATCGTAAATAGTGCTGCAATAAATATGGAGTATAGGAATCTCTTCAACATACTAATTTTTATATTCTTTGGATCTATTTTCAGTAGTGGGACTTCTGGATCATAGAGTAGCTCTATTTTTAATTTTTTGAGGAACTGTCATACTATTTTCTAGAATGGCTATCCTATTATACAATCCCACTAACAGTGTGTAAGAGTTCCCTTTTCTCCACATCCTCATCAATACTTGTCTTCTTTCATCTTTCTCCCAATGAGTGTTGTTGGCAACTTTGTCACAAATCAGTTGGTTGTAGGCATGTGAACTTATTTCTGGGCTCTCTATTCTGTTCCAATGGTCTATGTGTCTGTTTTTATGCCAGTACCATGCTGTTTTCATTATTATAGCTTTATAGTATATTTTCAAGTCAGGAAGCATGATGCCTCCATCTTTGTTCTTTTTGCTTAGGTTTGTTTTCTATTTGGTGTCTTTTGTGGCTCCATGTGCATTTTAGGATCAGGTTTTTGAAAACAGGAACAAATTTAAGTACTCCTCTTCAGCGTATATGCCTTTTATTTCTTTTATCTTGCCTAATTGCTCTAGCTAGAACTTCCATTCTTATTTTGAATAGAAGTGGTGAAAGTGAGCATTCTTGTCTTATTCTTCATCTTAGACAAAAAGCATTCAGCTTTTATCCACTCAGCGTGAGGTTAACTATGAGTTTGCCATATATGGCTTTTATTGTCTTGAGGAACATACCTTCTATGACCACTTGTTAAGAGATTCTATTATAGAGGGATGTTGAATTTTGCTGAAAGACTTTTCTGTGTCTCAAAGTTATTACATATTTTTTGTCTTTGTTTGTGTTCATGTGGTCACATTTATTGATTTTCATGTGTTAGATCATTCTTGCATCCTCGAATAAGTCACACTTGATGACAGTGAATAATCTTTTTAATTGGCTGTTGAATTTGGCTTGCCAGTATCTTGTTTAGAATTTTTGCATCTATATTTAGCAGAGATCTTAGCCTGTAGTAGTCTTTTTTTGGTCATGTCTTTTTCAGGTTTTGGAGTCAGGATAATACTGGCCTTATAAAATGGGTTTGGAATAATATATTTCTCTTCAATTTTTGAAATACTTTGAGGAGAATCAATATTAATTCTTTGTTAAATGTTCCATAGAATTCGGAAGTATACTTGTCAGATCCTCGACTTTTTTTTGATGAAAGACTTTTTATTACTGACTCCATTTTTCTCATTTTTCATCTTTTCAGATTTTCTTTATCCTCATTATTTAATCTTGGTAGTTTATGTGTTCAGGAATTTATCTACTTCTTCTAGGTTATCAAATTTGTTTGCAATATAATTACTCAAACTAGTCTCTTATAAGCCTTTATCTTTGTGGTGTCAGTTGTATTTTACTCTTGTCGCCCAGGCTGGAGTGCAGTGGAGCAATCTCAGCTCACTGCAACCTCCACCTCCTGGGTTCAAGTGATTCTCCTGCCTCAGCCTCCTGAGTAGCTGGAATTACAGGCACCCACCACCACGCCCAGCTAATTTTTTGTATTTTTAGCAGAGATGGGGTTTTGCCATATTGGGCAGGTTGGTCTCAACTCCTGACCTCAGTTGATCCGCCCACCTCAGCCTCCCAGAGGCTGGGATTACAGGTGTGAGCCACCATGCCAGGCCATAATGTATCTTTTTTAATCTCTGGCTTTAGAGTGTTTTTTATTATTCTACCTAAAACTTTGTCAATTTTGTTTATTTATTTTTTCAAAAAATAAACTCTTCATTTTATTCGTCTTTTGAATTGTTTCAGTCTCTATTTCAATTATTTTTGCTCTAATTTTATTACTTCCTTCTTTCTACCAATTTTGGTTTCAGTTTGTTTTTGTTTTTCCAGTTTCCTGGAATACAACGTTAGGTTGTTTATTACAAATCTTTCTTTTTTATTGATGTTGGCATTTATTGCTATAAATTTTGCTCTTAGAAATGCTCTTGCTCTGTCTCGATATGTTGTTTTTCCATTCTTATTTGTCTCAAGAAATTTTTAAATTTTCCTTTCAGTTTCCTTATTGTGATGCCTCTGGCTTTGTTCTTTTTGCTTAGAACTGCTTTGGCAATTCACGTTTCTTTTTGATTCCATGTGAATTTTAGACTTTTTAAAAAAATTCTATGAAAAATGATGGTGGTTTTATAGGAATAGCATCAAATGTGTAAAATGCTTTGGGCATTATGGTCATTTTAACAATACTGATTTTTCCTATTCGTGAGCATGTAATTTTTTCCATTTATTTGTGTTGTCTCTGATTTATATCAGTAGTGTTTTGTAATTCTCGTTGTAGAGTCTTTCATCTCATTGTATGCTATATTTCTAGGTATTTTATTCTTTTTGTGGCTATTGAAAGTGGGATTGCATTATTGATTTGGCTCTAAGTTTGGACGTTATTTGTGTATAGAAGTGCTACTGATGTGGGTACATTGATTTTGTATCCTGAAACTTTACTGAAGTTGTTTATCAGTTCTAGACACCTTCTGGCAAAGTCTATGGGGTTTCCTAGTTATAGAATCATATTGCCTATCAAGAGAGAGGGTTTGACTTCCTCTCTTTCTGTTCGAATGTATTTTACTTTTTTCTCTTGCCTGATTGTTCTGGCTAGGGCTTTCACTGCTATGTTGAATAGGAGTGGTGAGAGCAAGCATCCTTGTCTTTTTCTACTTTTCAAAGGGAATGCCTCCAAATTTTGTCCATTCAGTATGATGTTGGCTGTGGGTTTGTTATAAATGGCTTTTATTATTTTGAGGTATGTTCCTTTGGTGCCTAATTTGTTGAGATTTTCTAACATGAGGGAATGCTGAATTTTATCAAAGGCCTTTTCTGAATCTGTTGAGATGATTTTGTGGGTTTTGTTGTTAATTCTGTTTATGTGGTAAATTACATTTAATAATTTGCATATGTTAAAGCAACCTTGCATCTGAGAAATAAAGCCTACTTGATTGCGGTGAATTAGCTTTTATCTAACTTCAAACTATATTACAAGTCTAAAGTAACCAAAACAGAATAGTACTGGTACAGAAACAGACACATAGACCAATGAAACTTAATAGGGAACACAGAAATAAAGCCACACATCTACAATCACCTGATCTTTGATAAAGTCAATAATTATAAACAATAGAAGAAGGATTTCCTATTCAATAGATGTTGCTGGAATAACTGGCGAGCCATATGGAGAAGATTGAAACTGGACCCTTCACTTTAAACATAAACAAAAATTAACTCTAGGCGTATTAAAGATTAAATGTAAGACCCCAAATGATAAAAACCCTAGATGAAAATCTAGGAAATACCATTCTAGACATGGTGGCAAAGAATGTATTACTAAGTTCTCAAAAGCAATTGCAACAACAACAAAAATCAACAAGTGGGACCTAATTAAGCCAGAGAGCTTCTTCAAAACAACAGAAACTATCAACAGAGAAAACGCACAACCTACAGAATGGGAGAAAGTATTTGCAAACTATGCATCCAGCAAAGGTCTAATACCCAGAATCGATATGGAAGTTTTCCACAAGCAAAAAACAAATAGCCCCATTAAAAAAAAAATTAGACAAAGGACATTAACAGAGACTTCGCAAAAGAAGACATACATGCAGTCAACAAGCAATGTGCTCATTATTACTAATCATTAGAGAAATGCAAAGCAAAATCACAATGAGAAACCATCTCACATCAGTAAGAATGGTAATTATTAAAAAGTCAAAAAACAACAGATGCTGGCAAGTTTGCAGAGAAAAGGGAACACTTATACACTGCTGGTGGGAATGTTAAATTAGTTAGCCACTATGGAAAACAGTGTGGAGATTTAGCAAAGAACTCAGATAAGTTCACAGCTACCATTTGACTCAGCTCTCCCACTATTGGGTGTATATCCAAAGGAAAACAAAAAATTCTACTAAAAAGATATGCACTTCTAATGTTCACTGCAGAACTATTCACAATAGCAAAGAAATGGAATAAACCACCATGCTTATCAATATGGACTGGATAAAGAATATGTGGACACATACAACATGGAAAACCACATAGTAATGGAAAAAGGATAAATTCCTGTCCTTTGCAGCAACAAGGATATAGCTAGAGACCCTTATTCTAAGTGAAGTAACACAGGAATAGAAAACCAAATACCACATGTTCTCACTTGTAAGTATGAACTAACCACTGAATATACATGGACATGCAAGTCTTTTGTTTCTTTCTTCCTCTCTTGTTGTTTATCTCTGTAGTTTGGTAGTTTTCTATGGTTTTCATTGTTTTATTTCTATGTATCATTTATATATCTGCTGTAAGTTTATTTTGTTGTGGTTACTATGGGGCTAATATAAGGAGTCTTGTAGTTATAATAGACTATTTTAAGTTGATAGCAAGTGAACTTTGGTTGTGTAAAAATACTGTAGACATTTTCCTTCCCCTCTCACAATTTATATTTTTGTTGCCTTAATTTACTTCTTTAGCTACTGTATTTCCAATAGCTACCCATTGTAACTGCTATTGTTTTTGACCATATTGACTTTAAACTTTTATACTAGAGTATTGAAAGATTTACCAGTGCATCAGTACACCAGTGCATCAGTAGGGTATTCTGAGTTTGATTTATGAATTTACCTCTACTGATGAGTTTTGTACTTTCACATGTTTTTATAGTAGTAATTATTGTCCTTTCATTTTCAGTTAGAGCACTGTCTTAAGCATTTCTTGTAGGGCTGGTTCAGTAATGATGAATTCTTTCAGTTTTTACTTATCTGTAAAAATCTTATTTCTCCTTTTTTTTTTTTTTTTTTTGAAGAATAGCTTTGCTGGATATAGTATTCTCAACTATCAGGGTTTTTGTTTTGTTTTGTTTTTGTTTCTTTTTACTCTGAGCACTTTTAATACATAATTTCATTCTCTCCTAACCTCCAAGGCTTCTTCTGAAAAATATGCTTATAGTCTAATGAAGATTCTCTTATATGTGACCTAATGATTTTCTCTTGCAGCTTTTATAATTCTCTTTGTCTTTGACTTTTTATAATTCGATCATAATGGGCCTGAAAGAGAATCTTTTTGGGTTAAATCTATTTTGGAACTTTTGAGCTTCCTCAATTTGATGTTGTATCTCTCCTAAGTCTTGGAAAGTTTTCAGCTATTATATCATTGCATAATTTTCCTATGCTGCTTCCCATCATTTCTTATTCTCAAACTCCTATAATGCAAATATTTGTTCTCTAAATGGTTTTCCATATGTTTTTAGGCTTTCTTATTCTTTTTTTATTTTTGATGATTTTTTTCTCTGCCTACATTATTTCAAAAGACCTGTGTTCAAGTTAAGACATTTTTATTTCTACTTAATCTAGTCAGTTGTTAAAGCTCTTAATTGTATTTTTTATCTTACTCTTTAAATTTTTCAGCTCTAAGAATCTTATTTGGTTCTTTCTTTATGATATGTTTCTTTGTTGAATTTCTTATTCAGATTATGGATTGTTTTCCTGATTTTTTTTTTAAATTTGCTTGTCTGTATTCTCTTGCATCTCACTGAGTTTCCTTAAGATCATAATTTTGAATTTCTTTTCTGGCATTTTGTAAATGTCCTTTTATTTGGGATCAGTGGCTGAAAACTTATTGTTTCTTTGGGGCTGTCATCTTTCCTTGCTTTTTGTGTTTCTTATGTTCCTACATTGATATCTGTGCATTTAGTGGAACAGTCACTTTTTCAAGCTATCCAGAGTACCTTTCTTAGGAAGAGACTTTCTGATAGGTGGGTTTTAGGGTATCAGTTGGGTTTGGTGCATTGACTTTGGTTCTGAGTAAATTCAGTAGCATGGTCCTTGTGCAGTTTCTTCATCTGTAATCTTCATCATCAATTTCTACAATTAGTTCAGTTACCTCAAATGCAGAAGTTTTTGAAGTTAGTGGTGTACTTTTACTGGGGATGTAGATGCTGGTTGGTTGTGGGTTAGGTATGTGAGGGGGCAAAGGGCCAATAGGCTGCCTAGTGGGCTCTCTGGGGAGGTAGGAATTGCTGCACACATGGACACAGTTGCCTGGGAGGCTTTGTAGCAGTCCCTCTGGAAACACAGAACTGCTGCCAGACAGAATGTCAAGCTGAGCATGAAAGTCCAGGTGTGGCTGGGCCAGATGGTTCCGTGGTGGTCTCCCTGGGGAGGTTGGGCTGCCATTAGAACAGCTATCATGCCAGGCAAGAGTGGGTATGGATACAATGGAGCCAGGAAACTCTACAGTTGTATGCTCAAGAAGGCAAGCCACTGCCAAGCCAGCTGTCAGGCTGGGCATAGGTGTGCACAGGTCAGGTGAGGCAGGGTGGCTGTGTGGCAGTTTTCTCAGGGAGGTAGGACTGCCATTGTGCAAGCTGTTTAGCCATGCATGGGTGTATGTGAGCTCAGTGGGCCTGCTGTTGTTCAATAGCTTCCCTGCTGTGCTGATCTGCCAGTTCTCTGGAAGGGTGGGGTGCTGCATGGTTTTTGACACTTTGGTCTCGTTTGTTCCATCTTGCCTAAGTTCCATACAACTGGGGTCATTGTGCTACAGGCACCTGTATGAACTTGATGGAATAACAGCAGGGTCTCAGGGATGTGGAGAGTCAGTTGCCACTAGCCCCCAGATCAGGGCACATCCTAGCAGTGGGTTTCATTTCAAGATGGTCCTATGCCATAGCAGCTTAGGTTGTGAGGATGGGGATGCTCAAGGTGGGCTTCTACTCTGATGTAACGCAGCTACCTGTACTCCCAGTTACTCTCTAAGCTGGATTCGCAATCTACTAGGACTTGGGGTCTCTCCTGTAGCAAGAATTTCTGGCATTTGTGGCAGCAATGAGAGCCATTGGGGATCTCCAGTTGATCCCTTCTTTGTAAGAAGGCTCTCTGACTCCAGACTGATTTTGCTGGAGAGACCGTTTGTCAGAGGCAGGATACCTTGCTCCCCTTCTCTTGTTTTATTCTGAGATTTTGTGCTCTGCAGGAATTTTGCCATTCCCCTGGCACTCTTTAGTATATTTCTCCAGTCACTCCAGTCAAACATAGTTGGTTATCTTGCTGACATCACTCCTCTATCTTTAAAAAAAAAATAGTATTGCATGGTAGAAGAGAGAAGATATACCTTTTTTAAAGATTAGCTTAAGGCTAATTATGCTTCTATAAATTATAGTCCCTTTCACTTTAAACCTTAATAATGTACTTATTGGAGAAGTTTTATATGTTATAATAGTTGTTTGCAAATGGTGAATTATCCTCTTTGGTTAATTTATCACATTCAAACAATTGCAATGCATAATTTACCATTGTTAAACAATTTGCCAATTTCTAACAAAGTTCAGTTGTACTTTTATAAGTACCTTTATAAGAGTACTTACCATACAACAATAAATCACAATGTCTATCATATCATAATATGCAAATAACATTTAATTGAATACTTACAAAATATATATGTTTTTGTTAGACAAAGTATGAAGATGGACAACCTTTTTTAAATGATGTAGATAAAATAATGTATAAAGTCTTCTGTTATTCAATTCTTCATAAGTAGAAGAATTGAAGTGGTTAAGATAATGGCTATACATACAAAAAAGAGGAATATATTGTCAGCAGAATTTATGTCTTTTGTAAAAGTGGTTTTGGGCCTCATACATTCTGTAATTCTCAGAGCAACAAGTAGTGCATGTGACCCTGGCAATTGTACGTGAACATGTTGACTTTGAGGACATAAACTATAGTAGATATTTCTTATCATCCTTGGCACTAACTAGTTTATATATGTGGTAAGTATTCATTGAATCTTTGTTGATGATGTGAATGAATGAATAAATGAATGAATGAGGAAGAGGAGTGTGGTATGACAGTACAGTGAGATCTCTGCAATTTCAATTACTAAATATCAATTTTCATGAATCCTGTGTCATAGACTAAAAATTCTATACACAATAAAGATGACTGTAATACAAAACAATTCAGATTCATCTGAACAATGAAAGTAAATGGTTGTTTTTTGTTTTTTTGTTTTTTTGTTTTTTTTGACTGTATGTTGCAAGGAAGTCAGTCAGGATTTAAAGTGTCTTCCTTGCAACAGAAATTGATTTAAATGCTGGTGGTTCTGTGATGTAGTGGAATTAAAAATACTTAACTACAACTAGGAAATATTTTAGAGGATACAATTTTCTACAAGTGGCCACATGTAACAAAAGAACATGGGAGGATATCCCCTGGGGAAATATCTACCTATAGGAGGACACCAAACCTCAGGGTGCCAACAGGACATTAATCAGTTGCCTGTTTCCTTTTTCAGAGTTGAGGTCTGCTCTAGACAGACAAATTACTTCTAGTGAGGGTGGTCATTTCACAGGAGTCATGTATGGTGGGTTCTTTGGCTAGCTCATTGACCAGGGGGTACCAGAACAGCTCACTAAAAGTATTCACTTAAGTTACTATAGGGCCAGGCCAGCAGAGGCAGGGCTATTTGAAGGGTTTAGTCAATGTTTATTTACCAACCAGAATAAGAGAATTTCAATATTTTGAACAACCAATATAAATGATATCATTATATATCAGCTTAATATGAGTCATATGATCTGTCTGTATGATTATACACATTTGACAAGTGTTGAGTTAAACATTTTTTTTACTATGGAAATTTTCAGACCTCTAAATTCAGTAGTGTGCATTGTAACTCTTTAAGAAAAACATGCAGTACCTAGTTTTTTTTCCAACTTACTTGGACGTGGAACCCTTTTTCTATAGATTACATCTTGGAATTGTTTTTGCTTAAAACTGTGTTAATAAATTCTATACAGAGTCTATGAAATATTCAAAGTAATTAGTGTTATAACAACCCTAAAATTGCAGTCACTTACAGTGACTTAATGCAAACATTTACTTCTACCTCTCATCACAGTCCAAGATGGGGTTGGGTTGCTTTTCTGGGTAGCGTTCTTTCACATAGTTATTCAGGGATCTGGACCTTTCTGTCCTGTTTCTTCCACTAGAGCAGCCTTCGCCAAAGGTGCAGTTAGGTCCTTAATGTGCCTTAACCGTCTCTCATAGTAAACAGAATAAAGTCAAATTGGTCCCCATTCCTAGTTATTTCCAGAAAAAAAAAAATCCTCTTTGTAAAGAATTTGCATTTAAGCAAAACAGTGAAGAAGTCTTTAAAGGCAGAGGAAAGTTCTTTAAACTATACAATATAAACTTTAAAACATGTGTGAACATATATGGTTAAAATAAAGCTAATGTTTGAGGAGAGAGAATTTTAAGAAAGAAGTCAGTTTCTTATATGTCCTATTCTGCTTTTTATTATGACAAATTAAGCTCAAGATGTTTTACAGACACAAATAGCTCAAAATTTATCATTTGTTATAAAGAAAACAAATTAAAAATAGGCTTTTGTCATAAATATTTACATATGTGTGTTTTTTATATATATGTCTTTGGCATAAAATATAATAAATTTGCAGAGACTTACAAAACAGTTATGAGGACTTTCATTTTATACAATAAAAGAATAAACACTTTTTGTAAAAGAAATGTAAAACCCTATAAGTCGAAAACATAATCATCTTAACTACCTCCATATCTACTTGGATCTTTGCACCCTAAATAACATTCTTTCCAAGGTTTCAATGATATGTATGTGCATGTACATTTTAAAACCTAAACCCAAAGAAGTGTTCTACAAACAAGACCATTATATATTTCAGATTTAATTTCCTATGCATTTTAATAATGTTGTACTCTATATCAAGCTACCCTTCAGAGAATAATTTGTTTGCAGTGAAAAGAAAGGCAAATTTTTCTGCTAATAAAAATCATGTAGTGTAAATTGCTCCATCCTCCTTCCAAACTGTGAGAGTCTCTGGGTGGTTAAACTACTCTAAAGATGATTTTTGGTAAACAACTATTATCTCCTCAAGCTGACACCAAAGGACTCTTGAAGTTAGCAAACAATCTAGTCATCTGGATAGGAAGCAGAAACCAGTTAGCAAAAGAAGTAAGTCTTCAGGTCAAAGGAAGCTCACTGGGATTAGAAGAAACTAATTTATTTGAGAGCAAGAAAGTGACACCTGAGTCAGGACGAGATTAAACCTGTACTTGGAACTGAGTTGGTTATTATACGTGACAAATACTCTTCCTAATGTGACTCTATGTAACAAACGTTATCATCACGTACCTCCAAGGCACACAATGTATTGTATACAACAAGACTGTTGTGTTGTAGATGACTTACTTTTACCTGTGACACATGAGAGAAAGAGGTGGGAGTCAGACATTGAGGGCTGCAATGGGCCTAGGTTTTCAGGGAGTCACATGAAGCAGGAGGAAACTGACTTTGGCCACTATTAGGCTATTCTTCCCCAGTTATCATGAGAACATGCAATGGCCTCCTTCTCAAGCATGTCTTGAGATAGTAATGACTGTCATATTTGAGTAAGAGGAGATTCTGAAAGGGAAATAGGCTTCCCTCCCTAAATTCTTTAGCTATATGCTTTGGGGAAACATGGAATAGATTTTTTAAAACCACCAACAGGCCGGGCACAGTGGCTCACACCTGTAATCTCAACACTTTGGGAGTCTGAGGCAGGTGGATCACTTGAGGTCAGGAGTTCGAGATCAGCCTGGCCAACATGGCAAAACACAGTCTACTAAAAATACAAAAAAAAAAAAAAAAAAAAATCAGCTGAGTGTGGTGGCATGTGCCTGTAATCCCAGCTACTTGGGAGTCTGAGGCAAGACAATCGCCTGAACCTGGGAGACAGAGATTGCAGTGAGCCCAGATCATGCCTCTATACTCCAGCCTGGACGACACAGTAAGACTCCATCTCGAAAACAAAAACAAAAAGCCACCAATAATAGAAAAAATAATTATGGACCAAGCATATTGTACAGGAGCCTCTGGTTATTATTGCTTTGAATATCCTGGTCACACCTAACTGATTCATTGTCAATGCTTTTAATGGATGGCTTCTTTTACTTGAATGCTTCATATCAAATATTGATATCTCTTTATTTACTTATTTATTTATTTAGGTTGCTTTTACCTTTGCTTGTTATTTTTCCATCCTGCCTCAAAGCAACTGGAACATGGATTATACAGATAAGTAGGGGTTTTGCTCGACTATTTTAAATTCGATTTATGAAGGTAACTTATATTCTCACTGTCCTTGTTTTGTTTAATCCTATTTGTCTCCCCTCATTACGTCCAAATGAACATACTCCATGTAATCAGTGTTTGTGATCCAGAAATGTCTTTTCAATAGTTAGAAACCAGTGTCATCACTGGTTTCGGCAAAAATAAGCATGAAAAGGAAAAGAATGTGTTCAAATGTAGGGTTTGTATGAGCTATCTCCTGTTTTACAAACTTCATTTCTGGCATTAGCTTTACCAAGTTATGAAGTTTGAACCCACTACAACATCTGGATGAGAACCGATTACCAGGACAGGACAGAGATGAGTCACTTCTCCTCTTTCTTCTGGTGGGTCCTGCAGAGAATATTTTTAATCTCTCTCTGAAAATATGAACTTTTGAACAGTTATTTTCCACTCCATTCCTGCCCATTGAAAGTTGAAAAGTTGCTGGTAACACACTGAATTTTTTAAAGCCCAAGAACTGAGAGGAGTTGAGCAAATCACCAGTGCCCCCTAGTGTCTGGAATAAACCACCTCTTGGAAATCACAGTCGGCCGCAGTCGCCTTGCTCATGCAGCTGCTAGAGTCTTTTGTTAGAAGAATGGTTTGTTTTCATTATATCTTGGTATCCAAAGAGTTTCAATTTTTCTCATAAATTCTTTGGAAACAGAAATGCTGCATTTTTCAGTTCAGGCGATATTTATTTCATAGTTATCTCAAAAAGTACAATGAAATGCAATTATATTCTTGAAGGGAATGAGAATAGAAATATTATTTTTTAAAAAATAGAAACAATTTCAGCAAGTTCATTTCTATATTTAAAGTGTAATGCCACAAAATTGATATAGACCTACTCTTTATATCTGGGCGTGTGTGTGTGTGTATGTGTGTGTGTGTGTGTGTGTGTGTTTTAAATTTGCGTCTAAGTAGATGTGAATGTGACGTATTTTTACTAATAGGATAATTAATTCAATCTCTAAAAATCTACAGAAGAGGAGACAAGTTATCCTTCTTGTCCTGGAGGGAAAATAAAGAAGACATTTTCAAGAGATTCCACAGGCAAAACCATCTGTTTAAAATCACTCTGAATATAGAAGCTGGTAATTCTTGATCTCAAGGGATATAGCTAAAGGATGGAGATGGAATCTTTTTAAAGGTGATACCTCTTCCTACAGGTTCCTAGAGACCGGAAGCGTGGTATGTTACTGCTTCCTACCAGTTACCCACAGGCACCCACCCTCTCCAGCACCCACGCAGGGACTAAGTCTCAAGGGGTTCTGCAGATTCTGTGAGAGTCAACCACACCTGGACTGCTGCAGAGAAAGCAATAGTCCTTGAGGTGTTGTGTTCCAAGGACAGCAATAAGAATGAATAAATGTCAGGAGGAGGAGGATGCATAAACTCATATGAAAACGTTTAAATTTGTTTAGTTTGGCCAGAGAGAAGATAATAATGGTGAGCAAATATGTGAAGCATAGAGAAGTTGTTTTAAATGGTGTAAATGAAGGTTGAAGGGGAAATTGAACTGATAAATGTAGAGTGATTTTCTGAAAATATTTTCTAACCTGAAGTTTAGGCAATTATGAAAGTGTTAACAAGGAGGAAGAGAAGTGTAAATTCCAGGATCTAGATTCCAAGTGAGATGGCAGCAAGAATCATTGTATTCAAAGGTGCTTTGTAAATGCTTGAGGATGCAACATGACTGTCAATAGTGGACGGAGTTTTTACTGCTGAATTAAATAAGTAGTCCTTATTTACATTTTTAATATAAACCATTCTGTCTGCACTGGAGTTTCTATCTGCTATTGTTTCCTTTTCCATGACCCTTTTCGCTTTACATGTTTTACCTTACTGGAATACCCTGTCCTTGTCCAAATGATTCATCTACATATTCATTTTTTCCACAGAGATTTTTCTTCCTGCCTTACGTCTGTGGTCCTCTATGCCAGTATTTTCAGTGTCCTTAGAGAGTTGCATAGATAGCTTATAGGTTATGACAGCAGCATATGCAGCAAACTGCTTAGGTTTGAATAGTTCTGTAAAGTCAGGTACATCACTCAACTTTGCTGTGTTTCAGTGAGTAAAATGGGAAAAATGATTGAAAAGTTGTGAGAATTAAATGACATGACACAGCCACTTGGAACAATGTGTTGCATATAAGAAGTACCATTAAAATGTAAACTATTTTTACTTAATTATTTTTACTACAATGGTAACACATTTTACGTTGTAATTAAGTTTGTGTGTGTATATAAAATTAAGCAAAAATGTCCTTGTATAATTACCTTATAATGTGTAATACATCCTATATTGTTCTTATATATTTCCTAAAATACCTGTGAGCATGACCCACTAAATAATTGTTATGTATTGTTATTGTTTTTGACCTAAAGTTTGATAAACAAGTCTTAGGATATAAGTCTTAGGCTAAAAAGGTTTCTGGGATATAATAGGGAAACAAGGTACCCAGATATCATACTGGGCATGTCTAACAAATCTCATGGCTCTGGAATTTATTTTTAACATTTTACGTTAACTAGGTAGCACTGAGTCTTATTGTGGGCACAGAATTTTTTTTTTTTTAATTTTACTGTTGATAGTAACAATAACAGCAACAATAAAACTGTCATCTTGCCAGAGTTTCCACATCCTAAGATACGCAAATGAGAGAAGGTTCTACTGCCCTGTAAAAGGTTATTTTAGAAGAAGTAAGCCTGTGACTCCAGAACATTCATAGTGCCAAGCAGATTTAGTTAACTTAAGAGCACTTAGTGGCTGTTCAAGAGGTAGGTTGTCATTTCTTTCCCTTCTTTCCTCCAAAACAATAAGACAACTGAAATGAAGATCCCTATGACTCCGTGTGTATGTATGATACTAGAGTTATAATATTCAGTAAAGATAAACATTGCTTAATAAAACTTATATTTTTGTTTTAAATATACATTTATATGTGTATAAGCGATAAAAATTTATTTCTTACTCTATGGCTGGATCTCAGGAGGGTTACTCAGAGGTTAAATTCAACTAGTAACTAAACTGTCTATTCTTTCCAATTAATTTCTCTCATTCTTTCCAAATTAATTAAAAAAATGATTCAACAATAATACTGTAAAAGAATGGGGGTGTGCCTGCAACCAAACAAGGAAGACTCAATGTGATAGTAATACTAATAAACAAAAATTAGTCCTGGTAAATGTGGCCATTGGTACCCTACAGAAGCTTTCCCCAGCTTATGGGATTTCCTAGAGTTCAGGGAGGAGACTGCTCTTAGAGAAGCCACCTTCTGAAAAGCCTGAGTTACAATCTGCCAACCCTGGACAAAGTCCCTGCTCTCAAAGATTCACCATGAGGTCTACAAAACTCTGGACAAGAAGGGAACAAGACGAATAAGAGACAAGTCAAGTAGGAACAAGTTAACCACAAAACATGCTCCTCAATAGCTCTCTTTATTTTCATTGTCCTCTCCCTCCAGACACAAATATAATTTAATTCCATAGATGCAATTCTCTGCTGACTGTGTATACCTCAATGACTATCATTTTCCAATCAGAATAGAGCATTTTCCTGTCCTTTCCTAAAAAGGGTTAACGTATCTCCTTTGTTTGGTATTGCAGACTCCAGTAAGATGTGATTTTCAGATATGATCCTATTGGCCCTTAAAGATCTCTCTGATGTACTAATTACTACTGTGTTATTCAAATAACTTCTTGCCAGTTACTGTCACTGATATATTTTGCTTTAAAACTGAAAAAATGGCTTTCATCGTCTAAGAAGATAATCTAATAAAACCCTAAAAAACAGCTAACCTGCAAGAATTGATATGTAGATGTCATGATATGTTCAAATTCTAAATCTAAGCATGAGATTGGGGTTTAAATAATAAATTTATGAGTTTACCCAAGCCAAACAGGTATTGGTGAATTAATTTTGTAATTTCAAATTTTGGACAGCATGTTTATTGGTCAGAGTAAATTGTTCCTTGACAAATAACAATTGCCAGATATCAATGGCTAAACATACCAAAACTTGATTTCTTCGTCATGCAATGTGGTCAACATGGTTTTTCAGGAATCTCTGCTCATCATAGTTGTTTGGGAATCAACTATCTATCTCAACACACATTCCCATGATTACCAGAGTCAGAGGAAAGAGACCATATCAAATTGTTTAACAAAGGGACACCTGGAAGCAACATACGTCACTTCTGCTCATATTTATCAACCAAAGAAAGTCAAAGTGTCACACCTCACTTCAGGGATAATGAGACAGTGCAAAAACTACTATCTGCCTGGAAGGAAAATGGGAAATGTTTAGCAAATAACCCCAAAAAAACACCATTTTTCTCACTTTCCATATTTATTTGGTGACCAAGTATATTAGTTCACTCCCACATTGCTATAAAGAACTACCTGAGACTGAGTAATTTATAAAGAAAAGAGGTTAATTTGGCTCAGAGATCTGCAAACTGTACAGCAAGCATGACCAGGGAGGCCTCAGGAAATTTACAACCATGGTGGAAGGCAGAGGGGCAGCAAGTACATCTTCACATGGCCAGCAGGAGAGAGAGTGAAGAGGGAAGTGCTACACACTTTTAAACTGCTAGATCTCACTCACTGTCAGAAAAAAAGCAAGGCAGAAATCTGCTCCCATGATCCAATCACCTCCCCACAGGTCCCTCTCCCAACACTGGGGATTACAATTCAACATAAGACTTGGGTGGAGACACATAGCCAAACCATATCACCAAGACTTGTTCATTTAAATCTCATTTCAGTTTCTACTTTCCATTCATTAGTTGACTTAGTTTATGATCTCATTTCCTTTTTTTTTTTTTTTTTTTTTTTGAGACACAGTCTCATTCTGTCACCTAGGGTGGAAGCAGTGGCACAATCTTGGCTCACTGCAACCTCCGCCTCCTGGGTTCAAGTGATTCTCTTGCCTCAGCCTCCCAAGTAACTGGGACTACAAGCATGTCCCACCACATCTGGCTAATTTTTTGTATTTTTAGTAAAGACAGCGTTTCACCATGTTGGTCAGACTGGTCTTGAACTCCTGACCTCAAATGATTGGCCCACCTCGGCCTCCCAAAATGCTGGGATTACAGGCATGAGCCACTGAGCCTGGCCCTCATTCCTATTCAAATAGAATATAGAAAAGTCTTTTATTTTTACTCAATAACTCCATACCTTAAACCCAGCCATATTGTATTACTTACAGCCCAGTACACTTTATTTCATATCTTCATGCTTCTCACACTTCTCCTTCTGTTATCTTCTCTAATTGAACACCCCACCCTCTCATAGCCATCTCAAATTTTACATCTTTTAAAAAGGCTTCTTAGGTCAGGCACGGTGGTTCACGCCTGTAATCCCAGCACTTTGGGAGGCCAAGACGGGCGGATCACAAGGTCAGGAGATGGAGACCATCCTGGCTAACATGGTGAAACCCAGTCTCTACTACAAATACAAAACAATTAGCCAGGCATGGTGGTGGGTGCCTGTAGTCCTAGCTACTTGGGAGGCTGAGGCAGGAGAATGGCATGAACTCGGGAGGTGGAGCTTGCAGTGAGCCAAGATTGTACCACTGCACTCCAGCCTGGGTGACAGAGTGAGACTCCATCTCAAAAAAAAAGCCTTCCTAGAAAGCCCCACATACTTCTAGCCCATGTATAATAACACCTTGGTGATGATACTTTATATATATTTAACAAGAACTATATGTAGAAGAACTAATATATAGTTGCCCCTAATTTCACATCCCAAATACAGTCATATATAAGTATACATTTATTTATAAATATTTATAAAGGTCTTAAATATCAATCTATCTATTGTCTCCATTAGTGTGATTATTGATAGTTAATCATTTAATTTTTATAAAACTATAAGCTCCATAAATGGAAGAATTATTCTTATAGAAGAGTCATAAGCATATACTACCATTTCACATTTCTATGCTTGTATTCCTATATTTTTAGTGTTTATATCCCTAATGGCTAGAATACTACCTGAGCTCAATAAAAGCCAAGCAAATCTATTAATTTGTACCAACAAATGTAACTGACAGGCATTCCTGGTAGTTCCTACTAGAAAGAAAAGCTTTTTTAAAACAATCAAGATACAAAACTTGTTGTTAATCTTGACTTGAAGAAAAATTGAGTTAACAGGTATTCAAGAGCATTATGATCAATCTGTCATGGTTTTTCAATACTCCCTTTGCCAAAGCTGACTGCGTCTTTCTTGGATGGTGTATGACATGGCCTGAGAGTTGTGCTCTTTTCTAAAACTCTTCTAGAACATGATTTTCTTATTACTTATCATTGAACAATTCCTATCACCCAGTTCCCTACTTTTACAACTTGATACAATTTCCAAGGTTATAGCTGTTATCTGTGTAACCTATGAGGCTCCTCGTTTTCTATTATTTTCTAGAAAAGTATTTCACGCTCACCTGAGATGATGGAGACAGGGTCCCTACCACTAATGGCAAGTGTAGGAATTTATTATCAGGGATCAGAACCAGAAATTTATTCTCAGTGTTCATGAGTGGATGTATTCTCAACAGTAAGGGCTAATGTTTTGATAGATAATGTTTTTAGAGTTCTCAAAAGTGTGCATATGTGTGCAGTGCTGGATGGAAGATGAGTATGTGTCCACTTGCTTTTAATCACTTATTTGCATTAGTACCACAGGGCCACTAATGCAGCCCATGTTTTGTACAGCATTCATTTTCTGGGAGCCCTGAATACTTTCAATGTGAGGAATTTCAATATATAGCTAAAGAAAAATGCAAGAACAGTTCATTCATATATCAAACTCATTGAAGTTACCCCTATTATTCCAAATCCTAAATACAATCATTCAGGTGATACAAATGAGGACTTTCTACTGTACGAGTATATAATTTCCTCAGTCTACCCTGTCATATTTTAATTTACAGTCTTATTGTGATTAACTATTAATGACATAATATCTCCTTGTCTTTGCTTTTTAAACCACAAAATGCATACTCTCAGTAAACAGGAACTAAAATCTCACTAGAGGTAACTCATTGTTTTCATGCTGGTCTTGAGATAAAAATGAATTCCTTGTAGCTCTGTGTTTGTCTTTGAAATAAGATCAGAAACAATAAGCTCAGGTCCACTCTAGAGGAACATGAAAGATCTCTTAGACTTCTAAGAGGAGAGTTTTGGTCTCTTTTTCTTCCCCCTTCACTAAAACCGTATCCTTTTTGTACAACTGTTATTCAGTAATAAGCTCAATCCTTTAGCATCATCGCCTTCCCTCATCAGGACCCCCTGGAGATGCTCCAATGGAATGGAAAATATTTGACGTTTCTTTATAAAACTGGCTGGTCTATGTGTTGTCAGGTTAATTTTCTAGGGACCTGGAGGGTTCCCCTATGTAAATGAGAGTATGAATTTTGCATACCACAGGAAACAAAGAGAACATATTAGTTGTCTATCTTCTTACAGTCTTCTTCCTTTCTAATATAACCAAATTGTTTCAAATATGCTTTTCCTCCATTTGCCTCATGAGCAACTGACCTCGTAACTACCTTAGCAGGAGTATCATGATTAGGTGACAGTCATGATCCACCTAGTTACCCGTGAATATGACAGATTTGGGGGAGAGGAGGGAGGGGGTATGTAATCATTAAGATGGGTCTTCATACGGCTTCTAGGAAAGGTTTTCTAGTTCTTAAAAAAAACACACACACACACTGAAAGAAGGGATTTCTTTTCTGCCTCTGGACACTGCTGCTTCTTGATGTAACCCGAGAACTGCTGCAGCAACCTGCATACAGGAAAGGAAACCTGAAGGTGGCTGGACCCAGAAACAGAAAGAAGCAGATCCTTGAGACCATTATTGAATTGTTGATCATACTGCTCCTGGGGGGTGCCTGTCATCTTCTTCTAACTTTCAGCTATGTAGGGAAAAAAAATTTCCTTACTCAAAGTATTTTAAATCAGATTTAGAAACAATTTATTTCTGTCTCAGTGTCTTTGCTCTTACTTTTTGTTGTTGCTTACCACATGACTCTGACAAAATCATTTTAATTTCTCATTGGTTCTACTGAGGCTTGCCAGATAAAATACAGGACATTCCAGTGAACTTAAATTTCAGATCAACAATTAATCATTATTTTACAATAATTATGTTCCATGCAATATTAGGGACACAGTAATATGAATAATTATATCTCATCTATCTGAAATTCTAATTTAACTAGGATGTCCAAATTTAACTAGGATGAAACTCAATTTTAGAACATCCTATAATTTTGTCACATTTAGCAATCCTAGTTCTATTAGAACAATGTTGGAAAGAAGATTTTTAAAGTTACTTCTCAATAGCCAGTGGGGAGGAACATAAAATATTGTGTGTGATTTGATTAATAGGCATCTGACCTGATTCGCCAGGCATTTGGGGATGAGGAAAAAAAAAAACTAACTCAAATTTCTATTCAAAATATAGATATAATAGTCAAAATGCATATGTGCAAAAACCAAATACACGATCACCTGATGTATATTATGGAAATAAGCTAAAAAGCGGGGGAATTTTCTGTAACACCAATCTTGCATTACTACTCCCAAAACATGCTAATGAAACGCATTGCAGAGGTCCCTCCTTATCCAAAAGGAATATGTTCCAAGACTCACAGCCTTAGAAAGGGGTGCCTAAAACTGCAGTTAGTACCGAACCCTATATATGCTATTTTTTCCTATACATACAAATCCGTGATAAAGTTCAATTTATAAATTAGGTATAGCAAGAGATTAACATCAATAACTTATAATAGAACAATTAGAACAATATGCCTACATCGCTACTCTTCAGCTTTGGGGCCACTACTAAGTAAAATAAGGCTTAAACACAAGCATTGCTATACTGCAACAATTGATAGGTTAACCAACATAACTACTAAGTGAGCTGATAATAAGGATAGCTACTAAGTGACTAAGGGGCAGCATGAGGCATACTCGAGTTGGATGTTCTGGACAAAGGGCTGATCCACATCCTGGAGAGGACCAAGCCAGGTGGCACAAGATTTCATCTAGCTATTCAGAATGGCTTGCGATTTAAAATTTACGAATTTTTATTTCTGGAATTTTTAATGTTTTTGAACAATTTGACCACAGGTAATTAAAAGTGCTAAATGCAAAACTGCAGGTACTGGGGGACTGTACTTATAAACTAACTCCTACTTTTTGTTATCAACCCAGGCTCACATCTGTTCAGATACAGCTTTGTATTGGAGATCTCCAGATATGTCATTTAGCTTCTGCATCAATTAAAAACAATTTGTAATATCTAATGAAGAGAGATAAGGGAAAGAGTTAGCTAGTTTACTCTATTGGTAAAAGTGCATAAAAATGCGGTAAAGTTCTGCGTTTGAGGCCCATAAAACGTAAATAGAAAAAAGGAAATTTAAAAATGGGCACATATTTTCTTATTTTTGCAAGTGTTTTTAAGGTTTTAGGCAATGTCCTTAACTTTAAATTTTTAATGTCTAAAATGGGAAAACAACTTGTTTACCATATAAGATTTTTTTGGTGGGTGTAAAAGCACTTCACAGATAGTAAGTCCTAGTGCAATTATAAGTTAGCTTTATGAGTACCACAGTTAAAACAGTTCCATTAAAATCATCAAGTAAAGAACTCAAATTCTGGAAATACTATCACCACTGCAAAGCACAAGTTGATATCAACTTCTCTTTTGAAGAATCCATTTTACATCATAACTTCCCTCTAAAAAGGTCAATTTCTTTTGTGCAGATCAGATTATCAAATTATTCTGTGATGCAGATGCTCTCCATAGCAGGCAACTAGGTACTATTAACTCTGTAAATATTTTTCTAAAGAGCAAATGTGGACCTTTTCCTTCTATATTAATGACATTATTTGAAATTTTTTTCTTAAATTTACAAGCGAAGATTGTTCAACTTGTCATATTTAAAACTTTGACCTTCCAATTTGATTATGTTGACTTTCAGCATTTATCTGTAGAACTATAGAAAATTGGAATGCTTTATTAAAAAGCAATTCTCCTGCCATGGGGGAAATAAATGGAATAAGTTATTAAGTTCATTGTAAACCTTTGATTATTTTAGAACTAAAAATATACATTACCTACAAGAGCCTGTGGAAGCTAAACTGTTTTTGAGATCTCAGAGGTTTACAGAAAGAAATGTTTGTAAATTGTTAATCAGGATAAACACATTTCAATCAAACACATAGAAATTGTAATTGTTCTTTAAAACTCTCACTTTCAAGATACTGCCAGAGTAAATGATTATCTTCTAATTATACAATTGTTCTTGAAACATTTCAGTTCCAATCAACATTGTTACAGTACAAAGATACAGAACAAAATGAAATATCTTTACGAACATAAAATAATCTATAATACTGAAACTATGCCTGCATTATTTCTAGGACCTTTGCCTCTTTTTGCACAAAGGAGAAAAGTTGATTAATTTCAAAAGTTTTTGAACTGAAATGTGTTTTTCCTAATAGTACAATGGTGTTGTTTGGTGAGAAATGCTAATGCTAATGCAAACTTAAAATAGGGACATGGATGCAGCTGGAAATCATCATTCTCAGCAAACTATCGCAAGAACAGAAAACCAAACACCGCATGTTCTCACTCATAGGTGGGAATTGAACAGTGAGATCACTTGGACTCGGGAAGGGGAACATCACACACGGGGGCCTATTATGGGGAGGGGGTAAAGGGGAGGGATGGCACTGGGAGTTATACCTGATGTAAATGACGAGTTGACGGGTACTAATGAGTTGATGGGTGCAGCACACTAACATGGCACAAGTATAAATATGTAACAAAACTGCACGTTGTGCACATGTACCCTAGAACTTAAAGTATAATAAAAAAAATAAAAATAAATATTAATCTAGAAAAAAAAATCACATAACCTTAGATACTGACCATTTGCATCCCCAATGTTCCTGTAGATAGAAATTCTAATGTTAGAATCATGAGGCTTTTGTTTAAGAATTGCTTAAATGGATCCTGAATTACTGTGGAACTGCTAATGCCAACCAATTTAAAGACTCCCACAGACAAACCAAATGAGCACGAGAGTACAGTTTCTTTCTTTCTCTGTCCTGTGACTTCATCCTGTACTCTTCAATTAATCAACAATCTCCATGCTTTGGCTCACTCCAAAACTCTTAAAAACCCTAGCCCCAGAGTCCTCGGGAAGACGGATTTGAGGTTTTCTCTTTTCTCCTCATTTGGCAGCCTTACCATTAAACCTTTGTCTCTGTTGCAACCTGGTGCCTCTGGGTACTGACCTGCTGTGAACATCCAGGCAATGAACCTATTACAGCTACAGAATGAATACACAAATAGATGCATATGTGATGCCCCACTTATATACATAAATATGCCAGCGGAGAAAACCAAACACCACATGTTCTCACTCATAAGTGGAAGTTGAACAATGAGAACACATGGACATAGGGAGGGGAGCATCACATACTAGGGCTGGTCGGAGGGTGGGGGGCTGGGAGAGGGATAGCATTAGGAGAAACACCTAATGTAGATGATGGGTGCAGGTTGATGGGTGCAGCAAACCACCATGGCACGTGTATACCTATGTTACAAATCTGCATGTTGTGCACATGTATCTCAGAATGTAAAGTATAATAATAAAAAATAAAGGTAAAAATGACAAAAGAAATATAATTGTGAGCACGGAAAAAACTCAATAGTAACTTATGTTATTTTATTCCATTTTATTTTATTTATGGCAGAAGGAAGGAAAGATAAGTTCGAAGAAGATATTTCTAGATATTAATACATACAAAAATAAAATTAAAAGTTCTGTAATTCATATTAAAAGAATTTGTTGGAGAAAAATGAATTTTAAAATGTGTGATGATGTCCCCCATAAAATCTTCAATTTAAAGGCGTGATATGTCCAAAAGCTCTTTGATAGTTAGAAACACTTGTTTTTTGTTTTGTTTTGTTTTGTTTTTGAGACGGAGTCTCATTCTGTCGCCCAGGCTGGAGTGCTGTGGCGTGATCTCAGCTTACAACCTCCTCCTCCCGGGTTCCAGCAATTCTCTGCCTCAGTCTCCCAAGTAGCTGGGGCCTGCCACCATGCCCGGCTAATTTTTTAAATGTTTAGTAGAGATGAGGTTTCACCATCTTGACCACGCTGGTCTTGAATTCCTGCCCTCATGATCCACCTATCTCAGCTTCCCAAAGTGCTGGGATTATAGGCATGAGCCACCATGCCCGGCCTTGGAAATGCTTTTTAAAAAAGAAATAGACAGGAAAATCCATATGCCATAGGAAAAGAAATTATTGGTTTTGTAAGTATGGGGTTGAAAGGAATGTCCTTCTTGAAGAAAAGGTTTTTTACTGAGGATGGAGATAGATATGTGCATATCTCATAATTCTCACCGTTGAGAGAGATAGAAATAGAAGAAAGAAAGAAAGAAAGAAAGAAAGAAAGAAAGAAAGAAAGAAAGAAAGAGAGAGAGAGAGAGAGAAAGAAAGAAAGAAAGAGAAGAAAGAAAGAAGAGAAAGAAGGAGAGAGAAGGAAAGAAAGAAAGAAAGAAAGGTTGTTGTTGTTGAAGAGAGAAAGAGAGGGAGGAGGAGGGAGGAAGGAAGCTAGCTGAAGGAAGGAAGGAAGGAAGGAAGGAAGGAAGGAAGGAAGGAAGGAAGGAAGGAAGGGACATTTAGCTAATCAGAAGTAGAGTAGGCAATTTAATCATTGACCACAGTGATGCTAGTGATTGGTGTGAGTTCACTGTAGCCAAGGTGGTCAACTTATATGTCTAAGTGGGACAATCCCTAAAAGCAGTCAATAAGGTTCTATAGAACTGTGATTTTCAAATTATTAGATCTCACCAAGTAAGATTATTTGACATCCCAATAGCAATTCTATGACATTGCATTCATATTGCATTGCATTGACATTGCCTTCATATTGCATTCTATGACAGCCCAGTAGCAATAAGCAATAAAACTAGGCCTTAGTTCCTAATATCACAATTTATTAAAAGAATGTAGGGTTGCTTGGAGAAATTGTTGACTCTCTGGACAGGTAAGCGAAAATACAAAATGAGCTTGAACAATCTTATTTAAGAAAGTAATATAGTATTCAAAACTTGATAAGGGCATTTCCAAAGGATATGGGAGTCTGCTTGGAGGCTTCCAATGGTCAAATATAAGGAAAACAAACAATAAAATAAAATAAATAATAAAAGCATATAATCTATAAAATGACAACAACAAAAAGGATTCACCAGTTTATGTTGAATGAATAAATGGTATTGAAAGAAAATGCCATGCTCACAATAGAATGCCAACTAATAAGTGTGGAAAGAAGGATGGCTATAGAAAAATTATCCCTCTGTAGTAATTTTTGATCTAAGCAAGGATCATCATGATGTATAAAACCAGCATGTGAAGGTTTTCAGTAATAGAATATTTATGTAGTCTCAAGGTATCTCTCTGCAAATTTATTAATCACAAGGGAAATAAGGTAACATTTTAGTAAAGAAACTTTGAATACACCACGTTAACCATTTATCAAGTTAATATAATGGGCCAAGAAGACCTCATATGGCTCCTGATAACCTGCACTGAGAAGGAGGAAACATCAGTTCCATAATATTCCTGCCTAGAAGGCATGGTCTGAGCCTAACTATGAAGAAACATCATACAAACCTCAATTGAGGAATATTCTGCCAAAGAATTGGCCTGTACTATTCAAAAAATCATGGTCATGAAGACAAAGAGGAACTAAAGAAGTGTTCCAGATTAAAGTAGACTGAAGAGGCCAGGCATGATGGCTCATGCCTGTAATCCTAGCACTTTGGGAGGCTAAGGTGGGCGGATCACGATGTCAGGAGTTCAAGACCAGCCTGGTCAATATGGTGAAGCCCTGTCTCTACTAAAAACTATAAAAAATTAGCCAGGCATGGTGGCCAGTGCCTGTAATCCCAGCTACTCCAGAGGCTGAGGCAGGAGAATCGCTTGAACCCAAGTGGCAGAGGTTGAAGTACACTGAGATCATACCACTGCTCTCCATCCACGGAGTGAGACTCCATCTAAAAAAGAAAGTAGACTAAAGAGACATGACACCTGAATGCAATGCATTAAACTGGATTGGATCTTGAACTTGGAAGAAATAACTGTAACTAACATTATTGAGATAATTAACAAATTTGATTATAGATTACAAATAAGACAAACATTTTATGCGTGTAAAATTTTCTGATTTTAATAATTGTACAGTGATTATTGTCTTGATCTATTCGGTGCTGCTATAACAGAATACCTAAGACTAGGTAATTTATACTCAACAGAAATTTATTGGCTCACAGTTCTAGAGCCGAGGAAGTCCAAGATCAAGGCATAACCATCTGGTGAGGGCCTTCTTGAATGCAAGAGACTGAACCCACACAGGACTGGGTTCACTCTTTTGCACTCTTGGTGATCTTCACAGGGAAGAAGGAAGATCAGCAAGGGTGCAAGAGAGTGAACCCAGTCCTATGTGCCCTTTCTATAATGGTATTAAGCTATTCATAAAAGCAGAGTCCTCATGACCTAAACACCTCTCATTAGATTCTACCTCACAATACTGTCTCATTGGGGATTAAATTTTCAACACATGAATTCTGAAGGACCAATTCATCCCAAAGCATTCTGCCTCTGATCCTTCAAATTTATTTCCTTCTCACATGCAAAATGTATTTATTTTAAAAGGTAGAAATAGGCAAAAAGAAAGTAGTAACGGGTCCCAAGCAAGTTCATAGCACAACAGAGTGAAGAACACTGCATTCTAAGGCTTGAGAATAATCTTTCATGCCATGTTCCACCATCCAAACACTGGGAAAGGAGTTGAGCCCCTAAGGCCTCAATAATCCCTGAAAACTACTGTTTTCTACTACTGTTAAAATGACACGGCAACTATTAGCAATACCCTACTCATGGTTCCAGCCCCTGTGACTTTTCTGGGCTCAGCCCAAACAGCAACTGTCACAGGTTGGACTCATGTCTGCAGCTCTCCCAGGCTGGTATTGCACTCTTGTGGCTCTGCAGTTCTGCTGTCTTGAAGGTGACTCTATTCACATGGATTCATGCCCTGGCAGGGACTCTCTGGGGTGACTCTGCTCCCATGGCCAATCTCTACAGTATTCATTAAATCTAGATGGAGAAAACCATGTCTCCAATTGCCAATTGCCATGCGTTCTGCATGATTATAAAACTAGCATCACACGAATGCCACTAAGGTTTATAGCTTGTACCTCTAAAGCGGTGGCTGGAGCCACACTTGGGCCTGCTTGAACCACAACTGGCGTGGCTGAGGAGTACAGCATGAGGGAAGAAGAGGCCTAAGGTGGCTTTGGGCAGTGAGCACTGAGGTCTCATGGGCACCAAAGATCTTTCCCTCAAAACCTCTCTGCCCTCAAAGCCCTAGCATTCCGGGCCTATAATCAGAGTGGAGCCTTGCCACCCTGAAATGCCTGCAGGGTCATTTCCCATTTCCTTGATGAATGGCTCCTGGCTTCCTTTTATCTACACTAGTCTTCTTATCAAAAAGACCTTCGGCCACACCCCTGTTTTGTTTTGTTTTGTTTTGTTTTCTCCTAAACAGGGCATTTTATTCTTTACATGGCCAGGTTGGGGATTTTCTAAATCTCTTCATTCTACTCTTTTGATTGTACATTTTATGTCACTTCTCTCTTCTTGCATTTTACTATATACAGTAAAGACAGGAGACAAAGCTCCCTCAATGCTTTGCAGCTTACAGATGTCTTCTGGCAGATATCCTAGTTCATAGCTCTTAAATTCTGCCTTCCATACAGCCCTAGGCCATGGATACAATCCAGCCAAGTTCTCTGCCACTTTAGAACAAGTGAAAAACTTGTTCTAACAAATTTAGAAACACCATTGCCTTTCCTCCAGTTTCCAATATCTTATTCCACATTTCCCTCTGACACTTCTTCAGTATGGCCTTTACTTTCTGTATTTCTACTAACATTCTGTTCATGACTGTACACAGCTTTTATCTTTTTTTCATCTCTCACTAGCATTGCCCTTAATGTTCAGTTCACAGAAATTAGGACTTTTAAAGCCTGCTGCTTCAAATTCTTTCAGCTTCTACCCATTACCAAGTTCCAAAACTGCTTTCACATTTTCAGATATTTGTTAGCAATGCCCTACTCCTGGTACCAATTTCCTTCATAGCTCATTTTGTGCTGCTATAATAAAATACCAATATTGGGTAATTTATAATGAACAGAAATTTATTGTCTCATGTTTCTGGAGGCTGGAAAGTCCAAAATCATACCACTGACATCTTGTGTTTGTGGTTTTTACATGAAGGAGTACAAAGAAAAGAAGAAATAAGTGTTCTGTCCTTACATGGCAAAAGAGTGAAAGAGAGTGAATTCACTCCCAACAGCCTTTTATTATAGCAGCATTACTCTATTCATGAGGGCAGAGTCCTCACAATCTAAAAACTTCCCATTAGGTCTAACCTATCAATACTGTTGCATTCAGGATTAAGTTTCAACATGAGTTTTGAAGGGGACAAAAACATTCAAACCATAGCAAGTATGAAAGAATGTTATTTTTCTTCAAAAATAGACAATGAATTACTTAGGGTAAAGTGGCATCTGACATTTACTCTCATATAATTCAGGGGAAAAATACAGCACAAAGGACAGTGAGAGAATTATTCAACAAATGAAAACAATGTTAACTAATAAATCTGAATAAAGACTAAATGTAAATTCTTTACAGCATATTCAGACCTTTTAAAATAAGTTTTAAATTAAACCAAAATTTAAATTTACCAAAATTCATTTTCTACCTTTCTCAATGCATGCTGGCTTCATGGATGTGTAACCTACATTGTCATGCAGGGCTCATGTGCAGAAACTCCTCAGACTTGACTTAATGCTGTCCTGTTGCTGTCTTAAAATTCTTAATAATCTTACCCTTTGAATTGTATTTTGTAAGCCAAGTCTTATGGAACAGTGGGACATGTACAGGAGCAAAGAAGATAAGCACACTATGTACACATCATGCCCTGCTGCCATATATGCATGTAGTGTTCATGGTGTCCTAAGAGTGCCTAATTCCAGTGAAACCACCATGCACGAAAACTCGGTGAGTTGCAAAGCAAGTACAAGTAAGTGAGCTACTTCTTCAGTGGAGTAAGTATGCTAACAATCCTGAGATGCCATGCTTTCCTTTTGAACTAGAGCTTGGTTCAAATACAGGAAGAAGGCAATGGCATTCTAAGAAACAGAAATGATCAAGGAACCCAGTTATATTTCTCTTATGTATGATATTGCTGTACTAACCAAACACCAAAGCTGAAAATAATGCCATAGAAGGAAAAGGAAAGATAGGGAACTCATGGATCCTTTTTTTCAGTCCTTTCTGACTCAGCAAGATAAAGGTAAAGCATGTTAGTAGACAGTGCACACTTCGAGGAGCTAAAAACATTTGAGTCAGGTTTGTGTGGTATTTCTACTGTTCCAGTAAGAACAAAAAAATATGTGATATGAGCTACTAAATATGAATTGTGTAATTTTGGTTATTCTGGATATGAGTTAAACGTTCTTTTGCATTTAAAATTTTCATTGTACACTACAAATATAAACAATAAAAGCTATGCTAAAATTTAAAAGGCTAATTTTTCTTAATTTAGAAAAACATTCAATAGTAAATACAACCTCTGGAAAACCAAGAAAGAAACTGCAGCAGCAGAAAAAAAAAAAAAAAACTTTCCATTGTAATGCCTTTCATTTTTCTTGCTTTTTGAAGAAGTGGCCTCATAGTTTTCATGTTGCACTGGATCTCGAAGTTTGCATACTTGAATCCTCCACAGTAGAAGTGACCTTGTTGCATTATGTCAGGATCTAATTTTTACTTCTCTATCACTAACAGCATCTTTTGAATGTTTTCCTATAAAATCCTATGCAGTTCTCACTGCTCTGACTGCAGGGACAACCTTATTCATCTGATGTAGCTTCAAACATGGCACAAAGGTATGAATCTTTGGCATTTATAGAAGCTCATAAAACAGATTCACTTTTAGAGCTCACCATTTGTGGAACAATGCTTAAAACCTGCATCAAATCCAGAGAAGAAAAACCAAGGAAGTGAGTGATTTAACCATTTGTTGCCAGAGAAACCACTGAAAGAATTATTTTGTGTTGAAAGTGGAAAAATCTGGGTGGCACAGGAACATGAAAAGCTGCCTCCAGTTACAAGACTATAATAAGAGTAGCTGCTGCCTAGTACTGAGAGCTTGCTATGTGCTGGACTTTCTGCCAGGTGCTTCCATAACCTTTTATTTCCTCCTTGAAACAGTTTTTTGAGGTAGATATTTTTATCTCATTGATAGATAAGAAAGAGGCATGGAGAAGTGGAAGATCACACACCTCGTAAGATATGCAGCTGATAATTAAACTTACATCTGCCCTAATACCAAATCTTGGCTGCTAATCTCTACCCTATAGTCTAAGAGCATTTGTTTAGTATAACTGAAGAGGTAAATTGAGAACAATGAGAGTAAAAATTATTGGGAGAAATACTTGATTTCAAGATAAAAGCATGGATCATTTTTATAGCCCCCTGGTTTACGGAACAACACTTAAACCCTGGATCAAATCTAAGGGAGAAAACCCAGATAAGTGGGTGACTTAGCTACTTGTTTCATGAAAAACGACTGAAAGACCATGGCAAAACCAAAGCGTTCTGAAAGCTGCCAGTAAACAGAAGGCATTGTCTCTCAAAGTTATGGGCTCAGTGCCACTAATAATACTAGAAACAGCTTGATTGAACTTTGTAAGAGCATTTGTTAGAAAAGGTAATAGAGTTTCAAAGGTAAAATCAAGGGTGATTGCAGAGAAAGAACTTGAGGTTGATTTCTATTTTAGCATTAAATAATTGTGAGATTTTAGGAAATTATTTAACTTCTCCAAGACTAGGTTTCTTCATCTGTGAAATAGGATTAATAATGCAACATGAGCTGTTGTGAAGACTGAATAAACAGTGAAGCACCCACTTCAGTACCTCACATAGACAGTACCTATTCAGTAAGGATAACAATAACTATTTTGGTGTTCATGTGTGTAACAAAGACAGTGATAAGAACGGATTTCTACTTTGATTGAGGTATTGGACTAGATAATATTAGAACTTTCTTCAATTATGAATTTACATAGAAAATGGGTCAATACCTAAAACTGTGAATTTGGCAGAAAGTTAAAGGCAGAAGTTAAAGATAGACAGAAAGATAGTAACTGGGATTTAAACTGAAACCCCAGGCACAGGTGGAGAATAAAGGCAGGATATAAATACCAAACACAGTATTTCAGCATGAGGGAAGTGGTTCTGGACCCGAGGAAGGTGAAGAAGGATTGGAAATTGTATACTGCTCTCTAGCTGTGTTCTCTAACATGGTAGCCACTAGAGTCACACGGCTGTAAAAATTTAAAAATCAGTTTTACAGGTTTTTTTTTTTTTTGGTCACATTTGTAATTCTCAATAGCTGCATGCACTTAATGGTTACAGTCTTGGACAGAGAAGATGGAGAACATTTGCATCACTGCAGGAAGTTCTACTGGACAGCGCCTGTCTTCAGAAAAAGGCAAAGTGCTACTAGAGCCTCAGACTAGATCCCTATTTTGTCTTCTTAGTACATCTACTCACTTAATTTCCCCTTCGCTTGCTGACTATTTTGAAGAAAACCAAGACAAGCTCTGTGGTAAGCAGAATTTTAAGAAAGCTTCCCAAATTTCCATCACTGGTACACACAACCTACGGAATCTTACTCCTTTGAGCATGTGTGGGCCTAACCTACTCAGACAGGCCCTTTTAAATGAAGATCAAGAAATAAGACAAAGGAGAAGCCAGCAATTCAAAGCAACAGAGACATTCTGTTCCTAGCCTTAAAGGAGCAAATGGCAATGTGGAGAAATCCATATGGCAGGAATAGCAGGCAGATTCTAGAAACTCAGAGCAACCCTGGTCAACAGTGAGCACGAAAACTGGAGTCTGGTCCCACAATCAAAGGGAAGTGAATTCTGTCAACAACCTGAATGGCCTTAGAAGAGTATTCTCACCCTCAGATGAAGACCCAGCCACGATCAACATCTTGATATCAACCTTGTGGGATGCTAAGCAAAGAACCCAGTTGAGCCCTGCCTGGACTTTGGACCTATAGAAATTTTAAATGGGTATTGTTTCAAGCTCCCAAATGTGTGATACATTTGTTATGCTATAATAGAAAGCTAACACAAGCCACTTGCAAACACAATAACACACATATACATATGTGAAGCCCATTCACCATGCACTGGTTATCAACTTGTCTGAGGCTGGTAAGACAGAACACTCATGCATATAAGTTACAGGAAGCAGATGTATTACCTACAGATAGGCAACAAGGGGCAGCAGAAACCTAGCACTCATGGTGAGTCAGTTTCCTTAGGCTCAGGAAAGCTGCCTGGGGCAGGTGGAGTCTCCACTGTGCATGCCCCACTTGCACCACAGCTGAGGTACCCTGAAGGGCAGGATGCTCCAGGTAATATACCTCAGGGGCAACATACAATGTTGGGCAAAAGTGTCGACATTTCTAGGGCGGAGAGAAAAAGCCTGTTATGTTCCAGCCAGTCCTTTCCTTATCTCAGGATATTATATTCTCAAAACATGCTACAATTTTGGCTGAGAACTGCAAATGAAAAAGGGGAGAGAAATGGGTCCGTCCAAAGCCACCCAGAGAACTGTTCTGCAACATACACACACACAGAGACAAACTCACCCACACTCATACACGCGCGCACACACACACACACACACACACATTTTTCTCCTTTAAAGCACACAAAAATATAGATTTTTAAAACATAATGTGTTTTTGTTTCACTAGAATAAAAGTTTAAATGAAAATATGTTCCAAGTTTTACTGCTGGCATTGGCAGAGGAACAGAGAAGAGGTGAGGCAATTAGCTGGGATTCCAGCATATTCAGATTTTCTTCAAATAGAATCAAATGTACTTGATTCTCAACAACTCTGAAAAAGAAAAGAATAAATTTTTACTGTAACAAAGAGAACCCTTCAAAAGTGTTTGTTAGCTGCTTAAGACACCAATTTATCCCACATCATGGTTGAAACTGTTCTCCTATTTTCAGGTTAGATATCTGTACTCCTAGAGCCCCTGTTGATGTGTATTGTGTTATTTCACAGGTGGGTAAAGAGGGAAGGGGTCTCATGAAAAGCTGCTGCTAACTTAACACAAGCTGATCTCTCACTTTCTAATAGAAAACAGAGCTAAAGAGAATGGGCTTACTGTGAGACAAGCTTGGAAAGAGAGGAGAGGAAATTGGAAAGATCAGAAAGTATTTGCACAGCAGGCAGATCAGGATGGGCCCCTTGGTGAGCACCCTTCCCTGAGACAGAACAGCTGGAACACATGCCAGGCACCCAGAGGGCAAGGATGAAGCTTCAGAAAGGGGAAGTGAAGAAGATTGATACTAATTTTACCTGCTTGATAATTTTGCTCACTGCCCCCTGTTGTGTAAACACCAGCTTTTGGTCACATACACATTATCTTCCCTTAGAAAGAAAACATCTAAAGATGTCTTGCTGCCCTAAGTGGCTCTTGGCAGGAACTTGAGGAATCCCTGAGGAGAGGAGATATTTTTAAGAGATCACGAGAACCCAATTGACTTTGCCATTGATGAACTTTGTACAGCTCTTTGTCAGAGGGGTGATGGAAGACAGATTCAGAATCTATACATGAAACAAGGTTGCTGGGGAAAACAGGCTTCTAATGGTTTTCTGCCACCCCTTTTGTAAAGAAAAATACCTTCGAAGGGGAATAATTTCTCAACAATAGTATTATTGCCATCTAAGGAATTACAGCAGACACAAGAGGACAAGTATGAAATATGACTGACCGGTCAATTGAAATAAACTGAAATTCTAGAATAGGTACACTGGGCAGCATTGTGTTTAAATTTAGTTTACTATGCTTTAAATCAAATAGAACATTCGAAATGTGCTGTTCTCTAATTTTTTCTCAGGTGGGTTAGCCTTGCCTGTCCATATGCACCTTGAAGGCAGGAGTTTATTTTCTCTTGGATCCATCTTAAATCTATCATGCTGGGCAGGAGATAGAGGGCCAGTGGAAAGAGGCCAATTATTTAACCATAAACACTGATATCAAGGGTCAAGACCAATAACTATTTAGGTGCATATGACACAACATCATCTTTATACTTACATACCCACCATGACATCCATATACCTCTCAAATATGGAAGTAGGCTATGGTGGAACGTGACAAATGTCTTGTGGTCCTCCCTATTCCTGGAGGGAAAAAAGAAACCCAACAGACAAAAAGCAGCATTTCTTCTCCTCAAGTCTCACCTTGATTCTACCTTCAAACAATGCGACATTCAATTATGCTATTCGAAGAAGCGCATTTCCCCAAGAGTGAGAATGCAAGACTGGCAGAATATTTGCTTTGTAAATTGGGGGTTACTTGTTCAACCTTGTATACCCATAGCTTCTTGGTGACTATGTCACATGCTTCAATCAAAAGTAGTTCCAGCATACACTTTAAAGGACATACATCATCATACTTCAGCCAAACAGCTTCTGTATGACAACTTATAATTTTCAGACTAAATATAAGATTACTAGGAACATGCAGATAAAAATAAAGAAGCAGAAAAAAAGATAGGTTGACAAGACTAAGGCAGATGAAGGAATTCTTGGCTGCAATATCATTTATAAATCATAAGAATGACTATAGAATGCCATTTCAAGGGGAGTATTCTTCTTTCCCCAGAATACACTTTCCTGGGTGTATTTACATGAGGTAGGATTACATTTTCCCTGCACAGCTGAACCCATCCTGGAGATTAGACAAACAAAACTATTTTGACCATTAAACATAAGTTAAATATGTTTTTTCTTCCAAATACCTATAAATATATTATTATAGATGGTAGCATTTTAATATACTTCCAGAAGACATTTAGTATTTTCTGAAACTATCAATATAGAAAGAACTAAAGCCTGAAATTTTGGAGTACTAGTCCTTATTGCCTTCAACATAGAGCCTAAAAGACATAGCATAATCTTTTTCCTGCTCTTCCATTCAACATTATATTTTACTGTATCAGTTTGTTTTGCTGCTTAACATATAAACTCAAACTTTGTGACTTAATGCAATCATTTATATAGGTCAGTTTGGTGATTTGGACTGGGTTCAGTTGGGTAATTTTTCTGGTCTCCATTGGGTTCACTTATACATCTAGGACCAGGTGCCAGATTGGCTTGTAGCAGATTGTTTGGGGATGGCCTCAGCTGGAATGGCCTTTGCTCCACATGTTTTTTTATTCTCCGGTAGCTCAACTCATGCTTGTTCACACAGTGGCTGGGCAGGTTTCCAGGCGAGTGAAGAGAAGCATCAAGATCTTTTATGTCTATGCTCAGAACCAGCACCTTTCTTCTGCCACATTCTGTTGGCCAAGTAAGTTAAAAAATTACTCTTGATTCAAGGGGTGAATAAATAGACTCAACCTCTTGATGGGAATATCTAAAAAGTAATATTGTTAATTTCATGGATCTAAGGTGGGGAATACATTCTTGTTGGCAGTTTTGCTTTCTGTGGTTTCAGTTACCTCACAGTCAACCTCAGTCTGAAAATATTAAATGCAAAATTCCAGAAGTAAAGATTCGTAAGTTTTAAAGTGTGTGTCGTTTTTGAGTAGCATGATGAAATCTCTGGCCATCCCATTCTGCTCGCTTGGGGCATTTTTGCCAATAATTTACTACACACCCTAGATTCTGGATCATATACTTTTAATACTCTGAGTGAGTGATATTCTCCCTTACCTCCATGCCTTTACATATATGGTGACCTCATCTGCGTTTTTCACTGCTTCTATTCTCTAATGCCTTTCACGTATACATCAAGATTAGGCCAATATTACTTCTATTAGGAAGACTCCTCTGAATCTGGACTAGATAAGTTTCCCTCGTCTGAGGGCTTGTAATCCTTAGTTTGTGCATCCTTACAAAAAGGTATTAAAATTTTTCTATCATTAAAATGCCTCTCATACTTGAGAGAATAATTAAGATATTTTTAAAATTGATTTTCATAACACAGGGAAGGTCTCATATATAGTATTCAATACATGTTTATTAACCAATCAGAATGTATTAGATATTCATACACAATTGCAAGCAGTAGTGAGTCAGTATATATTTTGTAAGTATGAACTTTAAAGTCTCTCTCTCTCAGCCAAGCCTAAAAGATGTGAAATTTCATAAAATTAGTCCATATAGTCACTATTTAAAAAAACAATCAAAGCAACTGAACTGTTTTATCCAATAATTTCTTCTCCAAAAGATAAATTTGGATCCTTAATGTTATCAACTAATTCAGACACAGTAAGTAATACGGTGTGTTAAAAAAGTAACGGACCTGGCAATCAGTCCTAAAGGATTCCATTTGTCACCTCTCCATGAGGATTTCCTACAATGTACTGCTATCCTATATATTTGAGGCTACAGTCAGTTTTGTAGCTAGGTTGGCACTTAGACCGAAGTCTAGCATTTTATTCATTAACTTTTTCTATGGTAAACTGTCAAAAGTCCCATCTGAACTCCTGTTCAATTACATCTACTTCTGTACCCTAATATAATTGCTTGGTCACTGCCATGGCAAACTATAAATTGTCTGATAAAACCTATTTTTCCTTTTGGTGACCTAAAAGACAAGTTTCTATTTTTTGACTTAAATGGGCCAAATAGTTTGTTCCTCATAAAGGATTTCAAAATTTCGGTTGTTTTAATTCAGGTACTTACCCTCTTAACTTTTATATATAATACAGATGCATAATATACATGATTACTCTATCTCCCTCCCCAAATTGCCTGACACTCATTTATTAGTGGTTTAATAGCTTTAATTAGATACAAAAAAGTTTAATAAAATCATACTTCCTCTAAGTCTCAAAACAAGGAAATACATTACATCATCACATCTGATGTGTGGGATAAAAAATCAGTTTTTACTGTGACTTGATAAACTTTCTCACTGTAAATTTTTCCAAAAAGTACAATTTCAATGAGCAATGGAAGATTTGACATCCCACAAAAATATTTTTATAACTTCTTTTTGTTTATTTTTAGCCAATCTTTGTACTTTTAAAAATGTTTTAATTCTTATACGTGTAGAACTTAAAAGTACAGATTTCTTACATGCATATATTACATAGTCATGAAGTCTGGGCGTTAGTGTTACTTGAACCTATTACTCGAACAGTGAACATTGTACCCGGTAGGTAATTCCTTAAGCCTCATTTTCCTCTCACCATCCCACCTTTTGGAGTCTCCAATGTCTATTATTCCACTCTGTATGATCCCGTGTACCTATCATTTAGCATCCACTTATACGTGAGAACGTGGTATTTTACCTTCTGGTTTTGAGTTATTTTACTTAGGATTACAGTCTCCAGTTCCATCTATGTTGTGGCAAAATATATAATTTCATTCTTTTTCATGGCTGAGTAGAATTCATATATATAGATATGTGCGCGTGTGTATGTGTATATATATGTGTGTGTGTGTATATATATACATATATCACATTTTCTTTATCTGATCCTGTTGATGAACACTTGGTTTGATGCCCTATTTTTGCTATTGTGAATAGTTATGCTTGACTAATTTTATTAGTTACTAATGACTTTGTAAATGTACTGTCATATTGTCCCTTGATTTATTTATTGTTAAAATAGAACTTATGGATAAAAATCACCTGGACATGTTATCTACTTCATAGGTTTGTTGTAAGGGTTAAACACAACCTAGGTAATGCACAAGCACATAACCTGGTATATCATGAGCATTCAATGAATGTTATCTATTGTTTTTAAAATTAGTTCCTACTTTATACAATAATTTCTCACAATAACTTTACAGCATTTTCCCTCGCATTTAATTTGAAATGACAGGATTACCTTCATGGAAGCCTTGTAAGACACTATTTATTTTACAATTCTTCATGACCTTAAAGTCCAGACATTTTTTTTCCTTTGGATAAAATATTTCTTATTCTTAAATCTTTCCAGCTTTATATTCTAATGCCCCAGCATTTTTCTAATCTCAATGCTAATGTGAGAGGCAAGTTAGCCAAGTGGTATATTATAAAGATGGCATCAAATACTCCTATATTCACAGAATTGGACTTTCCCATATTCATGAGGAATACAGGCCAGAGTTCAAGCTGGCTCCTATTTCTCAGTCCTGGATTAGAACCACCTTGTACCATGATGACTGCTATTGCTTCCTGAAGACGGCTTTGAGCTGAAGGTTTTTTGAAGCATAAGCATTATCATGCTTTAAAACTACGTTTTAAGAGGAAAATCTTTGGAATTTTATTAGTTTTAAAACTTGACATGGTTATTTATAGCTATGTGACTCTGGGCAAGTAACACAACCTCTCAGAGTTCCTTTCCTCATTGGTAAAATGGATGGCTAATCATTTTGGAGAGGGCAAAGACAATGTTATAGTGAGGAAGACATAATCCAGACTGAGTTAGATTGAAAAGCAAATGAAATATTAGGAAGTAGATGGAGGAAGTACAGGTCACTATTTTAATCAATTAATTGAAGAAAAGTATCAAAATGGAAAAAATAGAAGAAAGCATGAAACTGAATATGTTGGGAGTATTTTGCATGTGTAGTAGTGGTTTTCTTTCTCTCACATGGCCAAGACTGTGAGTATATGTATAGTTTACACACACGTAGCGCTGTCCCCACTTTTTGGCAGTTTTGCTTTCCACGGTTTCAGTTACCTCACAGTCAACCTCAGTCTGAAAATATGAAATGCAAAATTCCAGAAGTAAAGATTTGTAAGTTTTAAAGTGTGTGTGGTTTTTGAGTAGCATGATGAAATCTCCGGCCATCCCATTCTGCTCCCTTGGGGCATGAATTCTTCCTTTGCCAGTGCACTCACGCTGTACACACTCCTGTCCATTAGTCACTTAAGAGCTGTCTAGGGAATCAGATCAACTGTCAGACTATTGCAGTGCTTGTGTTCCAGAAACCCTTATTTTATTTGATAATGGCCCAAAGTACAATAGTATTCATGCTGATTATTTGGATATGCTCAAATGTGGCCATAAAGTGATTCCTTTAAGTGAAAAGGTAAAATCTTGACTAAATAACGAAAGGAAAAAAAGTTTGCTGAACTTGCTAAGATCTATGGTAAGAACAAATTTCATATTCTTGAAATTGTCAAGAATGAAAAAGAAATTCATTTGAACTGTAAAAGTTACAGGCACAGTGAGTGATAAGTGCTTAGTTAAGATGGAAAAGGCCTTGAATTTGGGGATAGAATGCGTGAACAGAAACTTGTTGTAATTTATGCAATCTGGCTCAGTACCATCTGATATTTCAGGCATCCATTGGGGGCCTTGCAGAACATATCCCGTGGATAAGGAGGGAATACTGCATGCACGAATGTATGTATAGTTAGAAGAGAGAAAATAAATAGAAAAGAGAAAGCAGAAAATACAAAAGAGAAAGATTACACCTAGAGGGAAGAACAAATGGAATCAAGACCAATAGTGCAGGAACTAGTTCAGGGAGAAGAAATTCCTCTAGTGTCAGTGTAGATAGACAGTCCTGAACTTTGAATGGTTCAATTTATAATTTTTCAATTTTACAAGGCTGCAAAAACAGCATGCATTCAGTAAAAGCCATACTTCAAGTATCCATACAACCATTCTGTTTTTCACTTCCAGTACAATATGTAGTAAGTTACATGAGGTATTCAACATTTTATTATAAAATAAGCTTTGTGTATGGTTTCGCCAAATTGTAGGCTAATATAAGTGTTCTGAGAATGTTTAAGGTAAGCTAGGCAAAACTATGATGTTCAGTAGATTAGGTGTATTAAATGCATTTTTGACTTACTATATTTTCAATTTAAAATGGGTTCATTGGAACATAACCTTATCATCAGTTGAGAAACATCTGTATTAGTTTGCAAGGACTACCATAACAAATACCACAGACTGGGTGGTTTAAACAACAGAAATTTATTATCTCTCAATTCTGGAGGCTAGGAGTCTGATATCGAGGTGTTGGAAATGTTGGTTTCTTATGAGATCTCTATCTTTGGCTTGTTGGTGGCTATCTTCTCCTTCTGTCTTCATGTGGTCTTCCCTCTGTGCATGTCTGTGTCCTAATCTCGCTTATGAAGACACTAGTCATATTGAAAGGGGTCCCAACCATATGACTTCATATTACTTAATCCTCTTTTGAAAGACCTTATCTCCAAACGAGATCATATTCAAATGAGGTCATACTGTGGGTTGTGACTTCAACATATGAATTTTGTAGGGACACAATTCAGTCCGTAAAAAAGTATAAAGGCTGAAAGGATAGTGGGGATGCAGAAAAGTTTATAGTGGAGAAGTAGAAAGGTGAGAAGTTTCTGCTTACTAATCTCCACCTTCTTTGTATTAAGAGCAGCTGTTGTCTGTGGAAGATGAGGTGAATTTGCAGACTGAGGAAAGTATAGGAGATTTTGAATTGCCCAGGCCTTTATACCTGCAATCCCTTCTTTCTAGAATGTTCACTCCCAGATGTACAATGGCTTGTTACATCAAATAATTTAAGTTTTTACTTAAATGTTACCTCTTCAGGGAGGCCTTACTATTTTATCTAAAATTATCCCCTCACTCCTCCAAACCTTTAACCTGGAGCAGGTTTTTTTTTTTTTTTTTTTTTTTTTTGAGACGGAGTCTCGCTCTGGCGCCCAGGCTGGAGTGCAGTGGCCGGATCTCAGCTCACTGCAAGCTCCGCCTCCCGGGTTCACGCCATTCTCCTGCCTCAGCCTCCCGAGTAGCTGGGACTACAGGCGCCCGCCACCTCGCCCGGCTAACCTGGAGCAGTTTTAATTTGGCATAGCAATGAATTCCTGAAATGATACAATCTGTTTACTTGGTTAAAATATACAATATATTGGTATATATTATATTTGGCCTTAATGTTTCTCTTAATGCAAGTTTCATGATGGGAGATCTATGTCTTATTTATTTCTGTATCAAATGGTACCTAGGCTATTTTAGGAATGCAATAATTATTATTATAAGATAATCAACAAATCCATTGAGCTAAAAGATGCTGAAGCTCACAATATTATCAAATTGTATGATTGATCAACATCTTTTACCTGCATAAGTTTAATTAGAAAAAATCTGTAACTTCATCCTAATGAAGTATATTCTTCATGTTTTTCTGTCAACGCTTAGAAACAGCTACAATAATTTTATTGTTTTATTAAGATTCTGACTACATGTGGGAGATTAGATAATTTCGGTATTTTTCATGCCTATTTATTAGCAAAAATAGACATTTATATGTATATAAAAGAAAATTTAAAGGGTGGGGCTTAGCTCTAAAGGAGTATATCTGCAAAGCAAACCATTCTTCCTATATAAACACCTACACACATTCACACACATACACACAATGAAACATTATAAAGAACACAGAAGACAAGCTTTCTTTGTATTGAAATCAAAGTTAACTCTTAATCCAGACCTGTGCATGAACTATAACTTTTCTGAGATAAAAGTTTAAAGTAAATATTTTTAACATTGTAATAAATAGCAGAGCTTGGTGTTGGTTTCTTGAAAATGTAATATTACCTGTACACTTTCCTATATGTTTAAAAAAAATTTTTGAGACGGAATTTTGCTCTGTTGCCCAGGCCAAAGTGCAATGGCACGATCTCAGCTTACTGCAACCTCCAGCTCCCGGGTTCAAGCGATTCTCCTGCCCCAGCCTCCTGAGTAGCTGAGATTACAGGCACCCGCCATCACACCCAGCTAATTTTGTGTTTTTTAGTAGAGACGAGGTTTCACCATGCTGGCCAGGCTGGTCTCGAACTCCTGACCTCAGGTAATCTGCCCACCTCAGCCTCCCAAAGTGCTGGGATTACAGGCATGTGCCACCGCGCCCAGGCTAAAATATCTTTTAGGACAAACAATGAAAGTATATGATACTTTTAAGTTCTAGCTTTATGGGATCAAAGAATTGGATTATATGTTAGAGATATGTTAATTTCTCAAGACCAATACCTGAAAAATTCAAAATATCCAGCCCAGATTTGCTTCATTTAACTATAGTTGTGATATCCTAAAGAAAAAAAGAAAGTTCTTAAGAAATATGAAGAACAAGAATGATGACAACTCTGCCCGTTGTGTAACATGACAACCAACTCCTCTCATCCATTCCAAACACATCTTCCCACACACACGGAGTCTAGTTTCCCCTATAGAGAACCACGTTGCACGGCTAAACCAATAACAGGTCAGCTTCTGGCAGCATCCAACTCTAGTAAAGAACATGGGATTTTTAGGCCGGGCGCGGTGGCTCAAGCCTGTAATCCCAGCACTTTGGGAGGCCGAGACGGGCGGATCACGAGGTCAGGAGATCGAGACCATCCTGGCTAACACGGTGAAACCCCGTCTCTACTAAAAATACAAAAATTAGCCAGGCACAGTGGCAGGTGCCTGTAATCCCAGCTACTCGGGAGGCTGAAGCAGGAGAATTGTTTGAACCTGGGCGGCGGAGTTTGCAGTGAGCCGAGATTGCGCCACTGCACTCCAGCCCGGGCGATAGAGTGAGACCTCGCCTGGAAAAAAAAAAAAAAAAAAAAAAAGATCACCTTAAGTATCTAGTATGTGATTTGATCTTTGCTAGGACTAAACTTGTGAAAAATTAAGACACTTTTGTGTGTGTGTTGCTGTATCCCTTAGGTAACACAAGAATTTGAAAATTAATGAGAAGTCATCCAGAAACTATTATTCCAAGTTGCATGGGTAGAGAGAATAGGAAAAATGGAAAGAAAGAAATGCCTTTTTTTTGGTTAGTTGCTTTTGTTTTGGTTTATGCCTGTTAAGATTGGGCATCATTTGAAAAACCAAGTTCAAAAAGGAGAACAATGCATTATGCACCACTTCTCTGAGTCCGGCCCCTTTCTACACAATTCCTCATTTTATTCTAGTAGCAATTCCGGGAAGTCAGTATTATCATGCCTTCCTTATAGATAAGAAAAACTGAGACATAAACATATTAATTTACTTTCCTGTGACCATACAGCTAACCAATGGTTATATAACATTCAAATCCTGTTGTGTTGAACTGCAAAATCCACATTCTGTTCATTGAACAAGTGAGCAAACTGATTTAAGATAATCCAAAATGCAGTACATACTATTGTTTCTCTTACACAAGTTTCAGTGATATGACCAAGAATGAGGCTGAAATAAATGCTATCTCCAAATTCCGTTTGAATGTTTCCATTTTGACTCCTGAGTGGAAAACACTACCTATCCTATTGTATAATTCCGCAGTCTAGATAATTGAGGGTTCTATTAAATGCTCTATTAAATAGCAAATCTTTTCCTACATAAAGTTTACTTTCTCTTTCACTCAATGGTACTTGGTGATAAAATTTATATTCAATTCATGTATCTTCAGTGCCTAGTCAATTATGATGGTGCTGTCAGAGCATCTCTATTTTTATAATAATTTCCCAAATGCAGCATTTAGCAGTATAGTGGGTTAAATAGTGATTCCACTAGTATATGTTGAGGTTCTAATCCTGGTAGCTACAAATATGACTTTATTTAGAAATAGTGTCTTTGCAGATATAATTAAGTTTAGGATATCACAGTAAGATCATATTCAATTTGGAGTGAGCCCTAAATCCAATGACTGGTCCTTATGAAAGAAAGAAGAGGGAGACTGGTCACAGAGAAAGGATGATGTGAATGAAGATGGAGACAAATATTAGAGGGATGCATCTGCATGCAAAGGAATGCCAAGGATTTTCAGCAACCACAGAAGCTAGGAGATAGGCATGAAATGGACTTTCTTGGGGCCTCCAGAAAAATATCAGCCTTGGTGACAACTTGCTTTTAGACTTCTGGCCTCGGGGACTATGAGAAAATAAAATTCTGTTGTTTTAAACTACCAACTTTGTGGTAATTTGTTGTGGCTTCTGTAGGAAACAAACACAGGCAGATTTAAATTACTTTTTAAGGCAGAAAAATATATTTATCTTAGTTACCTGCCTCAATTCATTCAAGAATGCATCTGAAATGATTTCTTTATATGAATTGGGAGTTTAAATTAGTAAAAGTTTCACAAGTGACTTTCTTGTTGAGAAAAGTAAATCTCAGACAAACAGAACAAATCTTATGATGTAATTACAGGATCTTATGGACCTGCAACTACGATTTTCAATAACAAAATCAGGGCAAATGCAGGACTCAGTGATAAATTCGTAATAAACCTAGTATCTCTTCGTAAATTTTAAAGAAAATTACAAACATTAGAAACAATAATATTAGGACATTTATTATGTTTGTAGTTCTTTGCATTTATTATCTAATTAATCCTTACAAAAACCTTATAAGACCGCGCTCTTATTTTCCCTGATGTTTTCATGAAGACACTAAAGTGAGGTTAAGAAATTCAAGCTATACAGCTAAAAAGTAATGAATCTGAAGCGCAAACCTAGGTATTTTTTTCTTAACCTCAATTATTTTATCCACTTTATGTCATCTGAGCCACCTCATTTCTGAGAATGTGGAAAGTGCAAACACCAATTACCCAAGAAAATATTCTAAAAACAATGATTCAAAAATGGAACTGAATAAATAAAAGAATGCCAAAGACATAAAATGCCATATGCATTTACACTTATATGAACCGAAACAGGAACCCAATGCATCTGGCTAGCAGACTGAAACTAAATGTATGACTTAAAACATTTCATAAATGTTTCATGTGGCTTTTCTATGCCATGTAAAATTTTCTTCCTACTGTGTAAAATGCTGGGAGTCTATGCCAATAGAGTCTGAAAATAGAGTCATTGGAGGCTTTACAGCAAACCCCTCCAGTGGTGGTGACTGGCACTTAGCCTGCCTCTAAATGTATCCTTTATGTGTGATCACTAAAGATGAGAAAGATAATGGAAGAAGCAGTTATCAGACCAAACGCTAATCTGAAACTAGTTAAGAATAAAGAAGTTATCTTTAGTTATCTACGTTAACCAGTGTTCCCTAATTTAGCTTAGGTAGTGTTTTACAAAATGCTCTGGGAGAAAGGGAGAGATAATGGCAAAGTTATAAAACTCTAACTTGTTGTAAGATTGTTTTAAATTGAAAAACATATGAATTTTGTGGCTGAATCTTCCACCTTGTTGACTCCTTCATTTATCTCTTAACCATTAAGCACGGAAACTTGAACCCATGGAACAGCTATGGATGGCTAAGTAATTTGAATGTGTTATGTGTATAATTTAGTAACTTTTTTCTATTATCTTTTTTTTCTATAATCTCCCATACTTTTTTCTTTTTTCTTTTCTTTTTTCTTTTTTTTTTTTTTTTTGAGACAGAGTCTCACTCTGTCTCCCAGGCTGGAGTGCAGCTGCGCGATCTGGGCTCACTGCAAGCTCCGCCTCCCGGGTTCACACCATTCTCCTGCCTCAGCCTCCCCCAAGTAGTTGGGACTACAGGCACCCGCCACCATGCCCGGCCAATTTTTTGTATTTTTAGTAGAGACAGGGTTTCACCGTGTTAGCCAGGATGGTCTTGATCTCCTGACCTCGTGATCCGCCCATCTAGGCCTCACAAAGTGCTGGGATTACAGTCATGAGCCACCACACCCAGCCAATCTCCCATACTTTCATAAAGCTAAATTTTCTAGAATTCAGATCTGAAGACACCAACTTCTTTTAAATCATTCTTTTTTTTTGTATTTATATATGAGATCATGTTCAGTCTCTTTAGAGGAATGGTAAATCATGTAAGATCTGAAATTAGAGACAGTATGTTTGAATCACAACTCCACACTCACCAACTGGCCTTGTGCAAATCAACCTGTTTAAGCCTCAGTACCTATATCTGAAAAATGGGGTCCTAATACTACCTACCGCATATGATTGTGTTTATAGTCAATAGAGTAATAATATGCTCACTTCTTAGCCTAAGTACTTGTGTAGTCAATACTCAAGTTAGTGGTAGTAGTTTTTCATTATTTGCATTAATATTACACACTATTCACCATCTGACCTCATCACATCTTTACAACTAAACTTTTTTATTATTCATCTTTATCTGCAATTTCAAGACAAGCCATCCAGTTTCACTGTTTTTGGTTTTGTATGCTACCTTCGCCTAAAACTCTCTTCCTCACACCTTTCATACCATCACATATGTTTGCGCAGTGAACTCCTGACACATCTTTCAAGATCCAATTCAATTATTACCTCCTCTGGGAAAACTTGAGGAAGTAGAGTTCCTGGCTCCTTGAGTTGTGCTAGCGCAGCACTTGGAAGTATTTCTCTCCCAGCACATCTCTTGCAGAATCATAGACATTTTGTGGGAGTCTGTCCCTTCCAGTACTGAAGAATCTGTCCCTCTTGCTAAACTAAAGCAAGTAATTAGTCATATTTATCTTTTCCAATACCTGGAACATTTCCTAGAACATTGGATCATAAGTGAATATTCAGTAAATGAAAATACATTCACTAATTTGTGCTATGTTAAAGTCCATTTTGGTACTAGTGTTGACTCCAATAACAGTAGAGTAGTTTTTATCAGACTAATTCTCCCAGTAAGAACAACTATAAACATTGAACCAAACATTTTTAAAAAACATCAACCAAGTGAAGGCACTAGCAAATGCCCAAAGGCAGGCTAGAATTGGAGGCAATTTAATCTAGAAAGAAATTACACTGGGAGAAGATATATGTTTATATGACTTTTTCCCTGGGGCATGTCCGTCTGTGTAGTATGGGGCAATTTAAATGCAAGCAGAAAGCCAAGTCTTACTGACTTGAAATCTTAGAGGACAGCTTTAAGGGCTACTAGTGCAGCTGGAAATTGATGGGAAAAATGCCATACAGGAGGTAAGAACAAAAGGGCAAGCCCTGAAATCTCAAACTTTGGCTAACTTCTAAATTGTATAAGCATAGGATAGACTATTACAACCCAGCAAAAAAGAACATCTGTAATCTGAAAAAAGGAGCAGATATTTGAGCTGACTTACACAACAAGAGAAAAAGAGCTTGAAATTTGAATACTTTTATGTGTGAAGGGGCTGATAAGCAGCTTGGGAATTCTTTTAAAGTCCCAGGATAACTTTAAGATGACATCTTTAAGAGAAAAAAATGAAGTACAGGAATAAGGATATCCTTAAGGCTAATAGTAAATCCAAAACAGATCATGCTAATAAAACATAAAATCAATCTTCCACATGTTCAGCATGATCTATCTTTAATTTAACTGCCAACCAGAGGAAAATTAACATTCTTTGGAGGAAGATAGTAGAATACACACTGTCTATAAAACATATAATCCGGGGTGGATGCGGTGGCTCACGCCAGTAATCCCAGCACTTTGGGAGGCCTAGGTGGGCAGATCACAAGGTCGGGAGATCGAGACCATCCTGGGTAACACAGTGAAACCCCGTCTGTACTAAAAATACAAAAAATTAGCTGGGTGTAGTAGCAGGCGCCTGTAGTCCCAGCTACTCAGGAGGCTGAGGCAGGAGAATGGCGAGAACCCGGGAGGCGGAGCTTGCAGTGAGCCGAGATGGCACCACTGCACACCAGCCTGGGTGACAGAGCGAGACTCTGTCTCGGGAAAAAAAATAAATAAATAATAATAATAATAATCAAAATAGACCCCAAAATGAAAGCAAGCTGTAATATATCTATAATATATTTTATTTGTAGGTAAATTTCTATTTTAAGCCAGGGAATAAATATTACCGGAGGTACAAAGAGACACTATAATAATAAAAGGTCAACCTCATCGAGAAGACATAACAATCCTAAATGGACATGCACCTAGTCACAGAGCTTTCAGATACCTATAACAAAAACTGACAGATCTACAGGGAGAAATAAACATACCTATACTATAAATGAGGTATTTTAACATTCCAAGTAATTGATAAAATACTATACAAAACTATCAGTAGGAATAAAGAAGATTTGATTAACACTACTGTCTTCATCTGATTGACATTTAGAGACCATTACACCCAACAACACACATTCTTTCCATATGTTGATGGCACATTTGTCAAGATAGTTCATGTGCAGAACTATATGTCTTAATATATTTCAAAATAATAAGCCTTATAGAATATGTTATGTGATGTCAAGAGAATTAACTCAGAAGTCAAGAACTCTAAGTTACCTGGGAAACTTCTAAATATTTACAAATTAATCCACATACTTTTAAATAGCTAAAAATCAAAGAATAAATCGCAACATAAATTAGAAAGTATTTTGAATGAAATACAATTAAAATGAAACATATTGAACCACATGGAGTGTACCTAAAGCAGTAAAGAGATAGAAAATTATAGTTTTAAGTGTGAAGATTAGAAAAAAGGAAGCTTTAGACCAAAGTACAATATTATAACCACTCTCTTCTAAGCATGTTCAACTTGCTTCCTTCTGATTTCATTGTACTTTCCAGGATAAACTCTATCTCAATTGAACCTAGAGTTCTAAGATTCCTAGTTTCTTCAACTCAGTTTTAAGCATAAACAACACTGAAATTGATACAAGAGGTTACAGGAACACACATCCACACCTAGTCCTCTATTTTCCTTCATACCACTCATCCATAATATTATGTGTGTGTACATACATACACACAAATATACATATATATTTTTCAAGATAAGGAATAAGCAGTTTTTTACCATTGTAGTTAATATGAAAGTCCTTATCATGGTTAATGTTTCTTGTCTTATACTTGAATATTTTTATATCACTTGTAATTTGTAAGCCTTACTTTCTTCTATATCTTGTGTAACTGGTCCAGGGAAAGAGGGACTTTAGTGTTTGGATCTTCCCTCAGTTCGATATTCTATTATTACTTTCTTCTTAAAAAAAGTACCAGATAATAGAAATATAATTATATATTTAGTCCCAGGTTTTTAGAGCATATTGGACTCACGCTTTGCTGTATTCACAAATGCAGGCTGAATTCAATAAAAATCACCATAGTATAGCAAAGGAGTTGATAACACAATTACCAAGTAGACAGGAGTCTCAAGACAGTGGGTGAAAATGTTCACTCATTTATTTCTGACATCTCCTTTTACAAATAGCCAAAATCAATACTTTAGTAGCTTTAAATTTAGACAAATATTTTCTAAGTAAATAGATTGAGTCATCTATGATGACGACTGTATATTTGTAACAGGAAGCTCTATACTCATTCATGTCTGGGGACTCAAGATATATCTATTATAAATCTGTGGAAAGATAATGATTTTAAACTTTTGAGTGAAATATTCTTAGGAATTTAGAGCTCCATAAATATATTTTTCCTTTGTCACTCAATAGTTATGCTGTAAGAAAGATTCTAGTGTATAAAATTTTGTTTGAAAATTATCACAGAGCAAAAAAAAATGGAATTTATTAATTTATCAGATATTTGCTTCATTTTGATATATGGGTTTTGGGGTTTTGTTTCTTTTCTTATTTTTTTTTTTGTCAGTCAGGTAGCCTCTTAGTTAAAGGTAGTATTCAAATTATGCAGGATTGCATGCTGCTCACTGTCTTATACGCGCATCTCTGGGCTGGTGCTTGAGGAACACCACTGTTCTTTTGTAAAGAATTGACTACATTTTAAAAATTTCATTGTGATTTTGATTAGATATCCATTCTCACTGACTAGTGTCACCTATTTTTCCAAGTCCTTAATAATTGTCTTCCAAATTCAACTTCATCAATATCCACAAACTACTGACCCAATTGTGTCCACTAACTCTTGCCCCCTCAATGTTCTTTCTTCATTCCTTACTCTACTACCAGCAGAGTCCATAATGATAATCATACGTTTGAATATAACCTTCATCCCCTTTTTCCTCTGTCTCCTTTGAATATACTTGACAAAACATGACAACTCAAGTTAAACCCCAAATACAATCTAATCTATGCCTGGACTCCAATACATAAATACAAATGGAGATAAAACGACCTTACTACCTGGATTCATGTTAAGTTTTTTACCATACAGCTAGAGAGAAATAACAGGTAACCTATGAGAGGAAGCCCATCAGACTAACAGCACACTTCTCAGCAGGAACCACACAAGCCAAAAGAGATTGGGGACTAATATTCAACACTCTTAAAGAAAAGAAACTGCAACCCAGAATTTCGTGTCTGTCCAAAATAAGCTTCCTAAGCAAAAAAGAAATAAGATCCTTTTCAGACAAGAAAATGCTGGGGGAATTTGTTACCACCAGACCTACCTCATAAGAGCTCCTGAAAGAAGCACTAAATATGAAAAGGAAAGACTGTTACCAGGCACTACAAAACCACACTTAAGTACACAGACTAGTGACACTATAAAGCAATAAAAAATCCAGCTGGGCGCGGTGACTCACGCCTTTTAATCCCAGCACTTTGGGAGGCCAAGGGGGGTGGATCACGAGGTCAGGAGATCAAGACCATCCCAGCTAACATGATGAAACCCTGTCTCTACTAAAAATACAAAACAAATAGCTGGGTGTGGTGGTGGGCACCTGTAGTCCCAGCTACTTGGGAGGCTGAGGCAGGAGAATTGCTTGAACCTCGGAGGCGGAGGTTGCAGTGAGCGGAGATCATGCCACTGCACTCCAGCCTAGGCGACAGAGCGAGACAGTCTCAAAAACAAAACAAAACAAAAAAACAAAAAAATCCCAAGTCAGCTAATAACCAGCCAATGATATGATGACTGGATCAAATCCATACATATGAATACTAACCCTGAATGTAGACAGGCTAAATGCCTCAATTAAAAGGCACAAAGTGGCAAGCTGAATAAAGAAGCAGGACCCAATAGTATGTTGGGTTTGAGCGACCCATCTCATCACATGAAATGATACCCAGGGACTCAAAATGAAGAGATGGAAAAAACTCTACCAAGCAAATGGAAAACAGAAAAAAGCAGGATTGAAATCTTAATTTCAGACAAAACAGACTTTAAATCAACAAAGATCAGAAAAGACAAAGAAGGGTATTACAGAATAGTAATGAGTTCAGTTCAACCAGAAGACCTAATTATGCTAAATATACATGTGCCCAACACAGGAGCACCCCGATTCATAAAGCAAGTTCTTAGTGACCTCCAAAGAGACTTAGACTCCCACAAAATAATCGTGGAAGACTTCAACACCACACTGATAATATTAGACACATCATCGAGGCAGAAAATTAACAAAGATATTCAGAACCAGAACTCAACATTGGATCAAATGTACCTGATAGACATCTACAGAACTCTTTATCTCAATACAAAACAATATACATTCTTCTCAGCACCACATGACATGTACTTTAAAATCAGTCATCCAATCAAACAATCCTTAGCAAATGCAAAAGAACCAAAATCGTATGAACCACTCTCTCAAATCATGGCACAATAAAAATAGAATTCAAGACTAAGAAAAGCATTCAAAATCATACAATCACATGGAAAGTAAACAACCTGCTCCTGAATGACTTTTGAGTATATAACGAAATTAAGGCAGAAATCAAGGAGTTACTTGAAACTAATGAGAATAAATTATAACAGACTAGAATCTCTGGGACACAGCTAAGACAGTTGTATTAGGGTTCTACAAAGGGAACCCTAATAGGATGTATGTATATATGAAAGGGAGTTTGTTAACAATTAACTCACACGATCACAAGGTAAATCTCACAATAGGCCATCTGCAAGTTGAGGAGCAAGGAACCCAGTAATGGTTTGGTCCAAGTCCCAAAGCCTCAAAAGTAGGGAAGCCAAGAGTGCAGCCTTCAGTCTGTGGCCAAAGGCCCAAGGTCCCCTGGTAAACAACTGGTATAAGTCCAAATGTCCCAAAGCCAAAGAAACTGGAGTCTGATACTCAAGGACAGGAAGCATTCAGCACAGGAGAAAGGTGGAAACCAAAATACTCAGCATGACAGCTTATTCCACCTTCATCCATCTGCCTTTTTTAAAGCTACTCTGGCAGCAGATTAGATAGTGCACACCCACATTGAGGTTGGGTCTTCTTCTCTCAGTCTACTGAATCAATTTTTTTTTTTTTGAGTCGGAGTCTCGCTCTGTCGCCCAGGCTGGAGTGCAGTGGCGCGATCTCGGCTCACTGCAAGCTCCACCTCCCGTGTTCCCATCATTCTCTTGCCTCAGCCTCCAGAGTAGCTGGGACTACAGGTGCAGGCAGCCATGCCCAGGTAATTTTTTGTATTTTCAGTAGAGACAGGGTTTCATCGTGTTAACCAGGATGGTATCAATCTCCTCTCCTCATGATCTGCCAGCCTCGGCCTCCCAAAGTACTGGGATTACAGGCGTGAGCCACCGCGCCCAGCCCTTTTTTTTTTTTTTTTCTCAGATGGAGTCTCCCTCTGTCGCCCAGGCTGGAGTGCTGTGGCACAATCTCGGCTCACTGCAACCTCCGCCTCCCGGGTTCAAGTGATTCTCCTGCCTCAGCCTCCTCAGTAGCTGAGACTACAGGCACCTGCCACCACGCCTGGCTAATTTTTTGTATTTTTAGTACCGATGGAGTTTTACCTTGTTAGCCAGGATGGTCTCGATCTCCTGACCTCATGATCCACCCACCTTGGCCTCCCAAAGTGCTGGGATTATAGGCATGAGCCACTGTGCCCGGTCTGAATCAAATGTTAATAACCTCTGGCAACAGCCTCACAGACATACCCAGAAACAATACTTTGTGTCCTTCAATCCAGTCAAGTTGACATTTAACATTAACCATCATAGCAGTGTTAAAGTAGAAATGTATATAACTAAACACCCATATCAAAAAGTTAGAAAGATCTCAAATTAACAATCTAAATTCACAACTAAAAGAACTAGAGAAGCAAAAGCAAACCAAACCCAAAGTTAGTAGAAGACAAGAAATAACCAAAATCAGAGCTGAACTGAAGAAAATTGAGACATGAGAAACCACTCAAAAGATCAACAAAGGCAGGAGCTTGTTTTTTGAAAAAAATTAGTAAGATAGACCACTAGCTAGACTAATAAATAAGAAAAGAGAAAAGATCCAAATAAACACAATTAGAAGTGACAAAGGGGATACCACTGACCCCACAAAAATACAAATAACCATCACAGACTATGAACACCTCTATGCACAGAAACTAGAAATTCTAGAAGAAATGGATGAATTCCTGTACAAATACATCCTCCCAATACTGAACCAGGAGGAAACTGGATCCCTGAACAGACAATAATGAACTCTAAAATGGAATCAGTAATAAAGAGCCAACCAAATAAAGCCCAGGACCAGACTGATTCACAGCTGAATTCTACCAGATGTACAAAGAATAGCTGGTACCATTTATACTGAAACTACTCAAAAAAACTGAGGAGGAGAGACTCCTCCCCAACTCATTCTATGAGGCCAGCATCGTACTAATACTGAAACATGGCAGAGACAAAACAGCAGAAAACTTCAGGCCAATATCCTTGATGAACACTGATGCAAAAATCCTCAAAAAAATACTAGCAAACTGAATCCAGCAGCACATCAAAAAGTTAATTAACTATGATCAAGTAGGTTTTATTCCTGGGATGCAAGGTTGGTTCAACATATGCAAATCAATAAACGTGATTCATCACATAAACAGAACTAAAGACAAAAAACACATAATTATCTCCATAGATACAGAACAGGCTTTTGATAAAATTCAACATCCCTTCATGTTCAAAACTCTAAAAAAAGAAAAACAAAACAAAAAATACCTCGGTATTGTAAGAACACACCTCAAAATAATAAGAGCTGCCTATGACAAACCCACAGCCAACATCATACTGAATGGGCAAAAGCTAGAGCATTCCCCTTGAAAACTGGAACAAGACAAGGGTGACTTCTCTCACCACTCCTATTCAACGTAGTATTAGAAATCCTGGCCAGGGCAATCAGGCAAGAGAAAAAATCAAAGGGCATCCAAGTAAGAAGAGAGGAATCAAAGTATCCCTGTTTGCAGATAACATAATTCTTTATGTAGAAAACCCTATAGTTTCAGCACAAAAGCTTCTTAAGCTGATAAACAACTTCAGCAAAGTTTCAGAATACAAAATCAATGTACAAAAATCACTATCATACCTATAAACCAACATCAACCAAGTTGAGAGCCAAATCTGGACTGCAATCCCATTCACAATTGCCACAAAAAGAATAAAATACCTAGGAATAAAGTTAACCAGTGAAAGATCTCTACAGTGAGAATTACAAACACTGCTCAAAGAAATCAGAGATGACACAAACAAATAGAAAAACATGTCAGTTTATGGATATAATTGATATTGTTACAACGGCCATATGGTGCAAAGCAGTTTACAAATTCAATGCTATTCCTATCAAACTACAAATGACATTTTTCACAGAACTAGAGAAAACTATTGTAAAATTCATATGGAAACAAAAAAGAGCCTAAATAGCTGAGGCAATTCTAAGCAAAATAAATAAAGCAGGAGGCATCACACTACCCAATTTCAAACTATCCTGCAGGGTTACAGTAACCAAACAGCATGGTACTGGTACAAAGAAACACATAGACCAATGGAACAGACAGTAAAACCCAGAAATAAGGCCACACACATATAACCATCTGATCTTCAACAAAGCTGACAAAACCAGCAATGGGAAAGGATTCTCTATTCAATAAATGGTGCTGGCATAACTGGCTAGCTATATGCAGAAGATTGAAACTGGACCCCTTTCTTACACCATATACAAAAATCAACTCAAGATGGATTAAAGATTTAAATGTGAAACCCAAAACTTTAAAAACCGTCAAAGGCAACCCACGCTATACAATTCTGGACACAGGAACTGGCAAAGATTTCATGATGAAGATGCCAAAAGGAATTGCAAGAAAAGCAAAAGCTGACAACTGGGATCTAATTAACCTAAAGAGCTTCTACACAGCAAAAGAAACTACCAATAGAGTGAACAGAACTGACAGAATAGCAAAAAATATTTGCAAATATTTGCAAACTATGCATCTGACAAAGGTCTAATATCCAGCACCTACAACAAACTTAAACAAGTTCATAAGAAAAAAAAAAAAAAAACCTAAACAACTCCATTAAAAAGTGGGCAAAGGACATGAACAGACACTTTTCAAAAGACGACTTATGTGCAGCCAACAAACATACAAAAAAAAGCTCAATATAACTGAGCATTAGAGAAATGCACATCAAAACTATAATGAGATACCATCTCACACCAGTCAGAGAGGTTATTACTAAAAGTAAAAAAAAAAAAAGACAGATGCTGGCAAGGTTGAGGAGAAAAGGAAATATTTATACAATGTGTTGAAAGCGTAAATTAGTTCTACCACTGTGAAAGCAATGTGGTGATTCCTCAAAGAGCTAAAAACAGAACTAGTTTTTGACACAACAATCCCATCACTGAGTATATATGCAAAGGAATATAAATCATTCTATCACAAAGACACACCATACCCATATGTTCATTGCAGCACTATTCACAGTAGCAAAGACATGGAATCAACCTAAATGCTCATCGATGGAAGACTGGATAAAGAAAATGTGGAACATATACACCATGGAATACTATGCAGTCATAAAAAGGAATAAGATCATGTCTTCTGCAGGAACATGGATATGGCTGGAGGCCATCAATCTAAGCAAATTAATGCAGGAACACAAAACTAAATAATGCATATTCTCACTTATAAGTGAGAGCTTAACAATGAGAACAGACAGACACAAAGAGGGGAACAATAGACACTGGGGCATACCTGAGGGTAGAAGATGGGAGGAGGGAGAGGAGCAGAAAAACTAACTCTCAGGTACTAAGCTTTGTACATGAACAACAAAATGATTTCTAGAACAAACCCACTGAGTTGACCTGTATAACCAACCTGCACATGTACTCTGAACCTAAAATAAAGTCAAAATAAAGAAAAAGAAAATGATAATTTCAAAAAAAAAAATTTCTTGACCATAGATTTCAAGAGAACACCTAGCACTACCTAGCCATTATTCTACATCTCACCATTAAATTTACTTCCTTACTATTCAAAATAATAATGTAACATTAAACCTCCAAAAAAACTTTTTCTTTCTCAGCCTGTGACCTAAATTTCTGTTTACTGAGAAAAACCAATCAGACCAATTTCACCTCATTTTTCAGGACCATATACATACATACATATATGTATGTATTTTGTATTTATATACGCTTTTTACTTCTGGTTTAAGAAATGACCGTGTTTAAAATTAACTCCCTATTTGGACACTAGATTTTACATCCTCTAATTTTCTTAAGAACTTCATTCCCTCTATTTTTGGATCATCAATGCAGTTTTTCTTAAGCGTATATCCTCCTCTATCACTCCACATGTTTATCTCTCTCTAAGAAGCCCTTTTTGAAAATATTTTCTACATAGTACTAGTATATCTCCCATTTACTCTTCAAATTACTACAACTTTGCTTTTCCCCTCACTTATCCACTGATGTTACCCCAATGATCAGTAAATACTTCTTTATTGCCAATCCAATGGAAACTTCTCTGTTCTCATTTTACCTTCTGTTAAAAGCAGCAGAGATGATGAAGTTCCCCCTGCTTAGGCTTTTAAAGCTTCTAACATTCCTTGTGGTAATTTGGTCTTTTACTGGATAACCTTCCTCCCCCTTACCCCAAATAATGGAATGCTTTAGGGTTTGATTTTGAACCTTGTTGTCTTATCTAGCAATATTTTCTTCCTGAGTGGTTATATTTTCATGAATTTAAACAGCACTATATACTGTAATTCTAAAATGTGTGTCTCTGTTTTTTTTTTTAATCCTCAACACCAGATTCATAATACTATCTGCCTACTTGACCTTTCCACTATGATATATAATAGGCATGGTTGGCTCTTGCTTATCTTTAAGATTCATTGTAAATGTTAACTTTTTAGAGAAGTCATTCTATGTAAAATTCTTTTTTCTTATCACTCTACTTTATTTATGAAAATGTGCTTATCTCAATTTGAAATAAGTTTATTTATGTGTTCTTTTCTTTATTTGCTTACTGTCCTATCCTCTTGAAAGAATATATTCTTCGTGAAAGCAAATGTTTTTGTCAACCATGTTTGCCACTGAACCTTCAGAATCTATGAGTATTTAACATATGGAAGGAACTCAGAAATACTTGTTGAAGGAACATTTTGGATAGCACATTCATGAGTTAAATTCTAGAATACATCAATTCATCAATTCTACTGAAAATTCTAGTGATTCAATCAGCTAAAACATCTCTAGTAGATTTTAAATATTAAAAAGGTACAACTTGCCCATTTATCAGTATATACCACTGGTTTCAAAGTCCTATCTTTCCACATCTGATGTAGTATCATGAACAATTTGTAGGCACAAGGATAGATGGTTATCACACTGCTTTCCGATATTTGTTTATTTGTTTAGGAATCATTGCTTTGATTTATTTGCCAAGATAAGTATATTCTGTAAATTTTAACCTCTATTTTTATAGTGAAAGTAAATTTTCTGGAAAATTTACTTCTATCTGAATATATGTTTTTGTATATATTAAGTTAATAAATGTTGCCAAATGTATTCCCCAAAATATACATTTGCAATATATAGAAATAGGCTTTTTCATTTAAAGTGCCTGGCTTTACAAATTAAAAAGACAATACAAGGTCATCAAAGGTCCTAAACCATAATATTCTCTCAAAATTTTAGGTATTATATTGCTCTATTTAATTCTACAAAGTGTATATTCCAGTTAAAATAGTTGACTTTGATATTATTGATGAGTCTAAATAAAATTAAGCAGATTCTAAGCAAATGTGCTAATTACTTAGAAAACAATAAATCTTCTGTGTTAATCCTAGAGCAGATTTTGTGGTGTTTTAGGTATCATTTTCTTTTGTTTTATTTCACTTACTGACAACTTATTTGGCATCTACAAACTAAACTACCTGGTGAGTAATCACAATCTAAAAGTCAAGCGGTCATTGCTTATTAGAGGAAAATAACAATATATTTAAAAGTATGAGATTCACAATATTGTGAAAATGATCATACTGCCCAAAGAAAATTGCAGATTCAAAGCAATTCCCATAAAAATACCATCATAATTCTTCACAGAACTAGAAAAAACAATCCTAAAATTCATATGGAACCAAAAAAGAGTCCACATAGCCAAAGCAAGACTAAGCCAAAAGAACAATCTGGAGGCACCACATTACCCTACTTCAAATTATACTACAAGGCTATAGTTACCAAAACAGCATGGTACTGATATAAAAATAGGCACATAGACTGATGGAGCAGAATAGAGAACCCAGAAGTAAAGCTAAATACTTACAGCCAACCAATCTTTGACAAAGCAAACAAAAACATAAATTGGGGAAAGGGCACTCTGTTCAATAAATGGTGCTGGGAAAAGTGGCAAGCCACAGAAGAATGAAACTGGATCTTCATCCCTCACCTTATACAAAAATTAACTCAAGATGGATCCAAGATTTAAATCTAAAACCTGAGATCATAAAAATTCTATAAGATAACATTGGAAAAACTCTTCTAGACATTGGCTTAAGCAAAGTCTTCACAACAAAGACTCCAAAAGCAAATCTAACAAAAACAAAAATAAGTAAATCGGACCTAATTAAACTAAAAAGCTTCTGCACAGCAAAAGAAATAATCAGCAGAGTAAACAAACAACCCATAGAGTGGGAGAAAATATTCAAAACTATGCTTCTGACAAAGGACCAATATCCAGAATCTACGAGGATCTCAAATAAATCAGAAAAAGTAATAATAATCCCATCAAAAAGCAGGCAGAGGACATAAATAGACAATTCTCAAAAGATGACATACAAACAGCCAACAAACTTATGAAAAAATGCTCAACATCACTAATATTCAGAGAAATACAAATTAAAACCACAATGTGATACCACTTTAATCCTGCAAGAATGGCAATAATTAAAAAGTAAAAAAAAAAAAAAAAAAAAAAGATTTTGGCATGGATATGGTGAAAAGAGAACACTTTTACTGCTGGAAGAAATGTAAAGTAGTTCAACCACTATAGAAAACAGTGTAGTAGTCTGTTCTCACACTGCTATAAAGATACTAACTGAGACTGGGTAATTTATAAACAAAAAAGGTTTAATTCACTCACAGTTCTGCATAGCTGCAGAGGCCTCAGGAAGCTTACAATTGTGCCGAAGGTGAAGGGGAAGCAGGCATCGTCTTCATAAGGCAGCAGGAGAGAGAGACTGAGCAAAGAGGAAGTGCTACACTTATAAACCATCAGATCTCATGAGAACTTTCTTACTATCATGAGAACAGCATGGAGGAAACTGCCCCCGTAATCTAATCATCTCCTACCAGGTCCCTCCCTGGACACATGGGGATTACAATTCAAGATGAGATTTGGGTAGGGACGTAGAATCAACCATATCAAGCAGTATGGAGATTCCTCAAAGAACTAAAAGCAGAACTACCATTTGATCCAGCAATCCCACTGCTAGGTATCTATCCAAAAGAAAATGAGTCATTATATGAAAAGACACATGCATACACCTTTTCATAGAAGCACAATTCACAACTGCAAAAATATTGAACCAATCTACGTGCCCATCAACCAATAAGTGGATAAACAAAATGTGATACACACACACACACGCACCATGGAATACTACTCAGCAATAAAAGGAATGAAATAGTGTCTTTTGCAGCAAATTGGATGGAGCTGGAGGCCATTATTCTAAGTGAAGTAACTCAGGAATGGAAAACCAAATATCATATGTTTTCAGTTATAAGTGGGAGCTAAGTTATGAGGATGCAAAGGCATAAGAATGATATTATGAACTTTGCAGACTCCAGGGGAAAGGTGGGAGGGGAGTGAGGGATAAAAGAGTACATATTGAGTACAGTGTACACTGCTCAGATGACAAGTGCACCAAAATCTCCAAAATCACTACTAAAGAACTTATCAACATAACCAAAACCACCTGCATCCCCAAAACTATTGAAATTAAAAAAGAATGAATAAAAGTATGAGATTCAGAAATTATCCATTCATTTTCTATTTAATTTTTTAATTTCCAAACATTATTATTTCACAGTCTTTAATAGCCTATATAACTAACTCCATATTTTCAAATTTCTATTAGCCATAAAAATCTGTGATACAATTAAATCATGTAAAAAGTCAAACTTGAAACATTAAAAAAATCACTGAACATATTAGGGAAGTGAGCATTGAGATTTGAAGGAAGTTTGGAGCATAAATAGAATGCAAGACAGCTTCAAAGTTTTTGCTCATGAGTATACTATAAACAATGAAATATTTATTTAATTAATGTCTTCATTCATATGGGTCAAAATGAGCAGAAATTGTAACACTTTGTAGCAAATTCCATTCTATGGAAAGAAGGGATGAGTGTGGCTTCTGTGTAACATAGTTACACAGTGTTTCTGAAATAGACATATAAAGTAAAATATTGAAGAAATAAAGATTTACCACAGAGCTAGCCTTAAATCTGACCTCTGCTCATCTTTCTAGATTTATTTTTACTGTTATATTCTTTCACTCTCAATGCCTTGGTCTTATTGACATAATTTTTGTACTTGAGCCACTTTATTCTTCTGTCAGTTTTCTAGCTATTACTTGTACAAACCTTCCTCCTAACCCAACTTTTCCTGGGTTAGTAAGAAGTAAGGGTTAGTTACCCTTACTTGTCAGCTCAAGTGTGATTTCCTTCTCTGTCCCATCCACTGTCCAGTCTGGATCAGGTGTCCCTCGAGATACTTTTATTTCAATCAGGACTTACCTTTCTCATGGCACTAAGAACGTTCTTTTAACCATCTAGTTACTGTTTCTCCGGATCAGAAGGCAGAGAATATTTCAGACATTGTCTTTATTCTGAGCTTCAAACTCTTATGTAGCTGCCTAATACATGATGATAGGTACACAACAAATGATTACTTTATGAATGTATTATGCATAGGTGCCAGCACTAGTGGCAAGAAGACAAAAAACAGGATAGCCAATTCATCCAAGAGGAAATAAAATTAGTTAAATATATATTGTTTACTACACAAACTGAAAAAGTGAAAATTAAGACAAATTTGTCCTTATTAGTTTATTCAAAGAGAAAATATATTAATAACCTTATTTGATAACAATTATGAGATGAAAATGTTATCATCATGTATTACTAGTAGGAATGTAAATGAAAATACATTTTTGTAAAAATTATTGTAAAGAATACCAAGAACCCCCAAAACCATAAAAATATTAATGACCATTTGACCCTTTTAGAGAATTTACTGTCCAGAAACAAACCAAAAGATGGAAAACCTTTTATTTCCAGCTTGGGCTCATTCCTGAGCTCCAGACACACCTACCTTGCTGACAATTAGACAGCTCTACTAATACATTTGGCAGGCATTCAAATTCAACATGTTTGAAATTAAACCTATTCCTCTCTGGAAACATGACTCCTGGTTATGTGCCAGAGTATATTCTTTCTTAGTTAACACAACCCCCATTCACTCAATTGTCTATATGAGAAACCTGGGAGCAATCTTCAAATCCCTCTTCTCTACTTCATTGGACTCATCATTTAAATACAAAGTTCCTTTCATTTTACCAATTCCAATTGTTTCTTTCCATCTCCTCTTACATTATCTTTGCCCAAGGGTCTAGCATCCCTCACTAGAATTGCTTCAATTGCCTCCACTTTGAGCCCATCAGTTGTATGTTGTACAAACCAAAAGATACTTCTACAAAACAAATTTATCATGTCATTCTCCTGAATAAGTCTTTCCTGCATTTTCTTATCACTGTTTCTTATTGTTTCTTAACTTGGCTTAAAAGACAAAGTGTTGTCCACTCTAGGACTCTTCCGTACTGTTTATTCTATGTGCTAGGCAGGTTCTCTAATTCTTCTGGGCCTTATCACTTGATTTACCCACTATTTAGAAGGGTATACTCATCCCATCTCTCCTTCTTCTGGCTGATTCCTACCCATCTATTAGGTTTCTGTTTAAGTATTACTTCCTCTGGAAAACCTTAGTAGACAATATTCCTTTGCACAATATATCTTTCCTCTTACATTATTTGTAATACTAAATGTTTTAATTAATAATAAACTAACTTTCTGACCTACTAGACTCTCGGAAAGCTAGCATTATTTCTATCATGCCTGTTAACGTATGCTTAATGCCTAGTACACTAAGAACATGGGAAATAATTGTAGGATGAAAAAACAATGCAGTCACTAAAATATAATATATACGTATATAATATATACATCAAGTATAAGATATGTATAAGATTAAGTATAAGATAGGTGCAGCACACCAACATGGCACGTGTATACATAAGTAACAAACCTGCACATTGTGCACATTCCCCTAAAAAAAAAAAAAAAAAAAAAAAAAAAAAAAAACAACCCAGGACCTGGTTACTTCAATGCTGAATTTATATTAAACATTAAAAAAACTAATACCAATTCTTCTCAAGCTACTCTGAAAAAAGTGAAGAGGATGGAATTATTCCAAACTTATTCTTTGAGGCTAGCACTATCCTGATACCAAAACCATACAAGAACACAACAAATAAAGAAAACTACAGACTAATATCCCTGATGAACACAGATGAAATAGTCTCAGAAAAATACTAGCAAACTGAATTCAACAACGCATTAAAATGATCATCCACCATGACCAAATGAGATTAATCCCAGGCTTGCAAGAATGGTTCAACATATGCAAATCAATAAACTTTACATCACATTAACAGAATCAAGGATAAAAACCATATAATCAATTCAATAGACATAGGAAAGCATTTGATAAGTTTAACACCCCTTTATGATTAAAATCCTCAACAAATTAGGTATACAAGAAATGCACCTCAACATAGTAAAGACCATATATGACAAATCCACAGCTAACATCATACTGAATGGGGAAAAGTTAAAAGCTTTTTCTCTAAGATCTGGAACTAGACAAGGATGCCCACTTTCACCACTTTTTTTCTCAGCATTGTACTGGTTGAATTATTTTTTGCACAAATTACATTATCATTATGCAGCTATCACAAACAAAAAGATGGATCAACATTTTAGACTTAAATGATGTTTTGAGAAATGAAGTGAATAAAGCAAGTTCATATGGAAAAGAAAGCATCAACAATATAAATAACCACATAGATAAACATACATATATAGGCATAAATAAATGATAGAATAATATTCAAATAGTCAGCATTAGTTATCATAAAGTGTTAGGATTAAGAGGCATAAGGAATGATTATTACATTTCCCATTATACATCTCTGTGTTATTTGACTTATTACAAAAATCTAATAAGGAGGTAAATATGCATGTGAAAATGAAGTGTATTAATAACATGAAAATCATGATTATTATTTTCTAAGTATCTTGAAATATGTTTTTACAATATGTATTTTAAAAGCAGAAAACATAAATACTGGTAGGTAATCAGTGAGTTTATTCTACTTTGAATATTTATTCTCCCTTTTTCTCAATTCTTATTACTATTTACATCATTTCTACATCTGAGAGCACTTAAAACTGACATTCTTTTTTTTAATCTTTTAGCTTCACTTTTTTTTGCTTAGATTTGCAATTAAATATATTCAATGCTTACTACTAGTTTTGTGTGTGTCTGTTTTTGTTTGTTTTGTTTTGTTTTTGCTAAAATATCCTTGATTCACTAGGGCACTCTAGAACTTTTCTCACAGAGAGCTTATGAAAACAATATTCTCAGAGTTTTGCATTAAAATTCTGTATTTGTAGACTTTACATTTGAAGAACAACTTGCTTGGACATAAAATCCCTGGCTCACATATCCTGTGAACACTGCTGTAGTGTTTATATTTATCATTCTGTTATAATTATAAATTATAATATATTTATAATTAAAGGAATTACTGAATCAAATATTAAAAATAAATTTGACAAGCATTTTTTAGTACCTATTATATGTCAAGTACTGAGTTAGGTGCTAAGATTATTTAAGATAAAAAACAAAACCAAAAAACACAAACAAACCTGGAGGAGACTGTTGCAGGCCAAAAGAGTGAGGGTCGTGATCAACTCAGTGTATCACTGGAGGCTGTATGAGTAAGCAGCAAACTGTTCTCATAAATTCAGAATGCTGACAAACTGCGTCTGCTGCCCAGAGGGGATGCTGAGGGCAGTCACGACCCAGGCACAAGTCTTTCTTGTGATTAGGCACATCTGAAGCCTGTTAGCAATAATACGAACCTGTGATCAATTAAGCAGCTGACCCATCGTTACTTCCTGCTCCCTGCTCTTTCTACCCAATAAAATAGGAAGAGATGTAGAAACTCAGGGCTGCTGCTTTTGCTCACTAGAAGCAGGGAGTCCGCTTCTCCTTCCCCAGACCCTTTCTTTACAACAATTTCTTTTGTCTTAAGGTTTCATTTCGGCGCTCGTCCCCCTTCGTTCAGTCTCCTAATGACGGTCTCAAGTAGTAACAGTAGTAACTGTCATAGCGACAGTGTCAAGTAGTAACCGTGGCAGTCTGCCACAGGAGACATGTCAACAAGTAATTACAGTAATATCCAAGAAATACTACTAATAAAGGAAAATACAAAACATTCAGGAAGTACAAATAAAGGAACAAATAGTACAAATAAAGTCAATATTTATTCTATTTAAGAGTAAAGGCAGGGCTGGACACTGGTTCATGCCTGTAATCCCAGCACTTTGGGATGCCGAGGTGGGTAGATCACGAGGTCAAGAGATCCAGACCATCCTGACGAACATGATGAAACCTGATTTCTACTAAAAATACAAAAATTAGCCGGGCGTGGTGGTGGGCGCCTGTAGTCCCAGCTACTCGGGAGGCTGAGGCAGGAGAATCGCTTGAACCCATGGGGCAGAGGTTGCAGTGAGCTGAGATCGCACCACTGCACTACAGTCTGATGACAGAGCGACACTCTAAAAAAAAAAAAAAAGAGTAAAGGCAAATACATGCATCTTAACTATCAAACTAATTGCAATGTGCAATATTCTGATTTTTAAATAACTATTTAATATATAGGTATCCATTAAGTTGAAAGAGCTAGAGTACAAAGAATATTGCAGAACAGAACTTCATTTTTTCCCACTTCTACTTAGTGCGCTTTCAAACCAGCTTTGTGGAGCCTGTTCTTCCTTTCCTCTTGGATGATCTCTCTGACAGATCCCATGATGTTCGAACTACTCTCATTAGTTCATTTATTTTAATATCTCTTGAGCACCTTTTATTTGCCAGGTATAGGTGATACATCAAGAAACAAAGCATGAAGTATAAACAAATAATAACAAACATGCTTTATAATATGTAAGGTGGTAACAGGTGCTCTACAGTAGTGAAGACAAAAAATGAGTTGTATATAGATCTATTTTTTTTTTTTTTTTTTTGAGACGGAGTCTTGCTTTGTTCCCCAGACTGGAGTGCAGTGGTGCCATCTCGGCTCACTGCAACTTTCACCTCCTGGGTTCATGCCATTCTCCTGCCTCAGCCTCCTGAGTAGCTGGGACTACAGGCGCCTGCCACCACACCTGGCTAACTTTTTGTATTTTCAGTGGAGACAGGGTTTCACCGTGTCAGCCAGGATGATCTTGATCTCCTGACCTCGTGATCCGCCTGCCTCGGCCTCCCAAAGTGCTGGGATTACAGGCGTGAGCCACCGCACCCGGCCATATATGGATCTATTTTAAATGGACTGGTCTAGGAAGATGTCCTTGAAAAGTGATGTCTGAGACTGGAAAGAGTGAGTTAGTGAGGAACCCTGAGAATATGTGAGTGGATGAAAAACGTTCAGGACAGAGGGATCTGCAAGAGCAAGTCTCCTGGAACAGGTGTGGTGTGTTACAGAGGAGGTCAGGGAAGCAGGAGCTGCTTGAGTAGAGAAAAGTGATGTCGAAACGGCATCGGGATCATGGAGGGCTTTACAGGTTATGTTAAAAATGTTGGACATTTACTATGAAAGAAGAGGGAAGCATTTGTAGGACTTTGAGTAAAGGGCTGACATGATCTGATGTATTTTGAAAGGATCATCCTGGCTACTGTGTTGAAAAGTAGACAGTAGGAGATAAGAATTTAAGGAGGCCGGGAGCCGTGGCTCAAGCCTGTAATCCCAGCACTTTGGGAGGCCGAGACGGGCGGATCACGAGGTCAGGAGATCGAGACCATCCTGGCTAACACGGTGAAACCCCGTCTCTATTAAGAAATACAAAAAACTAGCCGGGCGAGGTGGCGGGCGCCTGTAGTCCCAGCTACTTGGGAGGCTGAGGCAGGAGAATGGCGTGAACCCGGGAGGCGGAGCTTGCAGTGAGCTGAGATCCGGCCACTGCACTCCAGCCTGGGCGACAGAGCGAGACTCCGTCTCAAAAAAAAAAAAAAAAAAAAAAAAAAAAAAGAATTTAAGGAGAGGACAATTAGGGGTCTTTTAAATTAATGTAGGGGAGAAACAATGGTGACTTAGATGAGCACATCAGTGGTGTCTCTTCTGAGATATAGATTCGTGCTATTACTTGCAGGTAAAGCCTGCATGATTTCCTAATAAACTGGATGTCAGATGTCAGAGAAAAACATCAAGAAGGACCTTAGGCTATCCTGACCTGAACTCCTGAAGAATTGCAGTTACTATATACTGAGATGGAAGAAGACCAAGAAAGAAACAGGTTTAGTGAGTAGATCACAATTAGGAGTTCAGTTCTGGCTGTGTGAGTTTAAGAAGCAATGAACATCCAAGTGAATAAGCTGAATATAGAGTATAAATATCCACGTGGAGTCCAGAGGAGTGGTCTAGGAGAGTCTAGGTGTCAATAGTAGTTATAAATTAGATTTAAAGTCACGGGACTGGATAAACTCTTAAGAAGTGAGTACAGTTAGAGAAGATAAGTGTAACACTCAAACCCTGAAGCACTTCAGAATTTAGAGATAAGGAATTTGGGAAAGCTACAGAGATTAGGAAGAAATAGCTAATGCTGTAGGAGAAAACCAAAAGGGATTGTGTTCCGAAAGTCCAATGAAGAAAGAATTCAGGGAGGAATGTGGTGTATCATATGCCAGCTTTGGATAAAATAAGATACCAAGATGAGACTACTGGATCTATGAATGTTCGGAGTTACTTGTGACCTTGGTAAGAGCAGTTTTGTAGTATGATGTGGATAAAAGTTTAGCTGCTGGCCAGGCACAGTGGTGCATGCCTGTAATCCCAGCACTTTGGGAGGCCAAGGTGGGCAGATCACAAGGTCTAGAAATCAAGACCATCCTGGCCAACATGGTGAAAACCCGTCTCTACTAAAAATACAAAAATTAGCCAGGCATGGTGGTGCGCACCTGTAGTCCTAGCTACTCGGGAGGCTGAGGCAGGAGAATTGCTTGAACCCAGGAGGTGGAGGTTGCAGTGAGCTGAGATTGCACCACTGCACTCCAGCCTGACAACAGAGCAAGATGCCATCTTAAAAAAAAAAAAAAATGCTTGGCTGATCTAGAACACTAAAAAGAGTAAGTGAACAGATACTGAAAATTCTTGGTTTTGCTGTAAAAGGAAGTGAAGTGCTCCAATCGCTTTAGTTGTAAAAAAAAAAAAAAAAAAAAAAAAAAAAAAGTGCCATTTCAATCAGTAAAATGGCATTCTACATATGATGAAAAACTTCCAGTTCTGACCTCCTTTAGCCTTGAAAATGCTTCCATGGCACAACAGGGATGTGTGTGGCTTCTCTGTTTCCTTGACTCTCTCTTCTACTACGCCACTCCACTAATTAAGCTGCTGCTTGGTGCTTGGGGGTGGGGGTAAGAAAAGAAGAGAGGAGAGGGAAGGAGCTGTAAAGGTCAGGAGAGGTGACACTTGACCATCATTAATGTACTCTGACTCTTGTCTTTCAGCTTGGCAGGTATTTATGGCTAGCTTTAGAAAATATTCAAAATTGATTATTTTTTAAACTGCCTTGAAATGAGGTCCATTTTTCTTTATTCAGGCAATGCACCCTCCAGCTAGTCTTGTAAATATTCTCTCAGCACTCTGTTTTTGAGCAGTCTACTCCAGACAAACTGTTGAACCCCCTTCCCACTAAGTCACTGTCTTTGGGTTAGGTTCCTTTAAGACCACATGACGGGCATGTTCATGTGGCCACTGCCATTAAAAATCTTTGGGAAAGCAGACTTTTATTAATGCAAGCACTTCTTCTCTTCAATACATCAGCAGAGCAGACAGGCAGCCAGGCAGACTTATGTATCTAGACTTTACCAGGCGTGGGTCTGGGTGCCAAAGTTGTCTCTGTGACCCTGGCCATTTTCTTTGCTATATTCATTTGCCAAGGAGTAAATTATAAAGTTCTATGTTTTAGGATAAACTGAATACTGATAACTTTTTTAAATGTATACTATATCAAGCACTGTTGTGTTAATATGAGAATTTTTACTCATATTAAATACTATATTTCTCATGACATCTCTATGAGGGAGGAATTCATTTTATACACAGAGAAAGAGAAGAACAAAAAAGTTACGTTTCCAAAGTCACGGAACTACCAAGTGACAAGCCCAGGTTTTAAACTTAGTCTGCTAATGAAGTCTATGCTCTTAGCCAAAATTTGTCCCTGTAACAAAGAAACTGAGACTAAAATCTACAACTCCTAACTGACATTAAGGATAGGAAAACTAACGTTCTGAATTTAGATTCTGTATTTGTTACGTTATGCGATGGCATTAAACAAGGCTTTGATCCTTAGTATTACAGTGGTGCAAAAGTAGTCATGGTTTTCACCATTATTTTTAATGGCAAAAATTGTAATTGCTTTTGCACCAACCTAATAATACCGATGTTACCATTTGATAGATATCTTCAGTGCTATCTGTTGTTCTTTCATAGCAATAGAACATGGGAGTAACATCAGGAAGCGGAAATTATTCTTGAAATTTTCCATAGTGGGCCATATGATGGGAACATCATGAAGGTAATGACCTTTCCTCACATCTACATATTTTGAAGATTCGGAATCTCCCTATGGAAGAACTAGCTACAAAGTCAATATTCTGGAAGGCAGTGAGTTTCATGATACAAAGTACAGGGGGAAAAAAATGAGTGGTATCAGGGAGAGCTTTCAAGGGAAGCATTTTCTTTATTTTCTTCTCACAACAAAGGAGAAAGGAAATGCTAGAGGGAAAAAAAGCACGTAAGAATATGGATTCTATATACCTATATTCTCTTAAAATCAGAAGAAGTTCTCAAGGTTTGTTTGGTTGATTTCCTAGATTTTTAACTTTTTCATATTTTAGGTAAACTCCTATTAATATTGAGAGTGCAAGTATAATAAGCAAGATGTTTATCCCTTAGCTCCATTTTTATCTTGTAATTCTGTGATATACCGTATATTTTATAAAATTAAGAAAAATATACATTAAAATAGAGAAATATTGAAATATAGCACTTTTATATGGAATCTAAATTCAAAAACTCAAAATGTCCCATGAGTCATCTCAAAGGCCAGCATTATACTGAAATCTTACATGCTTTAGCAAAAACACAGCTTGGCATTAAGCCATTTACTGGAGGGGTGTGAGACAGTCCTTCTGTAGGAAATGCTGCCAATGTTACTAATGACCTATCCCAAAAAGTAAGCAAGCAGAGAGAAACAAAGTCAATTCAGTTATCTTCATTCCAACCTTAGAAGCTTATGTTAAAAATCCATAACCTGAAATGATTTTCAAAGAGGAAAAATGTGGAAATGTCTTTTCTTGTAGAAAATCTCTCTGGATCAACATCACTGTCAGAGTCACCCGGACAGCTAATTCAAAATGCAAAAGGTCATTACCCATTCCTAGAGAATCTGATTCTTGAGGTCTGTGGTGGAATCAAGCTGCTTCCTGGTTGATTCTAATTCTGATTCCTACTGAAGCCATCTAGTAACTAGAACAGATACTCCCTAACCTCAGTCTTTGCACTGTACACGTCGATACCATGCAAGGATTTGATAACATCATTTACTGTATAGTTAAATAATTTTAGATATATGGAACAGACAGAGAGGAGACACAATCTTACATACCCAGCTTATGACAGATGGAAATATTTAGTTAGCGATTTCATAGTTTTACATGTATGTATTCACAATTTTGGATTGCAAACTAAAACACCATTAAAATTCAGCATATGCATTTCCCAAAAATTATTGCTGTATAAATGATTTATGTTTAACAATTCAAAAAATAATGTTTCAGACCATAAATATTTACAATGAGATATTATCAAAGAACACGCTGTTAATTACAAGAATACAGCATAGTAGGCCAGGCGCGGTGGCTCACGCCTGTAATCCCAGCACTTTGGCAGGCCGAGGCGGGCAGATCACTAGCTCCCATCCTGGCTAACACGGTGAAACCCTGTCTCTCCTAAACATACAAAAAATTAGACGAGCGTGCTAAGGGATTAGAATCCCAGCTACTCGGGAGGCTGAGGCAGGAGAATGGCGTGAACCCGGGAGGTGGAGCTTGCAGTGAGCCGAGATCGCGCCACTGCACTCCAGCCTGGACGACAGAGTGAGACTCTGTCTCAAAAAAAAAAATAAATAAATAAATAAAATAACTTAATAAAGAATCTCAATATTAATATGCATAGTAAATAACATTTTTTTTCTGTAAAGCCATAAGCAGACATGGAGAACCTGGAGACTAAGAAATCGACCCGGTATTTGAAATTTACAATGAGTCTTGAGTAATGAACACTGATTTCAAAATTTGGAGATCTGGTCAGGATGCTGTAGAGAGAGGGGAATATTTTAGCAGATGACAAGTATAAATTGAAATGTAATCTCAGCACCTGAACATTTGTGGAATCACGTATTAGCTAAAACTCAACTATAAAATCTAATTACATTTCTTTTGAAACCTTCTTTTAAAATGACAGTTATTAGTAATTTAATATGTGTAACTACTAGGAATAGTAGGTAAAGACGCAATGCAGTAAAACTAACTACGAAGTGTGTGGGGCTCATCTGTTCAGCCATCGCGCTCAAGAAAATGTGCTCAAGTTCATTTGTGACTAACTGGCAAAGTTCTCGTTACAAAACAAAAGCTCCAAACTGAAAAATGTTGGTAACTGTCTCTTAACTGGACTCAATTGCTTCTCTGCCATGAAATCTTTTTTTGTTTTTTTTAAGTAAAACGTTGCTTGATCATTTTCTTTTACTGTTATGCTTAAGAATAAAAACACACAAAACTGATCAATACGGCAATCAAGTTAATTCAATAAAACACTTTTTTATTATAACTGCCACAGAGACTACCACTACAGGAAAAGACAATAGAGGAGGAAGCTCTAAGGTAAGGTTTGAGTTAATTTGATATTTTTAAAATTTCTCTAGAAAAACATCCTTTGGTTTGTAGACACAGTTCATAGTACCATCAGTTGAAGCTGTGCAAAGTTATACAAGGAGAAAAGGTCTCTTTTAAGGTTAACGTAGTTTTAAACTTACAATGTGACTTCTTTATTTGAAATGTGGCTAGTTTCATCCAGTGTAAATTGGAGATACGTATCATTGTCTCTTTTTGCCTCAGGACAGTACTGGAAATGAGATGTTTCATTTCAATGCATTTTTCCCGGTTGAAACTGTGTAAATAAATAGATTGGGAAAGATTTAATGAAATCATCAACAGCCTGGAGCCAGCTAGTGGCCCTGTGCTAAACATTTGGCATAATCAACTGTCTAAGAGATTGAAAGTCCTAGGTACTGGGATTTAAGGTTATCCTGAGCTCAGACAGGTGGGCATCTACAAAGGGGTTGGCACAGGATCTTCATCTACACAAGCTAGGTCAAATGAAGTAATAAGTGATCTAGGGCATTTCAATAATACAAATAAGCCATTTGGATAATTCAGATATATAAATTTATATTTTAACACTGGAAAAAACAGATCAGAATTCAAGACAGCCTAGTTTTCCTTCTGATTCTGTTATAACTCACTGGCTGCCCTTACATAAACCAAATAATTTCTCTATGCCTCAGTTTCCTTGCAGGGAAAATATGTCCTTGGAAAAGAATAGCAGTTCCCATGCCCTTTTACTCATAATGTTAAGATTTCTCAGAACACAAAAGAGAAGTCACAAAACATGAATTTGGGAAGTTTAACCCTGCATCAACTGGTGTGGTAGTGCATTTTCTAAATCGTATCTTACATTTCTGTTTGAAGGAGTTGTGCTGCTATAAAATATTTAAAACGATAGTAGTCTGGATGAGGATTTCTAAAATAACTTCCAAATCTGATGATAGCTTGGGTGTCATGTAAATATATATGATGTAAAATATAAAATTCACATTAAATACATATTTATGTAAATTCATTTAATATGAATTATATATTGTATATCAATACATACTTACATATATTTGTATATATGAATTCACTTAATATGAATTATATATTTTATATGAATTATATTTTTAAAAATAAATATATATTGATACAAAAGATGTAATCCTCAACTCTACCATGAATAACCTTTATAGACACCACTTCTGTAACACAAGGATTTTCATCAACACCAAATAACACTGAAGAATAAGCATCACTAAAAGAGGAACAAAAGGAGGCAATACAGTGGAGATAAACTATGAAGGACCTCCATTTTGTTTGGAGAAAATCAATATGAATATTTGTATGCATTCAAGAACAAGTAGGAAACAATGTTACTATCTGTACCTTTTGCATTGGATGGGATACAAATGGAAATGTATATATGAAAGTGAGAAAACATTATTTTTGTAGGGTCTATTAATGCCCCAAATTATTTCTAAAGCAGTATTTCAGATTTAGGTGACCATGACTGTTTACAATGATCTTAAGAAATGCTAGACCTAAATGTTTTGATCTGATGGAATATTGTTTTATTGAATGGTGTTTGAAATGAATGAGCTTTTGTCAGAAATATTTTGTTGTACAAAGACTTTCATTGCATAAAATTTTTATATATTCAAAGAGAATCTAAAATCCATAAGTATAATTCATTTTCTAAATGTGAATAAGAAATTGAAATGACATTCTATTGAAAGACATTTTATGACAATTCAACTAGGTTCAGAAAACTGGAATGACACTGTACTTGCATGTAGTCAAATTCCAACTGCTGTGTAGTAGGAAATTATTTTTTAAAACCCCACAATCTAATCCTTAGCTGGAATCTTGAAAATAGGATTCTCCCAAAGAATTTTGTTTTTATTGGAGGATATTTTATAAAATAAACAAAGTACATTTTAGGCATTAAGAAATTATGCCCCAGCCTGTAATCCCAGCACTTTGAGAGGCTGAGGCAGGTGAATCACGAGGTCAGGAGTTCAAGGCCAGCCTGGCCAAGATGGTGAAATCCGTCTCTACTAAAAGTACAAAAATTAGCTGGGTGTGGTGGCAGGTACCTGTAATCCCAGCTACTTGGGAGGCTGAGGCAGAGAATTGCTTGAACCCGGGAAGTGGAGGCTGCAGTGAGCTGAGATGGCGCCACTGCACTTCAGCCTGGGCAACAGAGTGAGACTATGTCTCCAAAAAAACAAAAATAACAACAAAAAGAAGAAAGACATTATGCCCAAATGTGTATTCATTCTCACATATTTTCAGTACCTAAAATGACGCAGAGAGGAGTCCTTCCCACTTGGCTAGTTTATTGTTACCAGTGATGACATCAGTTCACGTGGTTTTAACAAGGCAACCATATAGGCACAAATAATTCTGTTTTGCTAAAAAATAATTAAGTAGGGCAAAAATATTGATATAACTGACTCAACTGAACTTCAGGGTATTTCACAAAACCAACTGGATGGGAAATTGTGTTTCTGAGTGCCTGCCCTTTGAAAGGTTCCACTCCACTCTGTGAGAAAAAATAATTTTCATTTTGCCAATTCTTTAAGATAAATGTGGGCGGACAGAGACGCTTTTGAAAAAGCTCTAATAAGAACACATTACAGGATTCTGTGAATCATACAGGTGACTTTTACTACAGGTGAGAATATATTGCTTAGAATATGAAAACATGTTAAGTCAACTGGAACTCTTAAATATTTAAGGTTCATTAAAAGTTTGGCTTCATAAACTAAACAACATATAAAATGTAGATTCAGTTAGGTATGGGAGAGAAAAATGAAGTGTTGGCCTAAAGACAAACAAATATATTCAGACTAAATTAACCTAACATCATTTTACACCTGGTCATCCAAGCCAGATTGCATCTCCTAGTTAACAAGAGCTTCATTTTAGCCTCTTGGAGTCAGGAGATTGCAACAATCCAGAAAAAAAAAAAATGGCTTTTGCTCATTTAGGAATGTTTTGACTAACCACAGTTGAGCAATCAGAAAGTCACTTGGTTAAGTAGTAGCTTTGGGCTGGTCCTCGTGCAGTGGTGTTTACAACTAATTGATCACAACCAGTTACAGATTTATTTGTTCCTTTTCCACTCCCACTGCTTCATTTGACTAGCCTTTAATATGAAAAAAGGAGGATTGATTTTCAGTATTGTGACACATTAAGAGATTAATGTCATAATTCTTCAGAAAAATTTTAAAATTAGATTTAAATCCGGAAAGAAAAGCTAGAAAACCTGAACCTAAACCAAGACTGCATCAAATGCGCTGGTGTAAACCTGCCTGTGGGGTTTCCATGCTCTCTTTTAGGTATCTTCCCATTTTTTTTTACTTTGAAATGTTTGTCTAATTTAAAAGATAGATTATTGATAAAAATTAATAAACCAGAGTCTTAATCAGAACTCTATAATATTCTTCTGATTAACCACTGAATGAAATTGCTTCTCCTTTTGCTCACCTCACTCTACCCACCACAGGACAGACAAATTCCAAGTCAGAATCACATCTCACTAGAATCTAGTATTGATGAGCTCCCAAAGTGACAGAAAGGAAAGGGATTTTCCTTCCCTCTTAGTTTAGTCGATCTCTAAGGCAGATGGTTAATTCATTGCACCTGTAACCAATTAGCCATTCAAAACAACTGATTCTTCACAGTAAATTGTTGCTTTGCCAATCTGAGAAGCAGGTGCATATTCAATGGCTAAATTGCCAAGTGGTTGGATACACAAGATGAAATCATCCAAATACAAAATTCTGTTAGATAAATGTGTGGAAAAATATGATCAGTTATAATAATTCCATTCTAAATTAAGAATTTAATTATTTCAAGTTTTGAATCACAGCTCTGAGAATTTTATTTTTTTTGATTCTGATATTTGGCTACTGAATGAAGCAGATGTTTTTTCAATGAAAATTAACTTTTTTAAAAAACGAGACTTAGAATTTTATTTTTCTTCTTTCTAGAAACAATGGGTTTTGATTATAATACACATATTAACACATATTTCATTATATGGTAATCCATTTAATGCATCTGCTTTAAAACGGATACCTTTATGTGGAAGATTTAACTTCCAGCCAAGGTACCTAATTAATTTTATTGAACTCAGTACAGTACAGCAACTCTCATTTTGTAGAATGAAAATATATTTGGTTTATTTTATTACTATAGTGCTAATATTATAACTTCATAGACCTGAACCATTTTATCCTAGAAAATTATTCAATAAAAAATTTCCACCTTTCTCACGTATGTTTTTTGGAATACATGGAAAGGGTCCATTGACACTTTTTCTGGGCAGCCACTTGTCTACACAATCCAATCTAAATTTCCCAAATTCTGTCTTCATTTTCCATCAGAATTGCTTGATGGTAAGTGTATTAGTCCATTTTCACACTACCTGAAGCTGGGTAATTTATAAACAAAGAGGTTTAATTGACTCACAGTTCGTCATGGCTGGGAAGGCCTCCGGAAACGTACAATCATGGTGGAAGGCAAAGGGGAAGCAGGTACCTTCTTCAGAAGACAGCAGGAGAGGAAGAGAGCACAGGGAAACTGCCACTTATAAAACCATCAGATCTTGTGAGAACTCACTCACTATCATGATAACAGCATGGGAAAAACAACCCTTATGATCCAGTCACCTCCCACCAGGACCCTCCCTCAACATGTGGGGATTACAATTCAATATGAGATTTGGGTAGGAACACAGAGCCAAAACGTATCAGTAAGGAATCACTTTCAAGAAGAGTTATCAGACCCTGTTTAGCTGGCACCAGGATCTTATTCATACCTTCCCATCTCAGGAATTGGCCTGGAGGGTATTTATATGGGTAGACCATGGTCACATTCCTGTAACGAATAAGGAATCTTCAAACAGTTCAACCAAAACCCTGTTTGTAGAGGGAGGAGATACCGTATGAAAGGTACCAAACTCTAACTGGATAATTCAGGTAGTATCACTATCCTACTATCCTATCTCAAAACCCAGGATAGACACATGGGAGGCATCTTTAAATTAATCCCTCCCTTTCCACATCTCATATATCTCCAATCATTTGCATACTATTTTCCACGTTTCTGATGTTTTCATTCTTATAGCCATTTCTCTTATGCCTTTTTTTCCCAACTGATTTATTCAAAATATTCACACATCGGCCGGGCGCGGTGGCTCAAGCCTGTAATCCCAGCACTTTGGGAGGCCGAGACGGGCGGATCACGAGGTCAGGAGATCGAGACCATCCTGGCTAACACAGTGAAACCCCGTCTCTTCTAAAAAAAAAAAAAAAAAAAAAAAGTACAAAAAAACTAGCCGGGCGAGGTGGCGGGCGCCTGTAGTCCCAGCTACTCGGGAGGCTGAGACAGGAGAACGGCGTGGACCCGGGAGGCGGAGCTTGCAGTGAGCCGAGATCCAGCCACTGCACTCCAGCCTGGGCAACAGAGCGAGACCATGTCTCAAAAAAAAAAAAAAAAAAAAAAATTCACACATCTCTTTACTTATTTACCCAATACATATGCACCAAGTATCCAGCAGGGCCCAGGAATAAGAAAGAAAATAGTGAATAAGGCAGACATGTTAAAGGTTTTAATGCAGTGGATAGTCTAAGGCAGATATGGACAAACACCTCGATAATAATAATTTTGTCCTAATCCACACCTGAGAATTAGGAAGGTTTCCCGGGATAAGTGAAGGTCAAAACCAAGACTTGGTGCTGAGCCCCTTCTCTAATTAAGCACAGAGATGGGAAATAATTTTCCAGGCAGTGGGAATTCTGTTTCTTGTCTCTTCACTCTCAATACCAACCTCCACAGTGCTTACAAACTTACGTCTTTAAGAATACTTCAGGTCACCGTCATCCTCTCTCTAAAGCTTCCCCATTGTCTGCTGAAGAAATTACAAACCTGAGATTAAATTTCCAGTCTCATTTTTCTTTCAACAAAGAAACTATAGTTCTATTTCACTGTAGTATCAACTCTTTGCTGAACAACAGGAACAGTTAGCCTATTTTCTTTTGTTCTTATTCTAGCAACTTATACTGGAAAATTCCTACTTATCTAAATTTCTGTTAAAATATTATCTTCTCTGAAAGCTTTCCCTTACCCCTCTATTCAGGCTTAATTGCTTATTTTTCTGCTATTCCACATCCTTTGCTCTCTATTATATAGCACCTATTTTATTCTGCTCCATATATTAGTTTTTCTTTATAGGAGAAACTTAGGCTGTACTAGCTATGTAAATACCCCCATCCCACTCCTCTAGGCTTCCTAGTTTCACATCCCATCCTACCAAGACTTCTTCCCTGTGACTTTGCCGCCACAGTGAAAATGAAATTGCCCACAATTTCCTGTCTCCCACCAAGTGGCAGGGAAAACTTGAAACCAGACACCTGCAATGATATTCCTCACTAAGCTACCCTTCAGCATCTAGAGTTTGACCTTGCAGATATGTTCTCTTCTCTTCCCCAGTGCTCTGAGTCTCCTAGCATCTCCTTTTGTTCCCACTCTCTAGTATTTCTGATGAACTCCCACCAAGAATCGCAGCTCCTCTGCCAGAAATGGAAGAAAACATTCCTCCAAATATAATAGTTTTCACAGAGATGGACTTGTCTATAAGAGATTATAGAGTTTTGAAAAAATCCCCCAAAATGCATTTGCTTTTTGAGGTTTAAAGCTCCCTTAGATAAGAAACTCATACCAGGCTAAGGGAAGCTAGGCTTTTTCTAACATTCTTCCGCTGTTAGAAGAATGGTCCCTTAGAAATTCCTTGACATTTAGGATTGTTACTGAGAACCCTCCCCAGGGGTTGCATGGATGCCCTGCATCTCAACCTTGGATAAGGGTGTTAATATTTGAAAATAGCATTTGAGACCAGCCTGAAAAACATAGTGAAACCCTGTCTCTACTAAAAATACAAAAAATTAGCCTGGCGGCGGGCGCCTGTAATCCCAGCTACTCGGGAGGCTGAGGCAGGAGAATCAATTGAACCCGGGAGGCAGAGTTTGCAGTGAGCCGAGATTGCGCCATTGCACTCCAACCTGGTCAAGAAGAGCGAAACTCCATCTCAAAAAAAAAAAATAAAAATAAAATAATAAAATAAAAAGAAAGAAAAGAAAAGAAAATAGCTAACTCCTAGTCATAATATCCCTTTTACAGTTGCCCTGAGGAATATGACATGCCTTTTTGTAACTCAAACCCCTGGGAATTTTGTGACTCTTGATACCCCAAAACCATATGCTCTGGTTACACACATCTTCCTCTGCAACTAGATTATGCCAGATTCTATTTTGCAAGTGCCTTTACCCTATGGAGATCTGCCTATGATGGTGCTTTGTGCACATTAGACACCTAATAAATGCACACTCAATCGAATTGCCCAGGAAAAAGCCATATGGCACAGATGACTAAAAAGTGAACATCCTCTACAACATACAATATTGCCATTTAAGGGGGGAAATCTTGTTAATGTACACGGTGACAAGTTTATGTCCTGAAACATGAGATCTGATTAGCTTTTTATATTTTAGCTCTCATAACTACCAGTTTTATTGCTGGTCATAAAATTATCCAGCTCATTTTGAAATTCAGCTGCAAAACAGGACCCTTCGATCTCCTGTGATTACACCAGTTTATAGGAACATATGACTCCATGTTAAGGGGCTAACTCAAATTAGGGTTTGGGAACCTTAGGAGGTATATTGAAGAAGTCTCATTGGAGATCTTAGGGCCGGGAACTTACTGGGCATATCTGGCAGTGGTAACAGCAAAAAGTGGAGTGTTTTGCTCAGGTAGCATCATGTTGGCTGAGATTTTTTAGTCATGAGAGCAAATCATGGATTCAGTTTTTACTTCTCAGTCTTTGTATCTTAGTATCAGTTTTGTATCTCAGTCTTCGTAATATTGGGCTGTAGCCCTGAACAGTTGTTCACAAATACCTGTCATTCACTAAGAACACGGGGGAACAACTCGAAACAATTTTTTTGATAAATACATGTTGAGCACTTACTAGGGGTTCCAGGGTTATTCTGTAGACAAGAAACTAGCAGCAACACTCTAGTATTGAAATAAAAGGAAAACACAAAGACTTTTAACAGACTGTGGAAGGGCTAACATATCTCAGATCCTCTTCTTGCCTACTTTGCTGCTGTGAGATCTGTGATCCATTTGAGAGAAAATTAAGCACTGGGAGATATTCACAGCCGGGAAACTTCTGGGCAAATGACTGTAGTCCTGATACTCCTACCCTGCACAATATGATTTTATTTGCTTCCTTGCTTATCTATATTTTCAGCATCGCTTCTGCTCAGGATAACAACACTCCAGCTATGTGAAAAATAATATGGACGTTAAGCATTTTTTTCCTCATATAAAGGTAATTACTTTAGGTGTGATTTTATTTTGTTTAATTTAATTTAGACATCCTTCATTCATGTCTTGTATTTTTAGGTATATGATCTATCTCACGGGTAAATCACCAGCAACTCAGGATTACAGAGCAGACACACATGCACACTTGTATGTGCACATATGCGAACATCTGTTGTTTTATCATTGCAAATAGCTCTTGGTTATGCACAACCTGTCCTCTTCCTCATTTTCCCAATTATGCAGGCTTCCCTGCCACATACTTATTAGAAACATTTAGAAATACAAGGGTTTTCATTGGATCTCTCTATGAGATATTCCCTATCATTGATCTGATCAATGACTGTAAGAGAATGCGAAGAGTGTCAGGGGGTCAGGATCATGGACACGTCTTGTAGTTGTAGGAAGGTTGGGAATTGTGGTTAAGGCTAATGTGGATTCTGGGACCTCTAGGCATTGGTCCAGAGGACAGAATCTTCATTGGATTAGTCTACCCACTGACACATAAAGTCATGTGGTAGAAATTTTTCACATTAGCTTAGGTTAAAAAAACAACAACAACAACAAAACAAAACTGCAGCCTTCTTACAGACATAACAGGAAAAGAAATCTCCAATATGTGACTTTTCAAAATTCTGCCCACCCTGCCTTCCTTATTGCACAATCTCTTAAATAAGAGGAAGAGCCTAGTTTTATGCCTTAGTCTAGTTGCTGTAAAATGATAGCTAATTGGAGGAAATGATATTTATTTAACATTTGCTAAATCTGTTAAACAGACCTGTCTGCCATCTTTATGGTGAAATGGTACAAAAACAATGTCATACATTGGTCATGTATCATTGCATCTGGGTTCTTGTCTCCTGTAAATCCTTCCACCCTCTAGTATTCTGTCTTTCTGAGCTTCAAAAAATTACACAAATTTTTATAATTAGAGAACTTCTGGTAGGCCAGGGTCTTCATAAATATACTGAAGTGGACTTATCTTAGGTTTCCTTGCGGAGTTTATTTTCAGACTTCTTGGGCATGAAACAAAAAGAGACAGGAAGTCTCACAGAGAGATTCTGTATCAGACAAAATAGTTTTGAAATATGAACTAGATCACCTCTGTTTTCAAAGGTGGGGAATGTCTATCTCTCTTTTACTTGTTGATTTTCTAGCTTGCAGTAATTGGGAGACCTCCTTATATTTCAAGTCCCTCAGGACTTTTCCTGCTGGGTGAAGAAACTCATGTCAAAATGGACATTTCCTAATAGGAGAGCACTGAACTGTCTATGAAAACACAGATTATAGCTCTATATTTACTGTTATAAAAGCATAAAAGCATGCTTCATGGAGAACCTTGAATTTATATGGAAGGAGAAGAATATATACTTTTCATAAATTTAGTTTTTGCAGTTATCTCCCTTTACCTTTGTAAAGTGGAAAACTAAGCTCCTTTTATATCAACTTGGTATTTATTGACATATTAATACTTAAATTAAACACTAAGAATAGTAACCGAGATGGAGAGAGAGAATGAGAGGGAGACAGACACAGTGAATCAAAATCTTTTCTACCCATGTATATTAATCAAAATATGCTAGGTGTGGTAACAAAAAGTAATCTTGTGGTTTTCCACAGCAATGATTATTGTACAGATAGATTCTGCTATATGTCCAGCATAATCCCTCCCTACTTGCAGTTAGGAGCTTCACCATCCTGTAGCTGCACCATCTGCAACACTGAACTTCCTTGATCAATAAACAAGAACAGACTGTTGGAGGCCTCATCCTACCAGTTCAACGCTATGGCCTGTAAGGGACAAAAACCACTTCTACTGACAGTCTTTGGCTGTCAGAAATTGGCCGCATGGACAAGATTAGATGCAAGAATAAATTTTGTTTATCCTCTCATTTGCCCAGAAAGATAAGTAAAAGAAATATGGGTAAGCACTCCCACTGCCACATTATCTACCTCTGTGTTTCTCAAATTCCATTTTCTTGTCCAGAGCCAGTTTTGTTTTTTTCTTTTAGCTAGTAAGGAGATCAGGGTAGGGAAGTGGAGACATTATCAGGGGAGGGAGCTAGTGGTCTCAAGCAGTTTTTTTATGTGTCAGAAATGGTGGTAGAATTAAAGTCACCAAAAAATCCAAGCCCTTATCTCCACTGCTGTTCAATTTCAGTTCCCTGTGCACATACGCCTCATCATCTGAAACTACAAGGCAAACTCCTTATTATGCTTTATAGGACTACCGGATTCATAGATTTGCATATACAAATATTGTTTAATATTTGCATTTTAATATGTAATCCTCAATTGTTTCTTGAGTAATTACTCTAATATTATCTCTACTATTTTTATTACTATTTCTACTGTTATAATTACTTACTATTAGTCAATATTTATTGATGGTCTACTGAGCTAATCAATTTCAATATGCATAATTTTCAAAACAAATGTACAATGTACATGTAATTATCCCCATTTACTGTAAATAAATTGGACAACAAATTTATAATTTGTTAAATAATGAATCCAGATCTATCTGACTCCAAACTCCGTAATGTTCAACACTACAGGGAACATACAGAGTAATAGGGATTTATTCTCATGCCATCATGTGTAATCAGCTATCTTAACACCTAAGATTCTAGGGTAGCAGGGTAGCTGTGCTAGTTGCTGAAAAAGTTTCACACAGAACTTAACATGTTTTGGGCATTTGATTGTTTAATAACACCAACATATAACACTATTTTTTTAAGTAAGATGAAAATGCACCTTGACTATTTAAATTTAGATCTGTTTTCTAAGTGTCAAAGCAACTTACTGGAAATACATAATTTGCAAATACTGCATCATCACTACATGTTGCCATGAACATCAAGTTGCTTCACTAATTCAAGTGCTGAAATCAATAATTGATTAAAACTCAAAGAGGCTAAGCTTTATCCGTTTATGCCAAATTGGCTGATGATAGCCTGCACATGTAATTACAGGTGTGCGTGTGAGACAAGGTAGATATATATTTTCTCACATTGAAAAATCATGGCTAACTCATAAAATAGATGGAATAGTGCTCATGACTTCCGACACTTTAATGTTTCAGAAAATTCAGTAATTTATCAATTACTTTTTTTTTTTTTTTGAGACAGAGTTTTGCTCTGTCACCCAGGCTAGAGTGCAGTGGCTCAATTTTGGCTCACTGCAGCCTCCACCTCCCAGGTTCAAGCAATTCTCCCACCTCAGCCTCCCAAGTAGCTGGGATTACAGGCACCTGCTAACATGACCAGCTTTTTTTTTTTTTTTTTTTTTAATGTATTTTTAGTAGAGACAGAGTTTCGCCGTGTTGGCCAGGCTGGTCTTGAACTCCTGACCTCAGGTGTCAATTACTTTTAATTGCAAAAACTGCAATTACATTTGCACCAACCTAATATCTCTTGTTTATTCACTGATAATCCCTAGAATCTAGCAAACCAATGTTTGCTGTTGTTTAATATTATGTGAGATTTTGAGTCAATCTGTTATAAAGTGAAAACAAATTTTAGAGTCTATTTACTATAAAGTTAAATTTCATGAAATGTATAACCATCCTTACTTTTTCACTGATCTTTCACTGAACAATCTCTCAATTATCCTTTCTTCTCTGTTGTTTGCATAAAATAAAAATATACAACTCTAAATAAATTATTCATTATTATGATATGTGTCTATAGAGAAAAAATTGAAGTTTAGAAAAGTACGTGTATTTATACCCAGCTCCTTTTCCTAACACATTTGAAATAATATATGAAATATATACACTGCAATAGTATAGAAACATAATAAGGACAAATGAAAGGGAAAAATAAGGTAAATAGAAAATCAGACTCAGGGCAAAGTTACCACAAAATGTACTGGGATTTTTAAAAATGTAAGTTTTGAATTTGACTGTGAGCTTCCTAATAGCCAAAACAAAGTAAAAGATACTATCATTTTATAATTTACTAAGTTTATAAGGAGATGAAATATAATTGGCCAGAAAAAGCCAGATAGACACAGGAATAGAAGTGTTCGCTCATTGGAGATCACGTACTTATTTAAAACATGTTGCCAATAATATTTTTATTATTCTTTTTCATAGAAGAGATTGCTTTCCAGGACATAGAAGAAAATTCTATAGCATCTCATTACTTTAGAATCACATCTCAGTTTTGAAATAAAATCATATTCAAAAATTACCCATAATATACACCAGACTCATTTTTAAATGACATTTGATGGTTTCTGACTCCCAAATCCAACTTCAAAGTCTCTATATATGATAAAGCATATTCAAAAATTGAGTGACAGACTTTGAAGGCCATTTCAAGAAAGTGTTTAGAACTATTGTAAGTGATGTTGATATCATAGGAAGACACATATAGTCTCTTAAGGTGAATATTTGAGGGAGATAATGCTTATTGTTATTATTCATGTGACCAAACAATTATATTCTATTATGATTGTACAATATATGTCAGACCAGGCTAAGCACTCTTTGCATAGTTTCTTCAATAGTGTGGGTTACAAATAATCAGTCCTTGCCTTTGATAAATAGTGTTAGGTTTTTGCATGCTTCTGTGTGCAGATATTTATTCTCCTTTAAATGAAGTAAAAATTCCTTTAGCAAAGAAAACATAATCCTTATTTCTTTTTACCCTTCGCTACTAGCAAGGTTCCTATTAGGTGCCAACAAATACTAATTAGATAAATGAACTCTGCTCTGATTGCCTGAAGTACCAGCAAACAGCCTGGCTCTCCTGTCACATGGCACATGTAGAAGTGGCCTCACAACATATTTCCACATAGTTTTTCTTGAAAAGGCAGCAAGTTAATAAAAAAGAGATGTGAAATATATGAAATATTTTATAATGCCCTTCTTCTATGACTTGGGTAAATGCTAATCTGAGATTCTGTAATCTGCACGACTGGTATAAGTGACGGAACACATAATTTTCTGCTATTATTTTCTCAGGCTATTAAGCTCTGCCCAACCTTTTAAGTATATTGAATTGGAAGATCATGTTCCCACTATTTCAGGAAATTGGTAGTGTCACAGCCTGATAACTTGAGAAAATAGTGTTATTTTAGACCAGAGGTAAAAAGAAGAAATGGCAACAAAGAAACTATGTAACGCCTCAGACTGGAAATAGTAAATACTTGCCCCCGTGATGTAAAATTTTGTCAATGTGAGAAAAGCAGCACAAATAATATCCTTGTGACTTATTTAACTATTGAGCTTTCTTTATAGGTCTCTTATTTATATGAGCAACTGTAAATGTTAACCCTTTGGTTTTTTTCATAAATGAACAGTTTCCTCTGGTGGCAGGGGTTGGGGACTGGAACGGCTCTGTTGACAATGGAAGTCTGCATTGAGATCATTTAGAAAATAAGTGCAATGGGATAGGTGAAGGCCTAGTTAATGAAGACAATTTAATAAAAACCCAAAGGAATGTATTACATAAACAGGTTTTATTATAGAAAAATGGAATGTGCTGGAAGAGTGATTTTTAGACTGGTGATCTTTCAGAGGAAAAAGAGTGAGTACAAACTTTGCAACCTGTTGGCTCTTCCTAATTAGAGGTGTGACTAGAAGGGAGATGGTAAAGCAGTCTCCAAAGAAGTGCTGATTTCCTAGCAACCATGGCTCCAGTGGCTTAACTAGATTTTAAATGCAAACAATCAACCTCAGTACTAAGTCTGAAAGGGATGTTAAGTAAATATCATGGGGAAACTGCAATTCTTCCAAAGAAATGCTCTTCTGAGGCTGTGGGCTGCACTACCAGTCTTTAAAGCCCTTCACTGTGCTCAGGTGCCTGCAATGGGCTCTAAGTCAGCATTAAGTTACATTATGCCTAGACCGTCCCTAATACACCAATGACCCTACTTACTTCCTGCCTGAACACAAGGCTACATGTGGCACAAACAGACTACAGAATCGAGGTGGCTTAAACCTGATGTGGGTCTACAAGAATTTTTTTCTGCTTTGTATTTTGCAGCTTATTTTATTTGATTGTGAGTATATTCTTTATAAGCTATTTTTTCATAAATTTTCCGTTTTGTTCTGTAATATCTTTTCCATTTTCCAAAACACTACCTCAAAAGAGTCACTCAATCTAAAATTCCATATGATGTTCTTAAAATATCATAACACTTAAACACAGCATATGTTTTCAAAACACATGTCATTCATACAAATTGTTAAATAGAAAATTGATTTGAGCAGAAATTAAAAATGGGTCAATAAGAGCACCTCTAGAACCTCTTACTTACTTGCATAATATGCCCCAATACTTTATGGGCACATATGACATTTCCAGAAACATGGCTAGAAAGCAATTGATTATCTGAGCTAGTTCTCTTGCAGAAGAGGTCTCTGACTGTCCTCAAGGTAAAACTGGAAGACAATCAAAGCCATGGAATAGACCCAGGAGTCTTCAATCTGAATGCACGATGGATACTAACCATTCAACACAGAAGACAGGTCACAGAAGAAGTAGTACATTATCCTGTTGCAGGGTGGGTAAGAAGGCTCTTTTAGTAAACTTTTCTTATTAAACTTTTTATTTTGAGATGATTGTAGATTCACTTACAGGTTTAAAAAATATAATAAGAGAGATCCTATATATCCCTTGTCCAGTTTCTTCATTTGAAGGGACTTTTAAACTTTGGTGTACTCAGTACAACCAGGAGCCATCAGTAGAGTTATAATCAAGTAAGTCAGCCTCCAGAAGAGCTCTCCATTTTAACAGTTCCACATATGAGCTTTGTTTGCACGAAATGGTAACTAGCACTCTTGGGAGAGTACTGTTAACAGGTAATTCACCAGAGCGCTCTACTGAAAAGGTCTGACCAGTAGATTCAGGAGGGCAGGTCTCCGACAGTCAAGAGGGGACTCTTGTCCTTTCTTTTTTCAGATGTGAATTAAATGATTTTGGGGGCTTAGTGGGCATTAATAAACTATAATCTTTGGTGATGTTGGATAAAGTGGTTTGGCTAAACCACTTTAATTCTTAAATTCTTCTACTGCGGGTAGGATTCCCTTTGAATACATGATTGTAAAATTAGAGATCATTAGGCAGGATATTTATTAAGAAGAGCTCGGGATCAAAACATATGGAAGGGAAGGGAAGTGAGGGAGGAAGGAAAAGAAGCGTCATTAGACAATGAAGAAAATTGGGCTGCATGCAGATCTAACAAAGTCCACACCCAACATGGAGGGCCCCTTCAAAGTTGTTTTGCCTGCACTGAGGATGCCAGACCTTTATGTTTTGCATTGCCCAGTCATTGGATGCGAGCTGTTTGTTAGAAGGCAATGTGATCTTGGACAAAAGAGCTCTTTCCAGCCCAAGGCAATTTACAGAAAGAATCAAAAGCTGAAGTCTGTCAGATAGTATTGCTCCCAGAAGCTATAGAAAATAACGCCTCATTTCTAATGGAGAAGCCAGGCAATACATAACAGCATCCACTATATTTCATCCATTGTACTGCTCAGTTCTATTCCTTTACATATGTTCTGACTTGGAATGACAAGAGTTATAGTTATGATGAGCTTTTTTGTTTTAACTGGCTTTGACTTATAGGAAGAAGATTTATGGGATGAATTAAGCCCATGCAACTGTAGATGATCTTAGGGCTATAATTAGTCCTCAGCATCTCTCTCCTTTATCCAGAGGGGAAAAAATCAAACCAGTGTATTTTTCTAAATTTTTCTTATCTTCAACTAGCACCTCACCTGGTCTTTGGGTCTGTGGTCACCATGTGCCTCCAAGACTGCAGCTGCTGTACTTGTCCATGCAAGTGGATCGCTTGGGAGCCAAACACAGAATGCTGTTTCGTAACTGGAAAACATCAGCCTTACTTCCCCCTGATGATCAGAGTCCATTCCCTGCTGGGATTGTGACTCTTTGTGTGTCCTGCTTATCCCTTGTCCAAAGGACTTCAAGGTGACCAGGAGAAAACCACAGCTTATATGCAATAGGACTCTTGCTATGTCCATGGTGAAAGTGTTCTCCCTTTGGGTATCAGGAGTTTTAAATCTGCAAAACAGGGCCAGGTGTGGTGGCTCACGCCTGTAATCCCAGCACTTTGGGAGGCCGAGGGAGGTGAATCATGAGGTCAAGAGACGGAGACCATCCTGGCCAACATGGTGAAGCCCCATCTCTACTAAAAATACAAAAATTATCTGGGCATGGTGTTGTGTACCTGTAGTCCCAGCTACTCAGGAGGCTGAGACAGGAGAATCGCTTGAACCCAGAAGGTGGAGGTTGCAGTGAGCCGAAATTGTACCACTGCACTTCAGCCTGGTGACAGAGCGAGACTCTGTCTCAAAAAAAAAAAAAAAAAAAAAAAAAAATCTGCAAAACAGAGTTGTGTGCAAAGAAAGCACAAAATTTCCATAAAGCAAAATTAGAAGTGATTAAAAAAAAAATGTGTGCAGACAGAAACACAAACAGAAGTGATATTAAAGATGGCCACCCTTGCTTCAATCCCTTGATTCTCAAACTCATGTATTCCACCTATTAGGGACAAGAAACTATGTAAATGACATCTATCTACTCACGTAGAGATTGGCAAACTATGGCAAATAGGACAAATCCATCCTGTTGCCTGTTTATATAAACAGAGTTTTACTGGAACACAGTTATAACCATTCATTTATATATTATTTAAAGCTGTTTTCACACTAAAATTGCAGAGTTGAGTAGCTTCCACAGAGATCATACGGCCTGAAAACCGAAAACAATGTTTATCTCACTCTTTACAGAAAGTTTGCCAACTTTTGATGTTATGTGTATATTGCATCCCGGAAAGTAGTGCCCCGTCTTTGAAAGGAATCATCTCCAAGCTAGCACCTCAGTTTACCTGCACCAGTCCGTTCTGTTGCTCTATCACTCTGATAGCTTCTGGGTGGTGTAGTGTGGAGTGTGGCTAGAGGATTGCATGGTCATGTGCTCACTCCTACACTCTATTTCTGCAAAGTGGGTGTCTTGATCTGACATATTGAGTGACATCCTATTTCAGTGAATCACTTTGTAAACCCTTGGTTAGTGGTGCAAGTTGACATCCTGCAGTCAGAAAAGGCAAACTCATACACAGAAAATATACTAATTATTGGGAAAATGAATTGTTGACATTGGAGGGTAAAAGGGGTCAAATGTAGTCAACTTGCCACAAAGTGTCTGGTTGGTTTTCTTGAGGATGCTGCTGCATTAGGGATAGATTATTTGTCTCTGTTGCTGACAGATTGAAGGTTCAGTAGCGCCAGTAGATAGATAAGTCTTGATGAGTTTGAGCCCATGTTCTTCAGTCCATGCAGAGCTCCCATCCCTCTCACATGGCTATTTCCTTTTTGTGTCCTTTGTGCAAGCACTGGAGTGGCCAATGACAGAGGCCGACTGACATTAATTGGCTAGATCATTTTATCTATTTGGATGTTTAGTGTCTCTTTCATAATGACAGCTTTTTGGTAATATTAGCATGTAATATAAAAATGCTGACGTTTTATGTCCACTATGCAAGGTACATCTGTGTGCCTCTATTCCATTACTCATTGTCCCCTAGCTTCCATTTTTTTCTTCTTTTAGACCCTGGCCATCTAGCCAAGCCATTTATTCCTGCTCATGAATCTCTATGTATTCTTGCTTTGGGCTGCTTCTCTTTCCTCATAAAATGGATGAATAGGTATATCAAATGCAGCCTGCCCATTAACTTTCCCTCACCATTGGATCTTTGATGCCTCACCCTCCCACCACCCCCGACCCCTTGAGTGAGACAGTAGCATAATCATGGTCTATTTTTGGCTTGACTAACAAGACAACATATTTGTAAATAAAGCATTGCTTTATTCCTCCTCCAAATTCCTGTGTGGCCATAATGAAAGCAGAATCAAAGGCTCTGGTACAAAAGCGAATGACATAGTGGTGGGGGGTGGAGGTGGAGTGAATGGTTTGGGGAGAGATAGAGGGGGTATCTAAGTCATCTGCTTAAGATACAAGCTTAAATCATGTTTTTGGGCAATACTTATGCATTATGATAGATATTCTACTTCCATATTACAGTAGATTTCTGATGGGCCTACTTATCTTAATTCTGGATCTAGCTTCTGAGGAAAACTCTTGACCACATGATTATTTGATGAACCACAGTGAACCATTCTATCTTTACCAGTGTCCAGTAACAAAAAGGAGAAACTGTTCAAAAGGCATATAATTATCTGTAAAGCTCCAGAATAAACTAGATTATGTTTCTTCTACTGAGAGGTACCAAATGCTTCTTATGTGTTTTCCTACCACAGATATCTCCAAGACAGTATAAGGCCCAAGAGGCAGAGAGGCTTGTACTGCAGTATGGCCCCGCTACAGACCTTTCCTTCTCTGAAACTACCTACATCATACTTTAAATGGGCAGAGCAGTTTGTTTGTGTGTGTCTTTTATAACTGCCTCAGTGTTATTGTGAAAATTGAAATGTTTGATATGTAAAAGTGATTTACTGGCCGGGCACGGTGGCTTACGCCTGTAATCCCAGCACTTTGGGAGACTGAGGCAGGTGGATCATGAGGTAAGAAGTTCGAGGCCAGCCTGACCAACATGGTGAAACCTTGTCTCTACTAAATATACAAAAAAATTAGCCAGGCTTGGTGGCGGGCACCTGTAATCCCAGCTACTCAGGAAGCCGAGGCAGGAGAATTGCTTGAACCCGGGAGGCAGAGGTTGCAGTGAGCTGAGATCATGCCACTGCACTCCAGCCTGGGCAACAGAGCAAGACTCCATCTCAAAAAAAACGGGATTTAATGTAGTAATATGTTTTAATTCAAACATATTTAATTCAAAAAATACCTAACTTATTACTATATATTTTTCTGACTTTGATGTGATATGTGAAGTTTTATCCTTCATTATAATTGTGATATGATGCTAAGTTACATGAACATATGTTCTTCATTCAACAACTTCCCATAGCTCAGAGACTAGAGTTTAGTAAGTACTCATTAAATATTTGTTGATTAATGAATAAAATTCCCACCCATAATAATCAATAATCAATATCAACAATAACAATAATCAATTCACAGATAGAGTTGAGTCTTACTACATGTAAGAACTACATGAGTTGCTGTGACAATATACTAACCATCATATTGACTCCAGAGGGAACTTGGTATTAGAGACATAGTATCTTAGGGCTGGAAGGGGCTTTCTCATTCAATTTAGTCACCTTTTACAAATGAAATAGAGGCTCAGAAATGGATAGGAACATGTCTGAAATCATGTCCAACTGGTTTCATAGCTACATCATAATCTAAACTTCTCAACAACCCTCATAAACATTGTTTCCATTATACCATTCTATATGTCATTATTTCATTCTTCTGTTTTCTACAGAAGTAAAATGTTTTCCAGGACAATATAAGATCTTAAAATTTTTTCCATTAAAAACACACATTAAAGCTTATTAACCTAATTTTCAAATTTGGAATATGGTGGAAGGAAGACTATTAACAGTCATTTTGATATAAAGGAGTAAGGGGAAAAAAGTTTTAAAAACTAACATCATGTTCTTGCAGTATTGAATACAATTTCATGTTACTTCTGTTTTCAGATACCATTCTTATTTCCAAACCAGTACACAGCAAAAGACACATAATTTGTTAATTCATTTTTCTTTCTCCTCCCCTAATTCCACCAATTTCAGCTTTCTCATATGAAATAAGTATACACTGTATCTCATATGAAATATGATTTATCTTTTCCAATTTCCAAATAATGATTAACAAAAGCATGTATCTAAGGCCTGATCTGAACTTAACAGAAAAAATCACCATAATCAGTTTTACATGTTATAAAAAATGTTTCAAATGCTATTAAGAATATTTGATCTTTAAACACTTAGGTAATTTCTAAAAAGATTTTTCCCACTGATTATTTAGACAGAATGTTAGAAGACCTTAGAGGAGATATCAAAATCAGATGAATAGTGATATGAGGTCATATCTACTTAATGCACTAATAAAGGAAATGAGAAATGAGAAAACCTGAAATATACACATATAAGGCTGTCACAACAACACAAAAGTAATAATCAAAGTATTTTCTGTGGCATTTGAAAGCCAACAAAAAGTGCAAGGTATTGAGAATGAGCAAAAAGGTGGTTTTCTTGAAAAATTTTGACCAAAGATTTGAAGAAAATTAAGTTAACAAAGATCTTAAAATAATAATACAGTGGGAGAGCTTTTATAGATGACTCTTCCCAAAAATGATTTTTTTTTTCACCATTTCAAGCAGTAAAAAAATATTTTTGGATGGAAAAAATAGAACCGAGCAATAGAATTCTCCACATAATCATGTCACAGAACTGCCCCCAAATAGGTCAAATATACCTTGGCTTATGTTCTAGAATTTTTGAGATCATTAACTTAATGTGCTTAAGTGCCTTAAAAAAGAAATTGATTATTTTCTACATTTCCATTTAAGGTTATATTCTGATTTCAGTCTTTTTAGATTGATGAACCCCTATTTGCTATATACTATGGATATCTTTTAATATTATAAAGTAATATATCCAGCATGAATAAGGAATGTTTACAAATGGAATAGGGTCATACAGTTTTATTAAAATGAAGTGATTTTGCTTCTAAATGCTAACCATTAGGAGCATAACCAATATGTTGGGCAGAATATGTTTTAATGTATACTCAAATAGATTTGGTATTCTTACTTTTTAATAAATTGCCTTTGTAACACAGAGAACTCTTCTCTTACTCAGAGAAACTGGAAGTTTGTGATCTTGATGTTCTGCTCAAGCATTCTAAGAGAATTGACAATTTTCATCAGTATCCAAGCTACTTTAACAAAATTCACCATCCTTTATATCTCCACATCTAATTATTAAGCGTCAATCATAACTGACAGTAGGACAACAAAGCCACACAATTACACAGAAGGCTATACTTTCAAATGTCATTCTAAATTTATAAAATTGGAGTTTTACAGTCCTCTTATGAAAATGTCAAAAAGCACCGATCATAATTTTTTCTCTAAGTGGTAAATACAACAAATTCACATCCTTAATGCATTCATCTTTCATTCTTACAAACAATGATAAAAATCCTAGAGTTGAATTCCTGTCTTTTTATTTATTGAGGTGAAGATGCTTATTTCATATCTATCGAACATCTCAACACCTACAAAAAGTGACAAGTGTTAAATCATGTTGTGTTGTTGACTTATACAATTAATTTATTATCGTAACAAAATATTAAAATGTTATAGAAGAAATTAAAGATAAAAATCTAGCCCACTCCCAAGCTTAGGCTGCCTAATTCCTATCCTCAAAAGTGATTTGGTTAAACGAAAAGATAAATTTATTATTAATCATTTTGGCTGATCCTTTCAGACATAGTCTATGAAATTATATATATGTATATATATAATTTATGGTTGTGTTTATATATAAATACATACAAACATATATATGAACACACTAGATCAAAAAATAAATCCTGCTCTGCAATGTTTTCTGATTTTAATATTTACATATAATCTTACTGTATTTTATTTGTACATATCATACTGACTCATTCCTCTAAGTAACTGCATAATAGTCTAATGTATGTTAGTTTTGATATTAGAAAACAATACTCCATATTGTTTGAGCTATACCTTTGATCATGTATCTTTTAATACCTCTGTGAATGCATCTGTAGGATAAGTTCTTAGTTGGGAAATTTCTGTGGCTAAGCATTTATTTGTTTATAATTTAAATTAGTCAATTCAACATTATATTAACATTATATTAGCTAATTATGGTATATTTTTAATATAGTCTACATATTATGCTTTTTGTTGTTGTTGTTGTTGTTGAGACAGAGTCTCACTCTGTAACCCAGGCTGGAGTGCAGTGGCACGATCTTGGCTCACTGCACCCCCTGCCTCCCAGGTTCATGCCATTCTCCTGCCTCAGCCTCCCAAGTAGCCAGGATTACAGATGCTCACCACTATGCCTGACTAATTTTTGTATTTTTAGTAGAGATGGGGTTTTACCATGTTGGCCAGGCTGGTCTCGAACTCCTGATCTCAGGTGATCCGCCCGCCTCAGCCTCCCAAAGTGCTAGGATTACAGACGTGAGCCACTGCACCTGGCCATATTATATATTTTAAAAGTTTAAAGTTAATCAACAATGGAACACAAGATAAATAATCATTTTATAAAACAAAAATCTCAAACCCTAAACAGAGAAAATGATTTGGGAAAATAGTTGATAGCCAACATTGAAATTAAATTTTTAAAGAGCACAACCTAATGAGAATAGCAATCACTATTTTGTAAAATTTAAAATGAAAATAAAACTAGAACTTGAGTTATATCAAGATATATCAAGATAATTGTTAGAAAAACATCTATAATGGATGTGGTAATTTTCAGTATTTGGAAAGCTATGAAAATTATTTTATGCCAAATGAAATAACATATATGTCATCAATGCAGACAGTAATTCGCCAAACATTTGAATGATTCATGTTTAAAACTATTGAAATGGAAAAATTTCTTGAAAATGTGAAAAACTTTTCAATTTCAATGATTTTAACATGATAATGTGAAGTAAATCTAGAACAAAGCTGATAGATACCTCCTAATTTCTAACCATTTTTGCTGATATAGAACAAACATATATTTCAGTAACATATTCTGTTTTCACCTTCACTCTTTTACTGGCTAATGTAGGCAAGGGAGACTTACTTCGGATGTTTGAAAATTATCATCACTATAATTAATTATTTTTCCATATATATAAGGAAATGGAATAGTATGTCAATTGGAAGAATTTAAGATCTAGAGTACACGGCACTAGGCTAGTTGCTGTGTAGTAGTCAACATTTTTATAAACAGGGTCAACATTTATTAGATCTCCAATTTCCCAAATGGGGAGACTCAGGTGTATATAGAACTTGGACTTCAATATATATAGAAAGTACAGCTATGTTCAACTCTTCTAAAAAAAGAAAGAAAAAATGTATAATACATAATCTTCCAGAAAGGTTTTCAATATTTTTTCCTTTAACAGATAGATCTAAAAATATTCTTTGAGATCTCCTTATCTAATTTCTTTGAGAATGTAGGTTTTATTTCAAAATGCCCTTCCAATAATCAAATATTAACTTTAGCGTATGTTGTTTTATATGTATTTATTATCACAAGAACATAACGAAGGAAGAACCACTTAAATCTCTCTCCTCCGTGTACATATATTCAGCAAGTTTCTAACATTTATAAGGATTGCATTTAGCGTGAAGATTATGATCATCTTAGATTATCAGCATCTGCCTGGTTCCAAAAAAAGTCGCAGCAATAATACCTAAAACAGTATTCATAAAAAAGATTACTATCTCTTAATAAAACATAAAACATTTTTTCCAGGGCTTTCATTATCAGTTCTTGAATGATTTAGTGCCCCTGCTTTTTATTCTGACACATATCTGCACTGCTTTCACTCATCACTTCACCAAGATTAAATTGAATGCATACACTACATGGATCATTGTACATTAGGAACAATACGTTGGTCAACATTTGAGTCTGTGCCTAGTATTGTGCCAGGTTCTACAGTGCATACAGAGAAATATGGTCCATCATTTCTAGGAGCTTCCAAACTATCTTGGGATTAATGACCAACAAAGAAAAGCCCAGACAGCAATAATAAATGACATATGACAAATGAAGACAAAGGCAATAGAAGTACTATAGATTTCTTTTTTTTTTTTTTTTTGAGACGGCGTCTCGCTCTGTCACCCAGGCTGGAGTGCAGTGCTGCGATCTCCGCTCACTGCAGCCTCTGCCTCCTGGGTTCAAGCAATTATCCTGCCTCAGCCTCCCGAGTAGCTGGGACTACAGGCGCCCGCCGCCCCACCGGCTAATTTTCTTGTATTTTTAGTAGAGACGGGGTTTCACCATATTGGCCAGGATAGTCTTGATCTCCTGACCTCGTGATCCGCCCACCTCGGCCTCCCAAAGTGCTGGGATTACAGGTGTGAGCCACCGCGCCGGGACAGAAGCGCTATAGAATTTAAGGAGAAGGGGTAGTCATTGTTTCACAGAACAATTTATCTAGAACCGACCCTTGAAAATCAATGGGATTCAGACTTAGAGAGAAAAAAAATTTTTTTTAGGTGTGGGTAATTGTGTGAATAAAGGAAGGTAGACTCTGTAAGGCACATTGTAGGGGACAGGTTTAGGAACATTGAACAGATCCATCTGGCTAAAATAGACCTTAAGAGAAAAAGATTGTATGATATATCCGTGGAAAACTGTTGGACTCTAGGTCATTTTAGACTATAGGGACATTCTAGCCCATAGGGACTTGTAATACAAGTCTAAAGAAAAAGTACCTTATGTTATGGGAAGAGATAAAATCTTGAAAGGTTTTTATTTTAGGTGTTAATGTGTTGAATGGGCTTTATAAACATTAATCTAGGTATGGGAAGTAATAAGGGATTGTGAGATGCACAATACTAATAACTAAAATTTAATCAGCACTTACTGCATAATAGGCACTATGCTAGAAGACCAACATGGATAGTTTCATGTTTACATATCCTTAAAGATTTATACTATAATTATTCCCTCTTACAGGGGAGAACATAAAGCTAAGATAGATTCAAATTTTTTCCAAGGATCCCCAAGGTAGCCCATTTCTGAGCTAGAATTTAAATATAGGCAGTAAGTCTTTAAATGAGTTCTGGAGTCAAAGAAGCGAGTTAATAAGTTATTAGAAGTAGTCTTTTGTGACAAATTGCTCCACAATTTGGAGCAATTTGTATAAATAAAGAGGAATGAAAGGGTGTTAAAGACAATGTGAAGGAAAGATTAGTTCAAATTGTGTTGTGAAAGGGCAATGCATTAAAGGGATAGAATTTTTAAAGTTGAGGATGCATTAGCATCACATGCATTTTCTGTCAAACTTGCTTCCCCCTTTTCCTGAATTACATGGTCATGCTAACAATAACCAGTTATCCTAGATTGGTTTGAAAGAAAATTCAAAATGAAAACAATTTCCAGATATCTAAGAATAAGCTCATTTTCTCAGATTGCTCTGTTGGTAATGGTTTGGTTTTGTGTGAATAATTTATCTCCAATAGGTATTCGGTAGAAATAATACAAACCAGTTTTACAAATAGGCCCCTTAAGAAAATGTTAGCATCGTTCTTACCTATTTTTCCTAAAGTCATCTTTCCATCTGATTATTTTTCTTCAGTTTCTTTTGTAGTAAACACAAAGGTAGTAAGGAAAAACTGCTCAGGTAAATTTTTGTAAATTCTTCTGAAACAGATTCCTATGGAAAAGTAACAGTAACAATGAGCTCATTATCTAATTTTTGTCAGAGCTCATCTGTTTTCTTTAGAGATATACTTATTGAATAGCTTCTCTTAAATAAGACCTAACTAAAAATATGAATATGTAAACTTGAAGTAGACATGTGAAAATCATTAAACATGGCAAACATTTTTCTGCCTTGAAGTCAATTGTGAGGGCATATAGTGTGTTTGATAAATATTTATTGTTGAATGAGCAATTTGACATTAACTTGGAGGTAAGTTCCAACTCTTTTCCATACATATTTTAAGTGAATTTATGTAAGATTTATTTTAGATAATCAGATAAACATAATTTTCTCCAACAACATTTAATTAGAAAGTCAGGAGCATGTACTCATCTGCTTCAGACCTTGAAATAGCTCTGCATTTCACTATAAGATCAAAGCTTCCAGAATAGTCTTATATGACCTGGCACCTGTTACCGCTATGATCTCACCTCTCTCCCTCTCACTCACTCTGCCCCAGTCCCACTGGCCTCTTTGCTATTCCTCAAACAAAGTGCCATCTTATGTTCAGACAGTAATACTGTCCAGAATTTTAATCAAAACTTCCACATTAATTCTCTCTTCTTCAAGCATTCTCCAGAAGACATCGATAAGGCCAACTCTGACCATCCTTTTTACCATATGATTCCCCAAACTATTTCCAATACTTCTCATATTGCTCCACTTGTTTATGGTTTGATAAGTATTGTCTTCTAACGTAGTAGAAAACTTACATACCATATCTTAATAAAATTGTATGGTGCTACTAAAATGGCAAGCAAGAATGCTTGTTTGCTTTGTTCAATGTTGAATCCCAAGCATCTAGTAGGCTTTGAATTAATATTTGTTGAATGAAAACATGAACGAATGAGAGCATTTTTACATTCTCCAATCACAATTAATCTCTAACTAGCCACCTTGTGTGTCAGACCTGCAGAGTAAAGAACAATAATTTCTTCTAATTTGACAGTCTTTTACCAGAGAAACATCAATAAATATAATTCTGCCAAGTAATATTTTTGCTAAGTGGTTAAAGCAATTTTGAAGGAAATACTGTGTGTTATTGTTGAAGTCTGATGAGTGTTACTTTATAAAGTGTCAATTAAGTAAGATGAAGTAGTCACCCTTTTGAGATCCACAATCCTATTATCTTTGGTAAGAGTAGATGCCAAAGAGTGTGTCTCTGAGACAGAGAGGACCAACATAATTATCTGAACTTAAATGTCCTTTGAAACTATGTCTGTCTCTACTTTGAATAAAACTCCTCAATGGCTGGACACTAATAAATATTTGTTGATACAAGAAAGCATTTCAAAAGTACCTTTTCTCTAGCATCCATGTAAGTAACAAGCATTCAAACTTGAGCTGCTGAGATTTAGGAATATCTCTGGTGGCTTTATTTTTCTCTTCTAACCAATGACAAATTTTGGCTACATGACTTCAGAGCCTCTTTTCTATCAATTGTCTATGATTTTAACATTTCTACTAGATTAGCTATTTCCTTAGATAAAATAACACTGAGAGAAAGATTAATGGTTGTTGTTTTCTTGTACCCCGATGAAAACCCCATCGTCTCAGCCCAAAATCTCCTTAAGCTGATAAGCAACTTCAGCAAAGTCTCAGGATACAAAATCAATGTGCAGAAATCACAAGTATTCCTATACACCAATAACAGACAGAGAGCCAAATCATGACTGAACTCCCATTCACAATTGCTTCAAAGAGAATAAAATACCTAGGAATCCAACTTACAAGGGATGTGAAGGACCTCTTCAAGGAGAACTACAAACCACTGCTCAACGAAATAAAAGAGGACACAAACAAACGGAAGAACATGCCATGCTCATAGATAGGAAGAATCAATATCATGAAAATGGCCATACTGCCCAAGGTAATTTATAGATTCAGTGCCAGCCCCATCAAGATACCAATGACTTTCTTCATAGAATTGGCAAAAACTAAAGTTCATATGGATCCAAAAAAGAGCGCTCATTGCCAAGACAAAAGAACAAAGCTGGAGGCATCACACTACCTGACTTCAAACTATACTACAAGGCTACAGTAACCAAAACAACATGGTACTGGTACCAAAACAGAGATAGTGACCAATGGAACAGAACAGAGCCCTCAGAAATAATACCACACATCTACAACCATATCTGATCTTTGACAAACCTGACAAAAACAAGAAATGCAGAAACGATTCCCTATTTAATAAATGGTGCTGGGAGAACTGGCTAGCCATATGTAGAAAGCTGAAACTAGATCCTTTCCTTACACCTTATACAAAATTTAATTCCAGATGGATTAAAGACTTAAATATTAGTCCTAAAACCATAAAAATCCTAGAAGAAAACCTACACAATACCATTCAGGCCATAGGCATGGGCAAGGACTTCATGACTAAAACACCAAAAGCAATGGCAACAAAAGCCAAAATTGATAAATGGGATCTAATTAAACTAAAGAGCTTCTGCACAGCAAAAGAAACTACCATCAGAGTGAACAGGCTACCTACAGAATGGGAAAAAATTTTTACAATGTACCCATCTGACAAAGGGCTAATATCCGGAATCTACAAAAAACTTAAATTTAGAAGAAAAAATCAAACAACCCCAGCAAAAAAGTGGGCAAAGGATATCAACAGACACTTCTCAAAAGATGACATTTATGCAGCCAACAGATACATGAAAAAATGCTCATCATCACTAGCCATCAGGGAAATGCAATTCAAAACCACAATGAGATACTATCTCACACCAGTTAGAATGGCAATCATAAAAAGTCGGGAAACAGCAGGTGCTGGAGAGGATGTGGAGAAATAGGAAAGCTTTTACACTGTTGGTGGGACTGTAAACTAGTTCAACCATTGTGGAAGATGGTGTGATGATTCCTCATGGATCTAGAACTAGAAATACCATGTGACCCAGTCATCCCATTACTGGGCATATACCCAAAGGATTATAAATCATGCTGCTATAAAGACACATGCACACGTATGTTTATTACAGTGCTATTCACAACAGCAAAGAGTTGGAACCAACCCAAATGTCCATCAATAATACACTGGATTAAGAAAATGTGGCACATATACACCATGGAATATGATGCAGCCATAAAAATGGATGAGTTCATGTCCTTTGTAGGGACATGGATGAAACTGGAAACCATCATTCTGAGCAAACTATTACAAGGACAGAAAACCAAACACCACATGTTCTCACTCATAGGTGGGAATTGAACAATGAGAACACTTGGATACAGGGTGGGGAACATCACACACTGGGGCCTGTCATGGGATGGGGACAGGGGGGAGGGACAGCATTAGGAGATATACCTAATGTAAATGATGAGTTAATGGGTGCAGCACGCCAACATGGCACATGTATACATATGTACCAAACCTGCAGGTTGTGCACATGTGCCCTAGAACTTAAAGTATAATAATAAAACTTTTTTAAAAAAAGAACCATGACTATTTGATCTCCTCTGGTCAATGAATTCATCTCACAAATTACCATGAATTAAACTTAGTTTACTTTTTCAACTGATGTTAATGATACCACATTACATGGTTGTTATAGATTAAATGAAGTACTAACACTTCATTTGAAAATGAAAACTGAAACTATTAAACTAAAGCTAAGTGGAAAGCCCTTTGTCCTTCACTGTAATTTTTTCCATCGTGTAATAAGACAAACTCACTAAATAAATTGATTTTTGAAAATAAAAGTGATAATAGGTTATTTTTATTTTTATATCCCTTCACACTTTACCTACTTGTAGCCTCCAGCTATGCATAATCTTCATGGCTGTTTGTATTGTTATTGTTGTTCAGGAGAAGTTCTTATTCCAGAGAGGAGGACAGAGGGAAGGAAGGAAGGAAGGAAGGAAGGAAGGAAGGAAGGAAGGAAGGAAAAATTTTTAATGGTATAAAATTTTAATGGTATAAAGGCAAAATTTTAATGGTATAAAGGCAAAATTTTTAAACCAAAGTAACTGATCATATTTGTAGGATTTCTGAAACCTTACAACAAATAGAAAGCCACATTTTGTGTGTAGATCATTGTATTTGTGTCACCTCATTTTACCTTATATCATTTTATTTCTCACTTAAGGGTATTTGCAGTGTACTGTATTTCAAAGTGGAAAATCAGTTTTATCACATGGAAGAAGTAACTGAGCTTATCCAAGATACTTATTTGGTTGCAATAGGCTTTATTTTAGAGCTATCTGAGGGAGAAGATGGTGTGATTGTATAAGGATGGTCTGGCTTTTCAGGAAATGAAAATTTATAAAGAAAGAGAAGTTTGATTATTTAATTAGGAAAAAAAGGAGCAAGCCAAGAAGTAAAATCAGGAACCTGGGTAGCAATAAATAAGGAATCATCTAAGTAAAATGGTCTAATATTAGATATTTCAAATGCATTAAGGCAAAACATTGAAGGAAGAGAGTAAATTTAGTTTATTTGGATGGTACTGAAATTCAAAGGCATGCAGGGACACGGTGACAAATATGTCAAGAGTTAAACAACAGTCTTAACTTCAAGGAAATTTACCTATACTTCTTCAATTGAACTTAAATGTGAATAACTGTTTTCTTGCTTTTGCATTATTTTCTTTGAGAGAGGATCAGGAATAATTGCCTAACTAAATTTAACAGAATTTGGTTAGTATTACTTTCTCCTTCAATTAATAAAAAAAGCAGTTCTGGATATTCAAGAAAATTAAAGAAAATATTTGGTTTATTTTAAATATTTTGGGGTAGTTTTCAAACAAATTGAAATAATGCTGATGTATTTAAATAGTTCTTTTATTTCATACTATCAGTATTCCATGAGGTAAACAGGGTAAATACCACTGTCACTATTTCATTTTAAAAAGAATTAAGGCACAATTGTGATAAATAAATGAGGTAATGATAAATATTCATAATTACATATCAAATCAGTAACAAAAACATTCCTTTTATTATTTTAAAAAGGAGAAAAATATAGTTTTCTTAACCATTTTACCTATACCTTCAAATCCTACTTTCTAACATTGTCTAAGAAATGTTCACTTCCTGCCAAATAACTCAGATATCATTTGACACAAATATTTATTAATATTTACAAAATTCAAACAAGCAAACAAAGAAATATAGAGGGAGGGAAATTATTTTATTTTTTCACTTCCCAATATTCTCCACTTTCTTTCTTTCTTTCTTCGGTTTTTTTGTTTTATTGTTTTTCCCCTGCTAAGGGAAATTGTGAGGAAAGGGTGAATGTATGTGTGTGTGTGTGCCTGTGTGTGTGTGTGTATGTATGTTTGTGTGTGTATCCTCCTTAGGTTAATAAAACCAAACCAAATAGATAAATAGATTTCTGTTATTCACAATACTGCTAAGTCAAAATTCACATTTTCATCATGTTACAGGAAATTTAATAGACCATGACCTGTAATAAATAACAAAATAAGACGAAGAGGCTTTAATAATTATATGTTCATTTTTAGAGAGACTGCCAAGGCTGTTTTCACGGTAAGGCATTACCAAATGTCACTATTCGTCTTTCTGTCCTAATTCTCTGTAAATTTATATTTGAAAAGCCTCAATTATCTAATGAAATTATTTGGAAATTATTCATTGAAATAAGTAGTTTTCCAAAAAGCACTCTGGTTTTCCCTTTCATACTGTCAGTGAAAATCTGTTCTTCACCAAGGTTTAATGTACATCAATGAATAGCCCTGGAGACAATTCTTCACCCTTTGGGCAATTTTTCATAGCAGAGGACAGTACTGTTTGAATTTAAATGATGTTGCACTCGAGGCCAATGGTAATGAGCTAGCTCTCGACTAGACATTTATTAGATATTTTTATCATCTGAATATAACCATCAGTACTTGATGCAGAGCTACCACAGCCTTCCTATGAATTATAAATATAACATTAAAGTTTCTTTTTAGAGGAGAAACTATATTTCTGCAGTGAATGCAGAAGAAGATAGAGTTAAATAATATGATCTGTTTACCAAAAGTGCCTGCCATCAGAAGAAAGCAAAATGTTTGCAAAATGAGAATTGGCATGACAACTTGCCGTTTAAAAAAAAAAATCATTGTCTACACTATGAGATACATTTCTGAATACAGAATTAACCTATTAGCCCAATGTCAAATAAAGCTTCCAACTAAATGCCCAATTACTCACTCAAGAGACCACCTCTAAAATCATCTGGGCAAAGGTTTCTTTAAACAGACCAGCCCGAAGGTCAGCAGTGGAGGTCTATGATGCAATAAGGGAAAAATGAAATGCACAGAGAATTCAAAGCACTCTCATTATTGTCCTAACTTCAAACAACAACAAAGAAACTTTTTAGTCTGCAATTAACCACACATCTACCCCAGTAGATTTTAACTCCACCAATGGGATTGTATGGAGACCACGTTTACTACCAGTAGAATGTACTCACCCTAAGACAGTACAATAAGTCAAGGGTAAATAAATCTCTCATGCTAAGGTATCCTCCCCTTGAATTTAGGTGATTGTCCAGGTGTTGATATCACTAATTGCTTTACGCACATGACCTATTGTTCTCTGTGCTAGCTAAATTTTTAGTAGAGGAAAAAGCTGGTGATACATCTAATTTTAGTAATGAAAGCCTTGACTATGCCCTCTGCTCACCTGCTGCATATATGCATAAATGTGTCATTGCAAAAAATGTATTTAAGTAAAGGTTATCAGCCTTTAAGAACTGTAATGAGACCACCAGGTAAAGAAAAAGGTCACAACTTATATGCTATGCAAAGTTCCCCTTTTTGGAGGCACCATCCTAAATCATTTCTGCTCTGTAAAATCTTTCACATACTGCTGTTTTCTCTAGTTTGAAAATATTCCTCAGATTCTCCAAGCTTCCATTTTCTCCTATTAAACTTCATCCCACCTGGCTTCATGTTATTTCATAGTAAGTCAAATGCCGAGGGAAATATGAGAATTAATATTAAAAGAGGTGTAAACCTCAGTGACAATAATAATTGACAAGAGCTCCATTCTGTCACAAATTGACATTCAGGCCAGAAGACTGGGACACAGGATTTTTTGGTGACACTTTGCCAGCCAGAGATTGCCATGGCCTGACACCACCACCCGGGCCTCTCTCAGCCCTGGGATCACTGCAGGAGGTACCCCTCCCACACGGCCTGACAGTGGGAGCTCCTAGCTTGCACTTTGGCCTGGATCTCACGCTCACTGTGGGATCCGTGCTCAGCCTGCAGCTGGGCCAAGCGTGCTGCAATCTGCCTCCACCTTGGGTGCTGGCATCTGGATGAGAGGAATATGGTGGCACTGAACGGGGATGCCAGCCACAAAAGTGTTGTTACAGCATGCTAAGAGCTCCTTTAATCTCACTGTCCGTAGCCTAACAAACAGGGGTGTGTTACCAGCTTTTTCAGTCCTGTTGCCCCACTCCAGCTGTGGCTCTGGGGCTGGCCTGGCCCCACCACTGGGGTCATGTGGGCTGGCCACTGGGTGGAAGCCAGCAGAGGGAGGAAGGCCACAGTGTTACAGCATTTTCTGTACCTGCATTCGGCAGGTCCCAAGTTCTTGTCCCACGTCTAAGAAGAATGAGGTTATGCTGACAACCAAAGGGTGAGCAGGACAGAGAGTTTTATTGAGCAACAGCTCTCAGTGGAGAGGGGACCCAGAGAGGGCAGCCCCCCTACCCAAAGTCATGTAGCTCCGGTCCAAAGGTGGGGCAGACCCCAAAGTGTGCCTGAGTTCTGGGCTTTTATGGGCTTAGAATGGGGGAGTGCATGCTGATTGGTTTGAGTATGCAACAAAAGGCTAAAACAAAAGATCTACTCAAAGGTGGGCATGACAGTCTAAAAAACCAATTAGGGTCTGGGCGTGGTGGCTCATGCCTGTAATCCCAGCACTTTGGGAGGCTGAGGCAGGTGGATCACAAGGTCAGGAGATCGAGACCATCCTGACTAACATGGTAAAACCCCATCTCTACTAAAAATACAAACAAAAAAATTAGCCAGGTATGGTGGTGGTTGCCTGTAGTCCCAGTTACTCGGGAGGCTGAGGCAGGAGAATGGCATGAACCTGGGAGGCGGAGCTTGCCCTGAGCTGAGATCACACCACCGCACTCCAGCCTGCGCGACAGAGTGAGACTCCCTCTCAAAAAATAAACAAATAAAATTAAAATAAAAAATAAAAAGCCAATTAGAGAAGAGTAGATATATGTAAAATAGGTGAAAGGTGAGAATCAGTGAGAGTAAATCACACCAAATAGGAAGAGAGTTTCTCAATCCTCTCTCAAACAAGTCTACGGATTTATCTAAGACTTGTAGCTTGGTTTTCAGGCTTCAGACTCTCTTTGGTTTGAAGGTTGGATTTCACCAGGGACCTGCCCCATCTGCCTAGGCATTTGACTGCCTCCTGCTGCTATCAAGACCACAGGATCATGAGAAAATGGACAGTTCCCCACATACAGATTACCTAATGATCTATACATTGAAAATATCAGAAAATTGATACTATCCTTGCAAGTTCTTGATGAGTTCTACTATATAGTTAAAATTTTGATCTCAAGGATCAAATTGTTCAAATTTTGACTTTGCTATGTGTGGGTTAGATGACACTGGGCAGATTATTTAACCTACATCTCAACTACTTGTATCCAAAATGAAGATAACAATAGTGTCCATTTCAAATGGTAATTGAGGGTCATGAAATGATTCCAGTTGACTAGTTGTAACAGGGATCATAAGGCCCACAAAGCACTTAGCACTCTTAGCATGCATTAAGTGTTGATTTTTATAAAAATTGTTGTTATATTGTGAATTAAACACGATGCAGATATTCTAATCAATTTCTTTGATATTTCCTCCAGATACCACTTCCTTGGTGTTCAATCATCTTAACTGCTTTAACTAATTAATCAATGTTAGGTGTAATCCAGTTTTAGTGAAGTCCATAGATATAAATCATGGGACACTTACGTTCTAGCCTAGGGTTTGCTAATGTTTTTTCTGTCACTAGACGGACAGTAAATATTTTAGGCTTTGAGAGTAAAATAGTCTCTGTTGTAACTAATCAGTTATGCCATTGTAGGGCAAAATAGCCATAGATGATACAGATGACACAAAAATGAATAAGTGTGTCTACAGTCTAATAAAACTTAATTTATGGAGTCTAAAATTCTAATTTTATATTATTTTCATGTAAAAAACATTATTCATCTTTTGATTTTTTTTCTGCAAAAATTTAAAGTAAGAAACATACTTAGCTTGCTGGCTACACACACAAAGCAGGTGAGATGTATTTGACTCTCAGGCTATAGTTTATCTAATTCATTTTTAACCCATTATTTGTATTAACACTTTACCTGACATATCTTGTATTTCAAGAAAAATTATATATAAATCCTTTCAAAATTATTGACTATTTATTAGTCAAATTAATAAACATACCATAGTAATTGCCTAATATTGTGTGGTGATATTAACATTCCTAAGAGTTAACAATGTTAAATATTCAAAACACAATTTGGCGCATTCCTTAATTTTATTTTCCCTGAAAAGCAGAAATAAAGTAAAAAGCACTTTACACATCGGTACTGTGACTGCTCAATCAGTATAGAGAACATGAACCTACCTGACTGATTTAATGAAATATCAACTCTGGATTTATCAAGTGAATTCCAGAACTGAGGATAGATAATTGGAAAAATAAAAACATCTGTCCAGAAGTGGGGACTTGATCTTGACCCAGATAGGGAAAATATTTCCAGCTTTGATTTCTAACATTATCTGCTTGATTAATTATGTGGCTTCATTTGAGAATGTGGAATATTTGATGTTGAAAAATTAATAAGGGAGAGATTGCCCAATGAACAAAGGAACTCCATTACTCTACAGCTCCACTCTTTGAGGAGTATTCTGAGGGTTTCATGAATATATTTTATCTGATGTTTATATTACCTGGAAGCTCTTTAACTTGGAGAATGAGGAAAGGAAATGAAGACACCAGGGAGAAAAGGAAGGAAGTATGATAAATGTAAATTGGGCCTATATAAATTTATATTTAGAAAGTCCAGAGGCTGACAGTCATTGATCATTCAAGAATTTAATCTCTGTCATATTAATTTTGAGGAGATGCAAGTTTTGAGTATAGATTAGTTGATTAGAAGAACACCCATAGTTCCCTAAAGTAGGTGTTAGCAAATTACAGCTCAGGAGCCAAATTCACTTTCATCTGGTTTTTGTAAATATAGTTTGACCAGAGTACAGTCATATTTATTTATGTATTAACTATGACTGTTTTTGTGCTACAATGACAAAAGTGACTAGATCTGACAAAAATCCTATGACCCACAAAGCTTAGAATATCTGGATCTTTACAGAAGACGTTTGCATACCCTTGCCCTAAGAGCTTACTACTGTAAGTGTGGTCTGGAGGGAATAGCATCTGCACCACAAGAAAGATTATTAGAAATGCAAAATCTTGGGCTCCACTTCAAGCCTCTTCAATCAGAATCCATACTTTAACCAGCTCTTCAAATGACGTAATGACACACGCACAATTGAGTAGTATCATCTTTAAATAATTTCTTTTTGTTTACAAATAATAGAACATGAATTCATAAGCAGACGTAATGTTTGCCATTTCCTGGCATATATTTGTGAGGGGATATGGTTTGGTTGTGTCCCCACCTGAATCTCATCCTGAATTGTAATTCCCATAATCTCCCTTATTGAGCAAGGGACCCAGTGGGCACTGATTGAATCATGGATGTGGTTTCCCCCATGATGTTCTTGTGGTAGTGAGTGAGTTCTCACCAGATCTGATAATTTTATATGTGTTTGACAATTTCTCCTTCACACACACTCTCTACTGCTACCTTGCAATGAAGGTCCTTGCTTCCCCTTTGCCTTCTGCCATGATTGTAAGTTTCCTGAAGTCTTCCCAGCCATGTGGAACTATGAGTCAATTAAACCTCTTTCCTTTATAAATTACCCAATTTTGGGCAGTTCTTTATAGCAGTATGAAAATGGACTAATACATGAAGATTAGATCCTAATTGTTTTCCATGAGTTTTGAATCTTGATCTTCATAAAGATTACTTTTGATAGTCCACAACCCAAACTTCTTTTTATTGTTTTGAAATAGAGTCTCACTCCGTCACCCAGGCTGGAGTTCAGTGGCACGATCCTAGCTCACTGCAACCTCTGTCTCCCAGGCTCAAGTGATTCTCCTGCCTCAGCCTCCTGAGTAGCTGGGATTATAGATGTGCACCACCATGCCCAGCTAATTTTTGTATTTTTAGTAGAGACAAGGTTTCACCATGTTGGCCAGGCTGGTCTTGAACTCCTGACTTCAGGTTATCTGCCCACCTCAGCCTTCCGAAGTGCTGGGATTACAGGTGTGAGCCACCGTGCCAGCCCACAACCCAAACTTCTTATGTGGAAATTGTGTTGAGAGGTCAAAATGAAGGTTGAAATATCTATAGGAACAGAATATTCTGAAAATACATAAATAAGAATCGCTGTGAGTCTTGGAAGAAGGTGGTCTTTAAATCGCCAACAGGCAATGAATGTACTAAAACTAGTGTGCGGTTCACATTCAGAAACTGTCTAATTGAAATGCTATAAAGCTACAATAATAATATTTTTAAAAACTGTTTATAGTTTCATAGTTTAATCAGTCTGAAGAGTTTCTTTATTCTCTTAATCAGATAATAAAGAGAGAACTTGCATCTCATTAGCATAGGTACATGTTTAAGATGGAAAATACAGAACTATGCTTATTGGATGATGGAAGTATAGCTCTATTTAACAGATATTTCATATTTAGTATTTTATTATTAAGCTCAGTTCAGTATAAGTGCACATTTTCAATGTCATGAATACATGGCATGAATGATGTGAGAAGCAATTTGCATTTATATAGCACCTTTCAAAGGCTTAGGATAGCAAAGCAAAGCATAAATGCTTGTGTAACTCTGCAATTAAGAATTCACTTCTAATTACTCCTACTTAAATGTGCAGTCTCTTTTTAATCACAACATTTTTACACCTGTGGTTAAGTGCTCTGACAGAGACTTAACCTTATCTCTAAAGCATGCAAATTGCATGACTGGATTTTGTAATGAAGGCTTAGTTTGCCAGTGGGGAAATGATCACAGACATGTAACACCAATAACAATATTAAAGACATAGCTAAATTTAAAAGCATCATTCTCTTGGATTATCTACTCATCCAGATCAAAACACACACATGCTAATGATTGTCCAGCTCCGGAGCTGCTTAAGAGTCAGGCTCAGATGTACTTCTGCAGGAAGTTAAGAGATGAGATCTGTAAACCACCTTGTAAATGTATGCTTGCCTGTAGTAAATCTTTAGCTACTGGAGCTACAATTGCTAACATGTGTGAGATTCCTAGTTCTCTTGTATAACCAAGGGACTAGTAAATAACATAGTGTTAAAAAAAAATTGATATCCTAATACTAGGGGAAAGCACAATTCAGCTGCAACATATGGTTCTGGAAAGCTGCAGCCTTGTAAATGGAGCTAAGGAAAGAAAAGCAATTCTGGAAAGGCAGTTGTGCCTAAAGAGAAGGCCCTGGTGACAGCCATCTACATAACTGACTGCAGTAAAGCTTGGAGCCCCATTTTCAAAAGCTGATTAGAAAGAAGATTTATTAGGAACCTATGGTGATCTGGGGACCAGCGTAACACAAATAGACAAGGTTTTGTTCCCGAACCTTGAAAGGCTGCCAGTATACAGCAGAATTGGGTATACATAGAAGCAAACAAATTTCAAAAGTCCATAGTCAGTTGTGAAGAATTAGAAGTCAGAAGTTCTTGGATTTTTGTAAAGTATTTAATTGTGTGAAAAATAACTTTGAAATAGATCATCCATTTCAAACTCAGATATTGAGCCAGTCCAAAATCGCAGGTATTGTGTGCATCTCCACTGATTAAAATAATAACAATAACAGCAATAATAATAATCAAGTACGTGTGTACTTTCTGTACTCAGGAAAGTCACAGGATAGAGAAAAAGGAAGAAATAAGTAAACAAAATGACATGTGCTTCTATAAAGCTTTTGCAGTGTGCTATGAGAGTAAACAGGAGATATTTAATTCTGTTCGTCTTCGGAAAAAACTTCAGAGAGGCAAGGCAATTTCAAATACCAGTAGGAATCTGCCAGCCATAATATTGGCGGAGAAGGAGTGAATATCAAAGAGTCAGAACATTCTAATATGAGTATTCACACAAATTCTTTATGTGACCCTTGACTTTGACCCTTGACATTGCAGTTACAGCATATTAATTAGGAGTACAACCTCAAAAGTCAAACTGTCTCTATTTACTTCTAACTGTGTTACTCTGAACAAGTTACTTAACCTGCCCGAGTCTCAGTTTCTTTATCTACAATGGGGAAAGACATAATATGCTTTAGAGAAATGTTGTGAGGACTTAACAATATTTAATGTAGAATAACGAGCATTTTGATGCATGACTAATATTCAGTAAATGTTAGCTGTTGTTTTTCTTTTCTTTTCTTTTCTTTTTAACTTTTGTTTCCTTTTAAGTAATGTTCCTTTTAAGTAATATCCAATATATGGTGAAAGAAGCAGCAAAATAAAGCCTCCTTTGCTTTAGGAAGTCTGCCTGTATCTAGCATTAGGAGCAAAAGGTAGTGGTGCTGGCCGTTTGAGATAAATAAAATATAATATCAACCACCATCTTTAAACCCGCTTTATTTCCCACTCACATTTTTCATTATACAGATCTAGTCTTTACAATAATCGTATGAATCAGGCAATATTATTATTATTATTATTCCCATTTTACAAATGAGGAAACTAAAGCTTAAAGAAAACAATTCTCAAGTTCAAAGAGCCATTTTGTGAAGTCATTATTAAAATTTGGGTGTTTTAGCCAACACTTAAATGTTCATTAAGAACACCTAAATTTTAAGGGTGCCAGTTCTTAATCACTTTATTGAAATGTTCTTAGATAGACTTTGGTCCAAAATAATCATTCTTCATGAACTGAAGCATGAGGGGAACCTGGCTTCCATGTCCAGCAGGGTGGGTGGTCTACAAATTATGAAAGACTCCCCTAACTAAAACTCTAAAATACTAAGAAAAAAACATATTTTTAATGACATGGGAGAGTTTACAAAAAGTCAAGAATTATGTGAAAGCAGAAATTCTGGGAGATAAATGATCAACACTACCAATTTTTAACAAGGAAATCTCTATTGGATCTTGGAGACTTGGAGATACCACAGTAATGGCCAAATGGTGTAGGAGACAAATGCTAAAGCCTAAAGTTAACCAAATCTGGGTGACTTAATAGATAACTTCCACACACAACTAAGACCTTCAAAGGTAATCAGAAAAGAAGAGAGGAGCCCACGTGCCATGGCTCTGATATCGCTCCATAATCCACAGCACAAAGAGCCAGAATGGATGGAAAAAACCATCATATTCAGATGGTAGTGAAAGGCTATTTTGCTAGTTTACATCACGCTGCCAACCAATGGAGCTGTAGATTTATACAGTAGTGTTCCTTTATTTGCCTTCATCTAAAATTTTACTACATGAATACTAGACTGCAATTGTATGGAAAGTAACTTGGACTTCCAATGTAGGCTTGTTGACTAAACGATAGTAATTTGGTAACAACAACAACAACAACAAAGTACCAGAAAGAAGAATCAGTCTCCAGTCTCACCTGTCATTTCTCTGACCTATGCTTGGAAATGCTCGTTTGGACCCAATAATTTTGTTTCAGAACTGACATTCTTAATTTAAAGAAATTCCAGGAGTTAATATAAACCCTGAGTCAAATTTGGGCCTTGTGTTTCTTGAGTAGACAGCACCTTACCCTCACTGTAATGTTGTCTCTCCGTTTCATTTTTGTTAATTAGATTGTACTTGAGTTTATGGCAGTTCCATTCTTTAAATCCTTGTTCACAGCCCAGGTAGTCCAAATGTGTTGACTGAAGAATATCAGAGACATAAGTCAGAAAAATGTCTAAGGACAAAACAATTTGGAGGTAGACATGAATATTTCCACTAATGGAGATCAGTCAGGATGTCCACACAGAGTGACCAAGTACATGAAGGGAGATAGAGAAAGTAGGTAAGAGTCAGTCAGAAAACCCATGTTCTTCTTACAGACTAACAAGGCACAGATGTATCACTCAGGGAGTTAGAAACAATTACACATGACTCATGCCAAGCATTTTAAAGCCACAAAATTTTCACAATAGTATTCTACTGTTTCTCTTTCCTTCTATTCACACTCAAATATTCCCCCTGTGTGTCTACTCTCAAGCTGGCTGTTTATGGTAGGTTAGATTATTAAAGACTTTGAAAGCTAAGAAAAAGTGTTTATATATGAGACATTAGGCGAAAGACAGCCTTTGTAGATTTCTGAACAAAAGAATAGCATGAGGAATGTGGAACTAAGGGAACTTCAGAGTGGAAAGAATCTGTTAGATGAACTGGAATTCAGAATGCAAGTAAAAATTGTAATTCAGATCACATAGGGATTCTTAAATATTTTCTTACATCAAATAGATTGACTACTGGTTGTTGTGAGGTAGAGATTTTGTGTTTAGTTCAATTTAACTAACACTAATACTGTGCCTTCTGTGGGTTTGAGTATCTTGCTAGCAGTTTAAACATGGAGACAGTCATTATTGAGCTTTGCTTTGGGTTTTATCAGTTTAAAAAACAAAATCAATAGCCATATATGTAGTTTTCTATGTATAACACTATAGCCAAGAAATTCTGTAGAAATGTTTCATAATACTTCTTTTCATCAGAAGTTGCTCAGATTCTCAGAACGGCAACTAGAAGGCGGAAGAGAAAGTAAATTGAGGAAGAGTCAGATTATGAAGCCACAGAAATTTCCACATGGCTAATAATTTTAAATTTTGAAGTCAGAAAGACATACATTGGATTCCCAGTTCTGTCATATTTTAGCTACAGAATTTTGCATTTCTCTTAGGTAAAATGGGGATAGTAAGATGATTCACAAAAGATTTTCTGGGTGCAGCAAACTAGAAACTTTTGTCAAAAATATCTAGAATAACATCTGGCCCAGAAAACTCTCAGTATATATTCATTTACTTCCTTCCTCAATATTCAAAGAAAAACTAGAAGCATAAATTGGAATGTCCAGTCCTAATGGTCTTCCTTACAATTTCACACATCAACAACTGATCTAGCCACTATTTTATTTTCACCCACAGCCACCAGCTTCCTCCATGCATAGACAATTCTCTTACTGTTTTA